>NC_083643.1:25666054-26036054 GCF_963576545.1 Limanda limanda
TTAGAAACCCATTGTGGCCCGCGAGTCAAAAAGTTTGCCCACCCCTGTTATAGACCCTTGAATTTATGTATTTTGAATCCATGCAGGAAATCTCTTAATATTTTCCAGTCCATTGATGTTTCTATCACTTTGTCCAAACTATGAGCAAAATCTAGATATGTTAGATATATTTAAGATAATGTGTAAATGATGGGCAAGCCTTTAAAATCTTCTATTGTATTATTGTTAGGGAGAGGGGAGGTGGGGGTTACAGGGGGCGTGAATGGCGGGGAGTTTTTTGTAATTACAATTTTGAAATCACAAAAGCAACACACTTAATCTGGCAGGAAATTAGGTCCTACGAGGTAGTGTCTGTAAGCACTGCGATGTGGCGACTTCATCCACGAGCGGTGAACGATGCAACATCACCCTCAGACCTCAGGCCACCATGTCATCAATATTTAATTATCCTTATTAGATATAATTAATGAGCGTGCCTTTGTCGGTCTTCTCTGGAGGGTTACAGCTGATCCAGCTCCAACCTCTGTCAGCTCCTGCAGATTCCTGCTCAAGGTTTGGAACTTTGTTGACACACTACACACTGAGGTGTAAGACTTGGCTCCACTAGCATCTCTCTCTTACATGTACAGGAAAGTGAAAAGATGGATCATTAGGAGGGTTGAAAATGGTCCACTTGGTTCCTGCTGCAGCAGAAAACAGAAAAGTGTGACGAGTTTCATGGACGAGTCAAAATGAGCACACATTGATTGAGGTGCATCTCTCAACTTGTAGGAGTGAGGAGTATGACCTCTGTCAGACAGAAATCAATCTGATTGGCAGTGAACAGGATCAGTTTACTGAAACTGCAGATTGCTCTGATCAGGTGATGCTGTGTTTTTGTATCTCTGTTGAAGTGAAGCAAGACGTCCACAAGGGTCATTAAGCTGCTGATTTCGAGCGACAATGAAGGTTTTAATTGCTCTAACAAATATGTTCAAACTGAGACAGAAAAGTGTGTGTTCATTTTGAGAGCACTCATTTTCATTTCACCTTTAGATTCTGTAATGTTTTCCATCTCTCAAATTTGCTTAGTTCCAGATCAAATCTGTTTGTCTGCACACAAAAAAACAGTTACTGCAGAAACTTGCAACAACCATCCTGTGTTTCAGTCCGAGTTCTTCTCATTGCTTTCAGATTGGGTCTCTTTGCTCGTTAAACCTCTGCTCTCCGACTCCTGCTCTCACTTTTGGATTTGTTTGACATAATCCTATTCAAATTCCACAACCAATAGAATGCTAGATAATATGTTGACTACACAAGCGAGGTCTGTTAGAGAGAGGAGGCAGGATCAGGTATTTCTGAATCTGCACATTAAATGAGGAAGTAATGCTTTCAACATGAAAGAGAGGAAAGAACCTGCAGATTTCTTGGCATTACATCCTCAGCTTAGGCTACAACTCCAAACCATACACACATCAATCAATCAGGTCCCTGTTGTGTAAGGCCCCCAAAGTCCCTTGAAAAGTTCCTGCATGGTCCTTTTACATATTTCTGAGGTTTGTTGTACGTGTTCTGCGCTCTGGCCCGGTAAGACATGACACACACACACACACACTTGAATGAAAACAATTGTGACACATGCAAAAGAAATTTAACAGAACCTCACCAATTACAGCAACAATGTGAGATCGTTTACAACACAAAACATAATGCAGACACACTTTCATACTCACACCTGCAGCCTGTCAGCACTCCGAGCTCACAGTTCAACTCTGAAAAAAAAAACTGCAAACACACACTCATGCAGAGGGGGGGATGCCGATCTGCTGACTAAGTTGTTTGTCACTTTGTGTGATGACTCTGCTGCAGCTCCAAAACTCAATCTGGATTCTCTAACACACTCATTTGAGAGTTGCGTCCTGACAGCAGCAGACTGATCAAAGCCGTCCACTGAGCTCAGGTAAAGACTTGCAGCGTTATCAGAGCAGCAGCTGGGACATGGCAGCTATTCTCGGAGCGCTGACACTGTTGTTCTGCTGTTTCACTTCTGTCTGCTGCCGGCGGGAGGCTGACGCTCGCCCACATCAACCCAACACCTTGCACAAATCCCATTTCGCGTGTCGGACATGTTTGTAAAGGATTGGGACCTCGGTGGCCCTCTGTTCTACGGAGAAAGTCCTCCTGAATCAGGCAGGATTACAACATGCTGGCAGAGGGACTGTGCAGTCAGCACTGGGAGACTCAGCAGAAGAACGCCGGACGTGATCAGAGAACCGAGGAAGAGTTTACCGCAGCTTTTACATCTTTTATCAACTGAGGCCTGAAACCATTGCAACATTTAAAAAGATCACTTTCATATAGAATCAACAAGAATCAGACCTGCTGACATTTTGTCTTACATTCCCTAATCCGGTATTGTCTATTCATGTTTAAGTTGAATCGTGATATTAACCCAACTGTTAGGACTAAACCTATCTCAAGAGCTCATCTGTTTGTCTACACCAAAAATGTTCCATTTGCCGGAGGATGAAATATTGTTATTTTCAAAATTGTATAATCTTGATTTGTGTAACTTTCTCATCCTGAATGCAACCTAAGTATGTGTGCTACTATCTGTTTTGATTCCAACTTCAAACACATGCTTTGAAATAGGAATCACTTAAACATTCACTCTGTTTAAAGCTTGACATCATGGTTGAAGAAGCAACATCCCATACATTTTCTTACCAAAGATTTTGATGGTCAGCCATAAAATTATAAGCATCTTAGCTGTGAGACTGTCTTATCAACAAGTCTGTTGTTCCCTTTATTGAAGGAAAATTGAGGAAACTACAAAGATGGATAATCAGGTCATCAAACTATTTGCAAGATAATGTTAACATAATTTGTTTTACACACCATAGATGCAAACTATGAGCATACAGTCCGGGCTGTTATTTGAAAGGCATTATGTAATGTTATTCTGGGGACAAATCTGAACTCCATCGTAAATGATTGGGCATCAATTTATTATTTTCAGGCAACAGATTTTCCGCTCTGTTGACTGAAAATAATACAGTTATAACACAAAGTAATAACATAGCAGAACATCATAAATGGATGCACTGTAGTATACAGTGTAGCCTGAGGCCTTGGCTTATTTAGCCTCCCCTTAACCCTTAATAGGCTCAGCTTTACCCACATAACAGTGAATCAAAACAAAGAAAATAATGGGTGTTATTTTTAAACACAGCGGTAGTAAACAAAAAATGTATATACAAACCATGACATCAGGACAAATTATAATTGTCAGCCATTTTTCATTGTAAATTACACATTTTGTAACTTACATACTTTTTTATTCAACTGTGATGTTTTTGCATGTTTTAAGTAGTTTCCATGTGTAGAATTTCGTGACATCTGGTGGTTAGGTTGCAGTTTGCCACCAACGGAACACCTTTTCGCACCTCATTAGACCCAGTATTTGGTTTGATCTGGGCCACTGTAAAAACATTGCAGTGCGACATTGCGGATTCCCTAGGCAACACTGGAGGACGCTTCATTTCGAGCTGACAAAAGTTGAGCCATGTTCTGTTTTTTTATTTGACACTCAGTTGGACTACAGATGTGAACAGTTTGCTTCAATGCACTGCCTACTCATTGCTCTCACTTGACACTGATGAATTATCTCCTGTATTTTACGGTGATTAAAACACTAATATATTCATTGCTACACTCAACATGATTGAATGAATACCGGATTATACACTCATGAGACTGTCAGGTGCTTTGTGTTGTGGGGTCGAGAGTTGGGCACCAGAATGATTTTCCAACGTGTTAAGTGTCAATCAGCGCCGGTCAGAAATCAGGCTCATGAATAGAAGTGCTGGAGCAGGCCAAAGAAACATTCAGCCTGACATCATGGGGAGGTTCTGCACAATTGTGATAAAGTACAATATACATAGGAAGGGTCCCTCAGTACTTGTACTGTGCAATGACAATAGCGTTGAATCTAATCTAATCTCTTGATTTTAATCCTATCAAACAGAGGGAATCAGGGTCCCTTTTCAGACATGTACTAACATCCAGCTGATTGGAATAAAACCCAATGTATAAAAAACTACTCGGGAATGAAGAGCAATATTTCTGTCAGTTCTATACTTAAAATGTCTACTTTGATTTTAGACAGAAAAACATTTAATCCTTTAAACATTAAACATTTAATGTTTTACCGGACACTTACCGTATTAAGTGATGTGTTGAACTTATAAAATAAAACATAACATTTAATATTAAATGAGTCATTCCCAACCATTCTGGTTTAAAGGCCATTATATGAAGTGACCAGTTGGATGTCTGTCAAGTTTCAGTTGTGTGATTCTATTCAGAGTCTCTCTTCCTAGCCACACTTTCCAGCTCTTCCTAGAATCAGGGGTTCTTGTACCAAGTGTTTCCAATTTAATCAAGGTTTTTTTTCTACAGTTCTCAGAAACTATATTGCAATTTTATTCTGCAGTATTATTTTCATTTACATTATAGTACAAGACTGAAGTCACCATTATTGCTTCTGACAGCATAGCTCTCAAATTTCATCAGTATTATGGTTCACTCTCTTCTGCCATTCAGACTTATCTCAGAAATCTCCGTCCAGTCCATGCTGTTTGGCCATCATATAAAATGATTAACCTATAATTATTTTATCCACCAAATACTGCAAAACTCAGGATGCAGTGTTTATATATCATATATATGAATACATATTTTTATATATATATAAATATATAAATATGACAGCTGTCAGAAGAGTAGAGGGGACAGGGAACCTCCGGCTTTCTGCTTATTGGACGATCTGCTCCTGAGCCACAGCGTCCCTATAAAGTGAACTTTGCATCCCACAGTGCATCTTGAAAAGTAGTGTAAAAACTGATGGCCACTAACCAAGCAATGACAGAAATAAAACTTTGGAGAGACAAGAGGAGAGAGAGGGCAGCATGTCTCAGCCTTCTCATGGTGATTCTTCTTTATATTGTCATCAAAAAGCTGAATTATCATGAGTAAAAGACAAACAGGTGTATATCTGACAACATTTTCACAGACCGGTTGTAAAACATTTTTTTTTACTGTATAGGTCCCTAATATTTCTGATGGCGTGTGTTTGTCTGGCACGAGACAAAACTGTGAGTTGTGGTAGTAAAAGATGAAATAGGAGCTGAGCAGATCATCACAATAAAAACTGCAGCCAACAAGTTCATTTATACATTTATACATGGTCCTTCAACATGTTTTTTACCTAAAAGTATTACAGCTAAGTGTAAAAAAGACGTTATAAAATGTATTTTGGGATCGGGTTGTTTGTCACTATCTACTATCCATCAATGACGTACCAACGCAGAGAAAGTGCTCCAAATAAAAGCTTTTTTATTATTTTGCCAATATAGCCTCACCATAGAAGTCCCAATGGATCGTGACACTTAGCAGTGAGCAGTGCAGACACTCAGCATGTTTCTGCTGCCTGACATCACCCTGAGCCTTCTCACACCAGCTGAGTCTGGAACTAAGACCTTAACCTAATCAGTGTTTTGTAGTTTTGGGGCTTTTGACTTAAGGGAGAGTGCAGAGATTTCCACGATGTGATTTTGTTTAATGCAACGGGGTGTTTGTTTGTGTGCGTGTCTGAGGAGTAAATGATAAACGCTCTCAGTCAAGTAAAGTCGGTTTATTTTGTAGCCTGAAATCACAAATCAGCATCAAAGAGTTTAAATGCCAGAGAAAATGAGACGGTCTCTTTTTCCCCACAGCTGGACCAAAGCAGAAAGGATAAGATAAGATGAGTTAAGATAAGGAGGAGGAGGCAATGCAGGGAAGGAGGTGAAGAACATAGGAGAAAAAAGGACAGAGGTGGTATTGAAGGAAAGAATGAGGTCAGGAAGTGAAGGAATCTGAAATAAAATCTGCTGTTACGGAAGCAAGGAGGCAAAAGTCAATGGTAGGAGGTAAGTTAAAGGAGGAGTTAGGATGGAAATAAGTAGTTATTGAATGACAGATGGTGGGGGGGGGAGGAAGATGTATAGAAGGAAATGAATAGTGGGAGATGGAAAGACAAATACATAAAGTAGTTAGAAGTAACAGGTGTAGAGAAGGTAAGAAAAAGGCAAAAGAAGAAAAAGGAACAGAAAAACTAGATATGAGGATGAATTGATAAAGGCAATAATGGAAAGGACAGGGAAGTTAAAAGAGAAAGAACAAAACGAGTTTTAGTGCGATCTCTTCGATGATGAAATCCAATGCATACCTGTACATTTCTTGAGGTTGCCTAGTCTCTTGCCGTGCATCCCCAGCTTACAGCCGAAATTTTCCTCCCAGAACTCGGCAAACCAGACGTTCCTTCGGTTGTTGGAGAGAGAGCGGCTCTTGAAGTAGCGGTCGAACGCTGCAGACAGAAAGAAAATGTAATTAGTGTTATGATCTGCTCCTCGATGTCAGAGATGCACTCAGGTTTTTCACACGAGGGGCTGTTCCGTCCCCCTTCCTGTCTCACCGTCCACTGACGCCCTCTTGGGGAGGATGGTGATGGCGCCCTCCGCCACCCGCTCCTGTTGGACCACTGGCGAGATCTTGGAGCCCCAGCTGTCAGAGCCCACCCACAGGAAGTGGCCCGTCAGGTTGTTGCGTTTCGCCGCATCCAGGACTCGCCTGTCAGGGTCATAGGGGGAAGAAAGTCAGAGACAAGAGAATCAGTCTAGACTTTCTAATAGTGCTACAAAAACCAAAGCCATCTAGCATCCTTTACGCTCATTTACACACTTTCACAATTGCACTGTAAAGTACTTTTACTCAAATACTGTACTTGAGTACAATGCTGAGGTATTTACTCTTTGCTTAAGCATTTCCACTGTGTGCTACTTTATTCTGGTTCTCCACTAAATATTATAGCAAAAATGTTTTAATGTTTTACCATCCGCAGAGGAGGTTATGTTTTCACACTTGTCTGTTGGTTGGTTTGTAAGCAAGATTATGTAAAAACCAGACTGTTGTCACATTTTGACATTTGCACTTCAGGGAATAATTAAAAGATAATGGAAAAAAAACTGATGATGCAGCTTGATTGTATTTAAGGGCACTGTTGGGCCTATAGCCACAGGTGTGTGCTCTACTGAGCCTTGAATCAAATACATTTGTCTACATTGCTGATTAGGATTGTGACAAAGTAGGTGAGAACACCCTGTGTGTCCCATAAACCTTAATTTGACGATGCTTTTTTCATTCCCCTTTAAATTGCTTTGTTTCGCATTAAGTTACAGTTCACAAAGAGAATACGTTCTAAGTACTTCCTGTATTTAAACCCTTGGTGACATTGGCAGTGATGTCGCTGGGAGCAACAATGTGTACCTTTCCATTGGATCCTGAGCTATGTTTACTGGGAAACCTCACAACTTTCAACGGGTCTTTAACGAAGCTCCAAATTAAATTTGCAGAAATTGCTTTATGTGTGGCCAGGAAATGCATAGCAATGACTTGGAAGTCTGATTCCCCGACTCTCATAGACCGATGGTCTGTGGAAATGAACAGTTGTATTCCTCTTGAAAAGATTACATATAGTCTCAGTTATTTTTGAAAATCTGGCAGCCTTATTTGGAGTACATGGATACACCACCAACGGTACCATAGGACTGTAACTATTTGGAGCTCTGAATTACATTATTAACTGTGTCATTGCGGTATTTCTTTGTGATGTGTCATCTATGCACCAACTTTTTTTGTATTTTGTTTTCTCTTTGGGTGGGGGGAATTATTTACTTTATTTATTTAATTAGTTTTATTTTATTTATGTGTGTATTTTTTTATTTTGTTATGTAATTTTCTGTAATGTTTAATGTAGAGTGGTCTGTATGCTCTGCATGTTCTCTTACATTGTGAAAATATTTGGAAAAATAAAATATTCTACAAAAAAAAAAACAACGTGTGAGGGGAGTTGTAGTAGGTTTTGTAATAAGGAGTTTTCCACATGATGCATGCTAGTTACAACTGTTGTCATACTTTCTACAATGATACAGAACCTGGCACCCTGTCATGTGACTTAAAACATTGTGATAACGAGGCTTGGCTAGCAGGATGGTATGGTTGCAGTTGGCCAAGTGCATCTTGTGTTAATTTTACTTTACTTTTTCTTCTTTTACACATTACGAGTACAAGTTCTGATGCTAAAACCTTTGTATATCACTTATGAACGAAGGGCTTTTTATCCTTTTATCATCAAAGTTAATTCAGTTCTTCCTGAGGCGGACATGGATGTGTATTTTTGATGGGTCAGACTTAGAACCACAACTGTCAATCACATCCACTGTGGTTTTCATATAGTGCATATTCTTTTTAGAGACATCAGCGATAATCAGTCTGGTCCTTTAGGGCTCATCTGTCTCCTCTTGCCGCTGTGAGGTCTCAGGGTGAGTGATCTATCTGTCTGTGTGATGAGAGCTACAGATTATCATCAGCTGCTACACTGATCGACTCTGTGTGTACCTTTGTGTGTGTGTGTGTGTGTGTGTGTGTGTGTGTGTGTGTGTGTGTGTGTGTGTGTGTGTGTGTGTGTGTGTGTGTGTCATTTCAGATGCACTTGTGGGAAGCAGTTGTCCCTCTGAATAGATCAACTTATTATTCAGTGCTGTACTTTTAAAAAGATCGTAAAATTTTTCATATTGAGCAAAGTAAAATAAAAGAATCGACATAAGGAAGTTAATATAATTAGACTGACGTGAAAAATTCTTCTTTCTTACTTAACAAATACATTGGTTCATAAAATCATAACCACAATATTAAAGCGAGACCCGGGCTTAGTGATGGATTAACGTGAACTAATTCTTACTAATAGGGTCATAGGACGTAAAATGCAGGTGAAAACTGGTCTAAACAGATCTGCTTTTTTAGGTTAAACAAACTCATATTTTTTTTTATTTTAGTGAAAAAATATAAGAACATAGTGACCTTACGAAAAATCTGCAGGGACCGTCAGAATGAATGAAATTACAGAATTTCCATCGATCTTCCATCAACTGATATCTTGTCCCATTTTACCCAAAGCTTTTGACAACAAATGAGGGCTGAAAAGTAAGGGGACTTTGGTAGGATCAAAGTAAGAATCAGCTAATTCTACCCCACAGAAAATGAGTTTCGATGGATTGTCTTTTGTAATTTGCATGTGTTCATACCGAATGTCGTCCTCATTGGCAAACATAATGACAGCACGGGCGTTGGATGTCTCCATCAGACGCAGGACGATCTTGTCGAACTCGCCGGGTCTCGGCTCCCGAGGAATCTTCAGAGACTGGGCGATGCAGACCCCACCTGAGAGAGGAACAGAAAGAAAGAGTGGGATGGTAAACATCTTGACGCCATGGGCCAGGATCAACCTCAGAACCTGCAGGATGCTTCAGCCGTGTGGTGTCATCCAAGTGTCCTCAAGCCCTGACATTCATATTCAACTTGAAACGGCATCATTTACTCCATGTTTTAACCCAAAAAAGTCCACCCCCGGAAGTAGTGAAGGTAGCAGACCAAGCGATGCAAATGCGCTCTCCACGCATGCACTTGGGCGAGAGTGGACAATGACTGTAGATTATAGTGGATCCCATCCTGATGCTGGATCGTGGTCTTGCTGGCTGCTGGCCATAGACTGTGATTGCAGCGGGACTGCCTGACACATAGTATCGAAAAATGTTTACCCTCATCGATGCTGCTAAAAATCCTGATGATGTTTTCTTACACCTGACATCTATTGCACTTCTGTCTGTCCTGAGAGAGGGATCCCTCACATGTGGCTCTCTCTGAGGTTTCTACAAATTTTACCTGTGAAAAGGGTTTTTAGTAGTTTTTCCTTACTCTTGCTGAGGGTTAAGGACAGAGGATGTCACACAATGTTAAAGCCCTATGAGACGAATTGTTATTTGTGAATGTGGGCTATACAAATAAAACTTGATTGATTGATTGATTGATTGAGTGTGTAAGGTTTTCCTCCATATCAGAGGTGTAAATTATGCTGTTTCGAGTCGATATATGAATGTCGGGGCTTACGGACACCTAGAAAACATGACACAAGCACTATGGAGGCAGTTTATGTATTTTTTCCAGTTGTTATTTTACGTCTGAAGGAGACCCATTTACTTCAATTGTATATGCATTTCCTCACGGTGTTTACCCTTGAGACTGCAAAAGTGTTTTATGGACTCAAACACTTCACCGACCCCATCGCACAGTGGTGAGTAGATAATGAGGGGAATTTTGATTTTTGGGTGAACTATCCCTTTAATATGGAATCAGACCCTTAGAATGTAAAGGTTGTTTATAAAGAAAACCAAATTATATAATGGACAAAATTTGAGGACCAACGTGGGTCATTTGGTGATCATGTTAAAGTGGAATCATCACAAAAGTTATTAAAGTTCATCCTGTGAAGAGCATGAAGGTCTGAATTAAAATCCATTCATAAACTATTATATGATAATTGTTGAGGACCTCTTGTTTGTTCATGAAAATCTAAATCAGAGTTGAAATAATTTAGCCTGAATTAAATCCCCTCGATCACAGCTAGTGATGATGAAAATATCCAGTGAATAAAATACATGATTCCTGCTACACACAACTAACTTTGTTTTGCATTTCTACCGACTAGGGATGAAATAGTTACTGGTTTCAAGATGAACCACAGTACAAGTCCTGACGGTTAGTATTACCATGTTAAATAAAAACTGTCCAGCATCAACGATCAACAGTGTCCCACACACAGGGGCGCTAGTGCAGCATGCAATGTTGGTTTGTTAATTGTTAGTGTGAAGTTTACTTAGTTTGTTTGATTTACTCAAGGAGTTTGAGACACATATTTAAACAAGTCCAACATTTTGCACGCACGCAGTTCACCTCACAAAACACGAGACGAGACATGACTCACACAGCCAGGACAACAGTGTTAAAGTGACCGGAACAGTCCGGATTTAATGATGCAACATTTGATTAATAACTAAATAAATGTGATCGTCAGCAGGTGAAGAGCGACAGAGACGAGCAGACACTCACTCACACACACACAAACACAAACTCTAGCAGACAGAAGTGCTTCCTGCAAGTTGTGAAGCAACGCATTGTTTTAACTTCATTGTTGCAGTATATTTATATGTATATATATATATATATATATATATATGAATAAACCAGGAAAACTGTTAGTAATCTCCGGCCTCAGGTAACAAAATATATTCTGTCCCCTGACATTTGGAATCAACTTCTGCACTTAGAGTAACAAGTTGTCAACTTTCGATTAATAATGAAATACTCTTTATTGATTATGTATACAAAAAATATCGGTAATTTTGAAACATTAATAACACATTTTAACAATACTCCAATAATTTTGATAACGAGATAATTATATTTACTGTAATCTTAATAAAAAATATTCCGACTGTTTCATCTCTACTGCCGACAGTCGTCCTTCATACCATCTCTCCTGCTTGTATGTTGGTTCAGCAGTGTAAACATCTGGCAGTAAACATGTTAACACATCTGCTTCTATCTGTTAATGACCACATCCCATCTTCACTCCTGTTTATTCTTTGACGGTGGTATTACTTTCTCCATGTGTCTCCGCTTTAATGTTTGAGTTAACTTCACTGTTTGTCTTGTTTTTAACCTCGCCTTGCTGTTGTGATGTTTCACCACAGATATCATTAAACTTTCATCTGCAGTCTCTGAAACAAAGGTAAGGGGGTTTATTGATGCTGCCAGAGACTAAATGCTAAATCAGATTATCACTAACATCTCACTGAGGGGTGTACCAGTGGGATACCTTCATGCTGCATGAATCAGTATAACCACAAACTAATGATTTATTTTCCTTGAAAAGAAGTCGAAATGAACTCGACTTTGCGTTCAGCTTACTTCTTCTTCCCGAAGACATGTCTTTAAAATCTGCTTCATTCTATCATTCAGACATACAGGCAGATGGTGAGGAAGATGAGGATGTGAAAGATGAGGAGAAAGAGGTGAATTGAAGGCCATTAACTTGATTGAAAATGTGTGAGAGCAGGAATAATTAAGATAAATCTATGTGGAACTCTGCAATAATATCATAGAGCTGCATAGATCAGAGCAAGGGGTATACAAACATTTCTAAAGCTTCAGTTCCCTGGAGAACAGTGGCCTCAGTGACTGTTAAATGGAAGTTTGCAACTACCAAAACTCAGTTGGCTCATCGAGTCACACTGAATGAATTTGGTCAGTGTGATCAAGAATCCAAGATCGAGAAACGACTGAAAGGATGACAACCTCAGTGGCAAAGTAGAGCAGCCACAGAGAAGCCCACTGGTTAAAGTCAAAGACACATGGCAGCCAGCTCTACACATTCAAACTATATTTAAAGGAGTCTCCGAGTACAAGGACAATCTTGCATCTCAAACAAGATGTTGTGATCATTCCTCTGCCCTCTCCTATGGAGGGATGGGAGGACAACCCCAAAAAATGAAAAAGACCCACAATCATTTCACTGCTGCAATCTAAATGCTTAGTGCTATATCACAGCAGACTAGAGCTAACCCAAAGAAGGTAACGAAGGGGAGATAGCCGGCTAAACATCGGTGAACCATTTCAATGTTAAAGAGATCCCACTGATGGAGTTAGTGACCACACACTAATACACAATGTCCTTTGAGCGTGCAGCAGCCAGTCACAAACAGTGTCTGACTGTATTCAGACAGACGATCACTAATCACTGTTGTGGCTGATTCTGGACTTTTTAACGGGTCCTTTATGTAAATACAGAGAGTGAATTTTGTCTAAAGAAAATTTCTTGGGCAGCTTATTCATATTTATTTAGATCAATGTGAGGGGTGGAGATTCTGAAGAAGCAGTGAAGGGGGGTGTATTTGTTTTCAAACATCAACAGTTGTTCACCAGAATCAGTACCTTTAAAGTAAAAGACATATGACAGCTTGACAAATTCAAACTGTATTTAAAGGACTCAGAGCACCAGGAAAGATTCTTCAAGTGGTTTGGGGCAGAAATCCAAACTTTATATCTGGAAAAAATGAGTCGCTGCTTAGTAAGCAGCAGTTTATTCAAAAAGCAACTTCATCTGCAACTTAATTATGATGATGATTTCAGATTCAGATATCTACTATTTTATCAACTATTCATAATTAAAGTTCATGATATCTTCAACACCATTCTAACAAATTCATATTAAACACATCTTAAATTGAGGAGAATTAAAGATATCTTTAACAAGAACTAAAGAGTAAAATATAATATATTCTAATATAATAAAACATAATTTTTCAACTGAATTCTATACATCTATAATGAGAAATAAATCACACACACATCAATAACAACAGTGGTTAAAAACTTACTATGATGTTGAAAAGTTTAAAGCAGTTAAAAAAGAATTAATGATTGCCTCTAAAACCACAACTTTGTGATATTGGTTATGCAGCCGTATGCCTCTGGGAAGCAGTGGTGTAGATTTTAAAATGAACTTTGATCCTCTGACAACATGAGATGACGTCAAGTACAGTAGCGGCTGCAGGAGAACCAACCCTCAGAATGTATATTATTCCAGCTTAATTGGCTCTGGAGAGGTTTTTTATTTTTCCGTTTGGCCAGAAAGACGGAGCAGCTCCCTGGCTGACTCTCGCAGGAAGCCTCGAGGGGAAGAGAAAGAGTGTCACAGCTGAAAATAATCATATCTGGTTGGTCTGACCTCGATTGTTTAAACAGCGGAGCACCACAGAAGTTTTTTAACAAGGTAGAACTGGAGTTAGAGAGTTTAATATAACTGCAGACGAGAGATATAAAGATAAAAAAAACATTTCTTACCAATAATGAAGGTATGTCTACACACACAGGAGTTTCAATTTTTTCAACATTACTTATTGCTTTTATATAGCTTAAGTTATTCAATATGGGTCATCAGCACAAACCATGGTTACCGTAGAAACAATAGCCTTCAGATAAAGGTGTTCATAATATACTTTACTTTTATATAAAAAAGATTTTAAAATTCAAACTCAAACACTGCAGGTCACTCCATCCTATAGTCTCATCAGGAAAGATTGATTGTACCTTGCCTTTTCATAGGTAAAATATTATCATCAATGCTAGAGCTGCTCTAATATACAGTTATTTACTTATCATGTCAGACTCTGTGAGCAGCAGTTTTAAGACATGTCCTTCAGAAACAGATGACAAGACTAGATGGGCTCTATTTTAACGGTCTTGGCTCATAGTCGTATAATGTCTGTGAACCATGAGCATTTAGGACATGTCCAAATCCACTCTTGCTAGTTTAAAATCAGAGAAAGGGGTGATTGCTTCAGTCTCACACTTCAGAAGTGTTGTTCCTGGTTTCTTATTTAATCATTGGTGTGTTTTCCAATAAAAGACAGGTACAGGTTGATTAATCAAAAGGTGGTAAGAGAAAACACGTCTCTGCAGATGAAATGGATCTGCTCATGTGCAAAGTATAAGTGCGTGAGCAGACCATCTGTGTGTATAACAAGCAGAGTGTAAGCACATTGTGCACGCTCTAATGTAGGCGCGTATTTCTGTCTTGATTCTGGTGCCTTAAGATATCAAGATATCAAAGCACAAATCTACTTCTTCACACGTCAAAATAAGACCAACACATGCCAACATGGACACTGGGATTCGCTATTAAAGGTCCAGTGTGTAAGATTTAGGTGAAAGGGATCTATTGACAAAGATTTTATATAAAAAAATCCTAGTGATGTTTTCACGAGTGTGTTTCATCTAAATTATACAAATTGTGTTTTATTTACCCTAGAATGGTTCCTTTATATTGAAATACTTTATATTTACAACAGGGGGGTCCTCTCTTTGGAGGCTGCCATGTTTCTTGTAGTAGCCTTTGAGTTTTTATGAATACTGAAGGCTACCACAGGTTCTCTCTCATGTTTTGAAGGGGAGGAGGAGGTGAGGGGTATTCAGCTTTATGTCACTAAATTCTCCACACTGCAACGTTTAAAACAAAGCGGGAACTGGACAGGAAAAGTAAAACTGTGTTTCTAAAACAAGCAAAGACATGTTACCCATCAATTATTCAATCAATTCAATTTCATGTGTATAGCCCATATTCACAAATCATATGGCTTGACAAGGTGTGACATTCTCACACATTTTTAAACCTCAGAGACCCACACACGATTTCTGCTGATTCTGTATCTTTCTTAATATGGGCACAAATATGGAGTTTGAACAGAAAGCTCAGTCTGTCTCTATACAAATCTAACATAAATTGGAGCCTTAATTGTCTATGACCAAGTTCAATCTGTGAGACTGCACTTAGACACAGCGGTGCTAAATGCTAACATCAGCAAGATATGATGCTCACAATAACAATGCTAATTGCTGTTAAGAGAGAGTTTTTTCTCTCCACAGTCCTCTAGTGACTTGACACCTACAGTCTATGCTTGACACACGCACACGCACACACGCACGCACGCACGCACGCATGAACACACACACACACACACACACACACACACACACACACACACACACACACACGTATCACTGCATAACCAGCAGTAAAATTAAAGTTTGGCCGAGGCTGGTTGGAATGCTGTTAGTTTTGCTGGTATTTTAAAATAAAACCAATTGTTAAACCAAGTAAAAGTACAAATAAAGTTATTAGAATTTGTCCCCTGGAGAAAATGATTGCTGATATATTTTGACGGAAATCCATCCAATAGCTTTTGAGAGATTTCACTCCTGATCAAAAGTGTCAACCCCATGGTGGTGATAGAGGGAAAATGAACCAAGTCAGTAATGTCCATTCGATAGGTAACGGGTATGTCTGTACCACAATGCAGTGCAATGCATCTATTACAGTTTTTTCTGATTGCTTAAACACTAAAATCAAAAGTATTACACAATTTTCAAAACCTTACACTCAAGGAGCAAAACATGTGCCCAGATCTGCACCACTATAAGCACAATGTCAGCTTCACACTTTTTGCAAAACAATACACACAGTGATCTGCAAAACACTAAACACACTTGTATACATTAGACACAGAAGTATATGAAGATGTCACTTCCTTGCAATTCCTAAGCACAGACTGTCAAATGACCACCCCATGAGCCAATTGGTTAAACACAGCCATCAGGTGTACAAACACATGATTGCTTAATTGTAGACACACCAATCAGGTTTACGCATTATACAAAAGCAGCAGCTGAGTTCACCTCTCTTTAACCAAAATGGCGCTTGTGCTCAAAAAAGAAGAAGAGTGAGGGTGAGAGGGGGAATCAACGGAGGAGGAGAAGGCTGCAGCATTAGTATGTGGAAGGATGTATTGTTCACTTTAGCACTGTGATGTTGCATACTGTACACGTAACCTTTATTATGTAAATTAACTGTATACCAGACCTATGCTGAACTACACAATCTTGTCTTTCACTGTATTTCGTCGAGTTTTACAGATGGATGCTGAGGAAATCCCGCATGAATTCATATCCATAGATGAGGCAGGGTTCAACCTGACAAAAGCAAGAAGGAGAGGCAGAAATATCATTGGCCATGGGGCTATAATCAATGTCCCAGGGCAACGTAGGGGGTTACATCACCCTTTGCGCTGTCATTACACAGAATGGGGTCCTCCTCCGTCACGCCAAT
Source organism: Limanda limanda (assembly GCF_963576545.1). Lineage (NCBI taxonomy): Eukaryota > Metazoa > Chordata > Actinopteri > Pleuronectiformes > Pleuronectidae > Limanda > Limanda limanda. The sequence continues at coordinate 25,682,697 of NC_083643.1, forward strand.
ATGGGCCCTTACAACACACCTCACATTCTCACATTTTTGTGCCAATTGCACAATATCGTCACAGCAGTAAACCACAGGAACCAGATGCAATACACTGTCATCTGGGACAATGTGTCATTCCACCGCTCTGCTCTGGTCCAGAACTGGTTTCAACACCATCCACAGTTTACAGTACTATACCTTCCACCAGAATTTTCTGCTAGTCTGATATTTGCTGAGCTAACAGTGTTATGCACACTCCTGTAGTAGCATGAAAACTGGGACATGTTTTGTTTTGATTCTCAATGTTGACTGATTTGGGAATATGGAGAAAAATAAATTATATTTTCATGAGACTGCAGCATTGGTCTTGTGTAGTGTTTGGTGAATTTAATGTATATTTGCACTTTCTCTGTGTACCTCACTTACAATACTCTAATCACTGAGAACTGGAATTGCTGGACATTGCAGTTCAGGAATCTACACTCAAGTTTGTGTAAACAAATGATGTAGAGTTACTATACTTCCACTTGATTAATAGAGAGTAAAGTTTGCAATAATAAATAAATGATTAACTGATTTTTATTCAATTTACCCTTAGGGGTAATTATCAAGGGATCATGGACCTGGGAAATTCAATGTTTACATTACGTCCCTGCTGAAGTGGTGCTGTAGTAAAAACTGTGAATATATTTATGTAATTAATATTACAGAATTGTCACAGAGTTCAGGTTTTATCTCTGTGAAAGAAAGACGGCTGTCTGCACAGACTGATCTCAGGGGCCGCAGGATGAAGAATTGGAACTAGAAACATTTAAGACCCCATAGCCATAATCATCACCACGTCATCCACAGCAGAGCGGAGAGGCCGTGTAGAGTCACTGCTTTAACACGCGCCTTCAATCAGCGGCTTTCAGAGTAAAATTGATTCCATTCCAAACTCGTTCTTGCTTTACACAGGTCCATCAGGGCGGCAGATTGAAGCTGCAGCATCTTTCTGAATAGGCTCTTTCTTTTAGCCTTGGTTTGAGATGATATATTTCAAGGTTTGAAGGTCAGGCTGCTGGGAGAGGGACAGCAGCCATATCAGCGCACATCTTAGTGAGAATTTTTTTTTATTCTTCATTCAACTTAAATCCTGTCCTCTTTACACCTGAAGGTTAATGGTAAAATTTAGTTTTTTTCTGTATGCAACCTTTTAAAAATACTGAGAGACACCGGTTGACCTGTCAACAGGTTCATGATCCACACTCCACTAGAAGCAAAAATATATTATGACTGAGTCAGGAACTTCCTATCATCTTCAATGTACATTAAACAAAGCACTGTGGCTTCTGCAGAGACAATTACGTCATGCTGTGCTTCCTTAATGCTTGACCCAGGCACCAGCATCTTTTTGAATTCTCCAGAGAATTGGTTGTGTGGAAGGCAAACTCTCAAGTCCAGACCCAATTCTGTGGACATTCTCACTTCAATTAAATTTGCATAGTGCAAAATCATACATATATATTATCTCAAGGCACTTTAAAGTGAAAGGTCAAGACCTTAAAAATGATAAGAAAGAAACTTTGAGCAGAACAAGACTCAATGTGGGCGACCATCTGCCTCCACCAGTTTGAGAGAGAGAGAGAGAGAGAGAGAGAGAGAGAGAGAGAGAGAGAGAGAGAGAGAGAGAGAGAGAGAGAGAGAGAGAGAGAGAGAGAGAGAGAGAGAGAGAGAGTGTAACCATCATATTTAAGCTCTGTAAGACTTTATAATGACAATAATGAGAGTGGTATTTATAAAGGAAATTATGTAATTAATGATGGCAGCACCAGTTAATATTAATGTCTGAAAACAGCTTTTGAGTGTTCTGAGTAAGATTCATAAAATGCTCTGAGCTGCATAAACTAAGTTGTTTATTTCAGCCTAATGAATAGCATGTGATCATGAGGATATGTGCATCCATGAGATTGAAAAAACAAGGCCCCCGAATCTCTATATTGGGGATTTATGTTGTGCTCTATCCTGAGGTAGGATTTACTCTCATAGAGAAAAGTGTCAGTATATTAGTTGACTCAAGAAAATATAAATGAAGCTGCCAATATCTGTCATCAGAGTAGAGCTTAATGTGACAAAATCATAAATAAAATGTCAACATGCACACCATGTTGATAATGTGCACTTTGCATTTATCTGTAGGAAGCCAAAAAGTCAGTGAAAACTAGAAGCATTTCAGAGCCTCCAGAAGTAACTACTGCAGATAAATGTGGACATAATAAAGATGGACACCCACAACATGACTTTAATGAGGTTCTGCTGAGACTTTTCCAATAGAAGATAAATAAAGTGCTAAATCAGCTTTTACTGCTGCGCTCAAACCCACTAAATTCACTTTGGGTGACAAAGTGGGACATGATCAGTTATCAGACAGTGCATGGAACGTTCTCAAGTATAATTTCCAATCCACACACACACACACACACACACACACACACACACACACACACACACAGACACACACACACACACACACACACACACACACACACACACACACACACACACACACACACACTGATAATGTAGGAATATGCTCCCGTTTCCTAGGAAACGGAAGAGGAAATCCCTGCAGTCTCTAACAGGCTGAAGATTGACTTTGAGTTCCACACGGAATGTCTCAGCTATGAGCTGCTGGAATGAACTTTAGGAGTTAATTCACTACAGTCGTACTTTTTTGAAAGAGGAAAAATGTGAAATCGGCACAGTCATTTACTTAAAAAATTAACAGAAAGAGAATTTTAACTAGATTGAATGTCTTTCATTTATATTGAAATTGGGAATGAATGAAACTGCAGAACAATTAAACGTTTTTTCTTTCCAGAGGCAGATTTTTATTCACTCACGCAAGAAAAAAAAGGACGTACGATTTCCGTCAACGATTATTAAATGTTTCTTATTATTTCATTTTTTTCTTCTTCTAGTTTTCATTTGAGTAATTACTGCAGTTCATAAATAAGTAACTGCCATGTGATGAACATTTTCTGAATTTACTGAATAAGATCATACTCAGAGGAAACCATAATCAAATTAAGACATGGAGTAATCCTACTTAATCACATTATGATGCCCTATAGGAGTTTTTACAGAATTTAGTTACACCGGCATATAGCAGTTACTAACTGCTTGACAACACATGACCTGGGTGTAAATGGTAAATGGTCTGAATTAATTTACTGACCCACTCAAAGCAGCACTTTTTTCTATGAGGGAAAAATTCAGCATACAGGTGGGAAAGGCTGGGACTGAACCGCCAACCTTTGCCTGGAGGACGACCGCTCTACCCTGCAGCCCCAGCCACCCCATTAGATGGAAACATTTAAAAGAAAACACCCCAGATCTGTTCATTGATGTTTGACAGGCCTGTTGTATATAAATATGTTAAGACAGAAACATAACATGCCTGGTAAAGCCAAATAAAGAAACGTACTTCATTTCTTTCCGTCTGTGCAAATAAAAGAGCACAATTTAGATTAATAAAAAATACAGTTGCCATTCTTAACATACAACAAGCACAAAAATCAAACTTTCTGGTGTGCTGCTATGGAACTGGAGTTTAAACCAAAGTCAGGTTATACTCTTTATTATTTATTTATATCTGTTAAGAAAAACACTTCCTTTAGTTAAACGGTTGGAGTGCATAGGTTATACAGAAAAATGGACACAATACAATCTGTGTGAAAACGAGGTGTAAATGTTTATCTTCTATTAAGCAGTAAATTAGGAAAGACATGAGAGGACAAAGGCTTCTAATTAAAATATAATCACATAAACTGGATCTGTCTCTAAGAAAGTCTCCAAATAAAGGCTGGATCTCCTTTGTAACTGCTAATTTCAAAAAATGTACCATAGCTTTTTAAAATTGGCAATTAGCAAAATCATGAATGTATGAGGATTTACATCAGAGAATTTTCTTTATTGAATAACTGCAGCTGGGCAGAATGTCAAATATTAGGAATTACTTTCAACTGTAAATGTCAGCAAAAAAAGTGGAAGCTTTTGATTTCACACACGCTCTAATGCAGCAGCATTTTAATTATGTGGAATAAAATGAAGCGTATCAGAGAGAGCAAAGTGAAGGAATATCATCATTTAATTTGCTTTTCAACTCATCGAAAGAAAGTCTCAGCGGGAGCCACTGAACACAAAGGTGGACTAAATAAACATGGCTGGAAACATTCAAAGGCACACTGCCTAATATAATTATCCATAATAACAGATATCCTTAAAGCTAGCCTCTGGCAACGCCTTTATTCTGACCTTTCAATTAACAGTTCACCATGGCAGCTGTGTAAAGCGCCCACCCACCATTCCTCTAAATCCTAAGTGAGAGTGACGGATGCAAACTCGAGGCGTGTGCCCACTCGCCCCTTTCATTCCTTGCCTTTGAGGCCCTGAACGCTGGATCATGAAAGGTTTCCTGGGTAACACATGCACAGCCTTGACTTGAAAGCAGACCAAACAAGCGAAGCAGTGTGTCCAAAAACCTCCCAGTTCCCCTTAAAGCAAAGATCTCCCTCAAACTTCAGACTGCTTCCCTGGCTTCCTCGACATTCTTCAGGAACGTTGCCTCAAGTCATATTTAGGGACTAGAATCTTCCAACCCTTAGACCTCCACATCGAATTAACGAGTATTTTAGCTAATCAGTGTGGAATTTCGTAATCAGGATCAATGGCGTTACACCACCATTGGCTCTTGTGTGGCTCCACATTTTCATCCTGAGATAGTTGTTTTCTTTAGTTTTTTCCATTTCTGAGTCTGTCACATGTTAGAAGCATCATCAACCCCCTCACTCGCTCATAGAAATCCAGTGTGGGATCCCTCACTGAGTCCGCAGTTGCGTTAACACATTGAACTCCTTCGTAGAAAGTGAGAAGAATCTCCAGAGTTCAGTTCATGTCTGAAATCAGCTCCTGGGAACGTAGTCATTACTGTTATTAAACAACCTCACCTATGTTTTGTGACTACATCTTGCACAGTTCGCTGGCATTATTGAGGCTGATAAAAAAAACTTAAAGCATGAAGAATCTAAATGATTAAATATATATGATATATGAGAAAGAGAAGAAAGGAGAGGCTGAGTCAATCAATGCAATGCACACAGCTCAATAAGAAAAAGATAGAAATCATATGGTACCCAAATACGGAGAAACAAAAAGTGAAATTCCTTTGATTCATTGTTTAACTGTGGCAGGTCAGAGGACATCAGTTGAGTAGGAGGTCCCTCATGTGTTGCCCAGGTCCACATTCATTTGCATTCACACAGTGAAAAGAATGCAGATCTGCATTTGGAGGTGGTCTGGGAAATATGTGTGCGATACATTCAGGATACATTTGCTTCCGTTCAAATGTTTTTCTTGTTAAAAAAGACAGTAACATATCTTATAAAATGGAAAGGTCTTTTTGTAGGAGCGCTGTACTAAAGCCTTATTAATTCCCATCTAGTCGATACAAAAAAAAACAGTCAGTAACACGTCTGCAAGTTTTTAAAGAAAAAATCGTTTTGAGGTACTGCAGAAAATGCTGAGTTTGGACAGAATAGGAGATATGAGGGCCTGAAGTTCTCTCTACAGTAATATACAAATTTCAAAGATAACAGTGTTATCTTAATATCTCACAGACCTTGTATCCGTCCAAAACACATCAGAGAAGGTCAGACAGGAAGGTTTCCTCTCCCCCTTTCCTTACAGCATCAGTTTTACCAAATGATTTTAATGAGCTAATTTGGAGCATCATTATATGACTAGTGGAGCAAATGAGGAGGTGAGGAGGACAGAGCTGGTCCATATGTCTGCTGGCTCTGGTTCTGTCTCACAACCTGCCTCGACATATGTCTATAAACGCTAATAAACAGGAAGAAAAAGATCCAAAACTCCATGGTGGCATACAGCCTATAAATGTCACCGCAGAGTAAGGCTATTCGTTAATCCCTATAAATAATACTTTTTTTTTTTTTTTTTTAATATTTTTATTAGAAGGTATGGCACAGTAGAACAGGAAGCAATGTCAAAATTTACATTGGGTATCACAAAATCACAGTCCGACAATTAACAATATATAGAGACATTGACACCATAAAAACACTGTGCATCACGATGGATTAAGAGTAAGGTATACAGTCTTCCTCCTAGGATGTTTTTCTTATTTTATTGACCACATGAACGTGGTAATACGAACAATACATTACACAACTCAATGAAAATAATAATAATAATGAAAGATAGATAACTGTAAATTCTATTAAGTAATAATTAAGTATTAAAGCTGCACAGTATAAATAAATTAAAAGGAAAACATAAAACAAAAAACAAAAGAAAACACACAAAAAAAGAATAAGTAAATGAATGAATAAAAAGGAAGAAGAAAGAGAGAAAAGAGAGAGAGAGAGGGGGGGTCCGTCAATCAGGGAGCAGAGACTGGAGAGAGTGAAAGAATGTAAGAAAGGGAAGCCACTTACTATAAAATTTGTTAGAGCTACCTTTCACCGAATATCTAATATATAAATAATACTTTATTGAGAAATTCCAGAATAACAAAACACTTAATATTTTGGCACATCAGCACTATATCATAAGTATGAGGACAGGAAAAGAAAGTGTCATTTCTGAAGAGATAAGTACACAGACTTGGAATTGCCTGTTTGTTGGGGGGGAAATGTTTGGTAGTGGTCAACTGCAATCTGTGTGACATTCACAATCTCTCAAGAAAAAATGAGAAACAATGAGATTGGTTAAAGATTTTGGCTCCAGAAGGAGTGGAACTCCTGCAAGCATAGGATCTTCTTGCTGCTTATTTGCAAAATAATGTTTTTTTCCCTTTATTTTCATAATATTAGGACTTTTTTTACAACTTAATTCTCATAATATTATGATATTTTTACAATTTGTTTCACGATTAGTCTGGTACAGACCTGATATCTACACATCTCTCTCCATAAATAATGAACAGTTGAATTCGAGATCAGTCAGATTTTCAATTGTCTGATAAATGTATTTACCTTAACAGAGATATGTGTATATGTGCTGGTTGAAATATAGAGTTGGTACCGTTTGCTACACAGCCGTTACCCCAGGTGTGGCGGTATTTCAAGTAAATGGGAAATGGTCTGTATTTATATAGCACTTGCCTAGTCAACATGACCACTCAAACGCTTTAGAGAAGTCTATTGCCATTCACTCCTTCACACACATTCGTACAGTGCATCTATGGGCATAACTTTTTCTATGAGAAGCAATTTTGGATTCTGTATCTTGCTTTATCTAACCTTCTGGCTAGAGGACGACCGCTCTATCCCCTCAGCCACAGCCGCCCCAAGTGAAATGACTCTGACATGCTGCTCATGTCTGAGCAATAGCCAACAGCAGGGAGTTTAGTGCCTGGGGGAGCACAGTACCTAGAGTTGAAGGCAAAATGCACCTTGTTTGTTCCAAGAGAAGGAAGAGAGGAACACAACAAATTGAATTAAGCATCTGGTGGTTTACAGGATACATTTAAAAACAAAGGGATGCTTCTTGTTTGACTGCTTGTGTGATCCCATGCAAAGCACATGAGCTGGCAGTGTGAAGTTATAACTGATCTTCAGACGTAAAAAAACAACAGAAAAAAACCTAACATGCCTCCATACTGCTCCTGTGGTGTAATCCAAGTGTTCACAAGCCCTGACAATCATATTCGACTCTAAACAAGGTAATTTACACCAAGTTTGAAACCCTAGATGTCTGCTGATATCTTTCGACTTCGGCATTTCTGACGGGCCCTGAATGCACCTCGTCCAAAGATATCAGCAGACACCGTTTACCCCTGAAACTCCAAAAGTGTTTTGTGGACTCAACACTTCACCCGGCCCTCCATCGGCATAGGGCTGAGCAGATAATGAGTGAATTTTCATTTCTGCGTGCATTACTCCTTTAAAGGGACTCTTACCTTTGTTGCATTTTTACACTTTTTTTGGATAAGGTTAAATTGGTATTAATAAGGTAATGACACTCTAAAATGCAAGACAGACCCACCAGGAGTAAAAACAAACAATTATTTCACTCTCATAATATTTAGTGAAAACTTCAACCAATAAAATTCTTCGGACCGAAGGACCTGTCTGTTTGCTGCATGGACATGCAGGTTTTCCGTCTGCTTCTTGTGGCGCATTCGGGCCCGCGTCATCAAGGCATGTGAATGTAAATGTATATAACTTACCGAATCCATTGCTTTGGTAAACAAAAACTCACGTGCGTGCGCGGAGGCAGTAGATTGTAAGTCTGCTTGTAAATAAAGTTTCTTCAAAAAAACACAGCGGATGGGAACGAGGGGGTGGGGCATTGGAGGAAGGCGGGATGATTTGAATGTGCTGTAATTCTCAAATGCAACAAAGGTAAGAGTCCCTTTAAGCACTGAAACTGTTATTCAATGTTAAATAATTTGAGATGGGTTAGGTTGTATTTATTATGAGATGAAGAGGGGTTTTTTTTTATTCTTAAAGACAAAAGTTTTGGTTTTGGCAACATTTAGGCACTGACAGGTCCGTATCGATTCAGCCCTGATATAAGAAAAAACCCATATGACACCCAAGCCTATTGAAATCTCAATAATAATCCAAAGTTATGTGAATTGCACACAACTATTTTATTTAAAAAATATGCAATGAATTATCTTTGCAGCAACTGTCAAGACTATGCCAGCTGATAATAAGAGAAATGTTGTGAAACCAATGGCTACATGGAGAAAGGAACTGACAAGTGATGGCAGATGTGTAATGCTCAGTGGTGATGTAGCGTAAACATCATTTAACTGAGTAAAACCTGTGTTAATGGCAGGGTAAGGGTCATGTTATTCCTCACGAATCATCCTCATTGAGAGATGAAACTGGACATGACTCTGATTGATGTTTCTGCTTTTCATAGTTTTCAGAGGCTTTTCCTCCTGTTTAAAGTCTGCGAGCATGACGTCTTTTTCACTTTTTGTCTGCGTTATACACATCCTGCCACCTCTGCAGTTAGGACAGCATGGGGCAGGTCTGTCCCCCACACAATGGTGATGAAATTCACAGCAACAGCTCATCACTATGACTCAGTCAGGACCTGTGTGATACTTGTCAAGGTTGTTCCATGACAGGAAGAAAGAAATCATTTATGCCTTGTTTTATAGGAACACACAGACAAAGTGTAGATCAAGCTCATTAATTCCTTTCGATTCAGATGACTTGAAATAAGAGTCATCCAACACATTATTAGACAAATTCAATAAAAGTATATAATAGTAATACCGTTATACTGAATTCGAACCTAAAGCAGATATGGAAAGTAAGGCAGTCAAGGTTAAGATCCGGCATCGCAATGGTGAGAGCTCACATAATTTCAATTGAATTTTCCTGAAGCGCTTCTCTCAGCGATTTAATAACATTTTCAGATGCTACTGGATTAAATTTGTTATATTGTGGTGAGCAGGCGGACCCAAATACAGGAGACAAATTTAAGTGAAAAGACAACGAGATGAACAATTCAAACAAAGGCTCTTGCTGAAAAAAAGCGCAGCCCAAAAAATCTAAATGAAAGTATTCATTATACAGAGACAAATTAGGAAAGGCTCTGGCACACACAACCGACATGGGACGAGAGAAACAAAGGGAAGCAGAGAATAACAAAATGGAGGCAGGGATGATGAACACAGGTGAAACACACCAGGAACAGGTGAAGACAATTACATTGGCGGGAAAACAGGACTCAGGCAGGGAATTAAGTTGGAGACACACTCCTCGTGCATAATTTCAAAATAAAACAGGAAACAGAACTCAGAATGAACACGGACCCAAACACAAGTGAACCCCAGGTAAATATCCATAAACTTAGGACTCCAAGACCAGAACCAAAACAGTCTTGCAGTCTTTTTTTCAAAAGTTCATCGGTACAACAGTAGAATCTTGACAAAAGTACGATATTCTGCTGGATTTGCTTCGTCCGTTCATAAAGCATTCAGCTATTTCTGTCTACCCCATTGTTTTTAGGGAGGTCCTAAATACACTACAGTTGAAGGGGTGTTTGAAGGGCTGGATGGCCACAACATCACACAGAGAAAAGGGACAACGCTACCCGAAGGGGGTTGGGCCAAGTGGTAGGACTAAGGGGTTACAGGGCATTAGTCTCAGGTTCAGGAAGTGCCACTTCAAGGGTCATTCCAATTTGTCAGATGGTAGTGATGCTGATTAAGCCACTCACAGCTGTTAAGTGATTGCTTAAGCAAACCCTCACTTCACTTCACTTCACTTGGTAGAGCCATGCATGGCTTGCAACTATAGTCATTTCTTCAGTGCATCAAACTTGGCAGAGATCTAGTTGTCTGTTTTTTCACCACAGGCCAGAGAAACCCAGAGACCAGAACTAGATAGAAGCAAGGAGGGCATGGGAATTACAGGTGACACATTTCTGTCTGAACTAGGGATGTCACGAGAACCGATACCTACGATACCTTTCGATACTAACATAACAAAACGATGCCGATGCCCAAGTTTTTGAAGTACCGTAGGCACCGTCAGCTTTGATGCCAGCAGCTGTTAGCAACTTAGCATTAGCATCGGTGCTGCGCCAGTCGACGTTTACATTCTGAAAACCAAGACGGCAACTGCGGCTGCAGCGTTCGCCCCACCTCGACTTGTTTATTAAAAAGGCACAAAGAGTCGTGTATGGAAGTATTTTGCGTTTGACGCCGGGTTTACACCGGACACGGAAGCAACGCCGCTGCTCCGCGCTAATCCCTAGCGCGCCAGCACATGGTTGTTTACACCGGAAGCTGAAGCGGCGCATGGGAGTGGATGGGAGCCAGCTGTTATCTAAGGCTTGGTCCTGCGCTTACGAGTCGCTTTGGCGTCACTTCAGCGTCCGGTGTAAACCCGGCGTGAGGCAGATGTATCATTTAATGCATAACGTGTCTCACAACAAAGCGTCACTCACATGCGACCGCAACTACCGTATAACCCTCAGTATATGCGCAGCGCAAGCACATTGAATTACCGTATATGACATTAACAACATCCAAATAATGCACTTTTTTTTTACCGTGGTATTGAAATTGGCATCGAGAATCGTGTTATTTTACTGGTATTGGCACCGACTACTGAATTTTTGGTATCGTGACACCCCTAGTCTGAACAGAGCTGCTGACAGAGTCAGTGATTTAAGAAACCTTTGTCCCGGTTTCATTTTCAGTGTGCCGTTGTTAACAAGCTCTGCATTGTTGCAGCACTCACAGCTTCCTGCAAGTGATGATGTATTCAGTGAAAGTAGCTCATCTCAAATCTGCTCCCTTGCACTGAGGACTCTGATACAGAAAGAAAGACATGGCTTCTTGATGGAATCCTTGTTTCACAATTGACTTTTAAATGCACACCACGAAGACGCTGAAGAAGAGACAGAAAATCAATTATTTGATTAAATTCAAAAACTCTAGAACATTGATGGCTCAGGGGGGGGACCGGGTCGTCTCTCCCATTCCATGTGAAAAGGGGCCTTGGGCAATATACTAAACCCCAAATTTCCCCTTACGATTGGGCTGCTAGAGTGTGATATGGGATGCAGAAAGTGTGACACAATATATGTTTGTGAATGGTGGTTATCAACCCTAGAATTTATAAAAAATTTTCTTTACTTCTTAGGTTGAACAATTCACAAACATAGCAGTGTAAAATACTAGAGGCTGCTTTGAAAGGGACCTAACTTAAGATTGAATACATCCCAAAACCATGACCTCATGATAGCTGAGGAATTTTTCTGGCCAGTTCCTTAAACTTACTCTTTTTTACATTTTTTATCCTGTCCCTAAATATTTGTTGTGGTCTGTATACTGGACTTTGTCAGAAACCAGTTTGGGCTTTTCTATGTCGCTTAGGTGTTCTTGTTACTTTCCTTTCACTCAGTCAGTCCTGCTGAATTTAGATCTCCTCTGACTGCATTCTCTCATCAGCTCCTTTCCAGACCATGTTCGATTGGCTGCCTCTAATGGACAGCCAGTAATCTATTTGTTTGAGGAAAGGTGAGCTGCTGACTACAGATGAATCATTTTGCTCTGCTAACTTGTTCTCAAGGGAAGAAAGGTGAAGGAATCCCTGAACATGAAATATTCATCTCCTCATTCTGCATGCAGAGGAGAAGTCGCTTCTCTCCAGGAAACATAAAGAGAAGTAAAATATACCAGGCAAATTGAAAAAGTTTGATTAAATAAAAATTGCTTGTTCTTCTCCAATTATCCAAAAGCAAAACAAACTAAAAGAAGAAATGTGAGATGGGGCAAAAAGTATTTACGTCTTATGTGATAAGGAGAAAGAGAAAAACTGTTTAAGGGATAAAGACGAAGAGAAGGGAAGATGGAAGAGAATGAGGAGCTGTGAGGAAGAGGACAAAGAAAAGCAGATTATCTCCTGCTGGCTTTCACACTTCTCCAGTAAAAAAATGGGAGGTTCTTGCTGCGAGAGAACAGGGAAAATACAACACCATCATTTTTACCATCACTTAATCTGCACATATGCACACACACAAGCACACACATACACACACACAAACACACACAAAGGACCCATCGGAGTAAGATAAATATCTGCTGCCGACTTCAGAAAAAGAAAAGAGCTTGCCTTACTGAAGCATTAAAAGGTTAAATTTGAGTCATGTAGGTAAATCAGGTGATTTCGTGACAGAGGGTCTCAGTTTTCTGTTGACTGCTGCTGTCAATTCATGACAGTTTTATGCTGTTTTTAATTCAAAGCATTCATTCACTATAACTATTGGAGGAATGATATGGTAAAAATCCAGTCCCTAGAGAATGCCTTGCCATTCATCAGTCAACATGTTATACAACATAGTTATAATATAGAGCTGTTTTTGGGGACATAAACTGAATGTAATGAAAATTACAATTAAATCTTCATTGATTTCACTCATTGAGTCAAGCTTCCAATAAATCAAATACAGAAACATTCTTGTTTTCTTTGTAAGTCAATATTTTGCTGGTAATCCTTATTGAAGCTGTGCACAGAGTTGGGAGGTTACTTTGGGTGCTTCCGGTTCTGACAAACAGACAAAAAGCAGCTCTCTGGAAACCTGAGACGAGCCGTGATAACAACATGAGCTGCCACAGCTTTCCGAACTATCACCCGTGCACGCAGGTTTTGAAGAAGAGCCTGTACCTAACAGCTGCTGAGCTGAATTCAGCCTGAGAGAGGTGACGTCAGATAATGAGTGCAAACAGGAGTCAGCCTGCTGTTGGCCTAAAGTTTCCAGCTACGAGCTGAAATATCCCAGTTCACCTGTGTGTGTGTGTGTGTGTGTGTGTGTGTGTGTGTGTGTGTGTGTGCGTGTGTGTGTGTTTGCGAGGAGAGGACAGAGAATCAGGGCTATGGATCAAAAAGAGGGATTGCTGTAGAATATGATCAAATCCAAGGAATTAGATTTAAAGACCACATCAAGCCCCAAATAAAAATGTTACTCTCTGCACTTGTGCTTAATAAAGGTCACCATTCAGGAGTTATCTCAATAACTAAAAAGTACCCGGTAAAGTGCCCACAGAAAGCACTACAGTTGCCAAAGAAACTAATCCACAAATGTCCACCTCCTGTTGGCACTTGGGGAAAAGTCAGGGGATCATCAAAACTTTGTTCATCCTTTGGGCACCATGAATATCTGCACAAAATGTCAGCAATCCAGAAGTTATATTGTCAGCGGTGGAACAACAGGCAGTGGCTACTACAGAGTAAAGTTAATGGCATGAAAAAAACAGAGGTCAGAATCGGTAAGACTCACACATTTATCTGCAGTTTGCAGGCAACGATTCTTTGTTAAACCTGATACTGCCAAATACCATCCTCTTAAATCACCGAAACAAGGCCCTGAGCATCAAATTAGAGTTTGGGGAATTTTAACATAAAAGTGTGTCATTTTATTTCAGCTCAAGTTTGTGAGGTCAAAAAACAGAAGAGAACCGCAGGACTCGGGGCTTCAGGACACACTCAGGAATTCGCTGTTAGCGGGGAACACTGTGTTCACTGAAGTCTTTCAGTCAGACTCAACACGCAGGTTTCAGCTCTGCACTATCAGGGGCTGGAGAAAGTTGCTGAAGTGAACAAACGATATGGAGGAAAAATAAGTTACAACACAAAAACGGTGAGGGATGTGTTGGATAAATGACTTTTCACTCTGGGCTTATTCTACCAGTCTGATAACTGAGAATTAAAGCTTGTCGGACCACTGTAATTATTTTCAATTGTCATTATCATTTCTTGGGTTATTACTTTTATAAGGCTCAATACTCCAGTCAGACTGCCGGACCAGAATTCATAGGGAGAGGGTCTTTGTTCTCTGGGTTGTCACCTTTGCGACCAACTATGCTTACATAAGTATTCAGAATTCCTGTGTGCAAACTCAACTCTAAACAAGCCCTCAAATTTTGATCTCAGCTACATAACCTGTATTGTGATGCAGTAGCAGTCCAAAGACAGACTGGCTGACAGTGGTGTCACAGCTTTTATGACAAAAGTTTCACCTTCCATTCTAGAAAATGTAGGTAATTATTATTTCTGTTCCTTTGGAAAATAAATTAACTTGGTACTTTTCACCTAACTTCTCTAGACTAAAGTTCTCATGCGTTAATTTTTCTGAATCAGGATAAATTACCAGCAGATTAACTTATTCCAAAAATATGTATTTGTCCACAGGAAGAGATTCACCACTTTCACCCCTGAGGTTCAGAGCCGTGGACCCGTTTGCCACAGTTCTGGCCTTATGGACACATAAAGGGGACACAAGGGTGAGAGCTCACATGGACTCAAACGAAGGCCATCGTACATGGGGGAGTGGATAATATTTACAGTGATGGAGCCGCAGGTCATATGAATCCTGTCTATTAACTGGAAATAAGTCTGATTAAACACTTAAAACCAGACGACCGTGGTAGTTGTCTGTGAGGCGGTGACAGTGACGCAGCTGAGCACGCAGGAGGTCAAGGCTCTCCGGAGTTCAGGTCGAGTTCAAACACTTCAAAGACCAATGGGCAAGAAAATACATTTAATCCATGATTCAAAGGATTAGCAAGCTGTGGAACTGATCATTGAGGCATTTGGATTTTTCCTGCAGAATGTTAGTTAAGCGTGAAAGGAGGGGACAGCTCAGACGAGGAGCTTCCAGGAAAAAAATTACTCATTTTCCAGCGATATTATGTAAATGCTCCTTAAATGTATTGCTGCTTCGCCTTGCTAGTGAGCTCAGACTCTCCTCCCTGAGAAACTGTGCGGTCGTCCGCCCGGTGAGCCAGCACAGAACAACCCAGGACAGCTCAGCCTGGTGGAGAGGGGCACCAAGGCAGCCCACCTGGCTCATCATGGTGAAAACCAGAAGGAAAGCTGACTGCCGCTCTGGGACTCTCACACAGTTTTATTCCAGGTGTCGCTAACTGATTAGGAGCTGGGTGGGTCAGCAACTACTCAGAAACTTAATAAAAAAAGGTGCTACTTAAAAGTCCATATTAGCTTCTTTGATTTGATGCAGGTTTGCAGATATGTGTGAAAAATACGTTTTAAAAAAACGATGTGTTGTCTTTGATATTTCATTACAGCATCTTTCTATACCTGGACAGGGGGAGTTGAGGCACAACAATAACTCACACTGTCAGGATCAGACACAGTTGAATCTTTATCTATTGTGTATATTAATAAGAATTGTAGCTAAATTGCATATAATATAAATAGGTAAAAAGAAAGACAAGTGTTCTGAAACTCCATGTGAAGGGGAGAGAAATATTCCTCAATGATGTGTTGGCTACGAATAAAAAATAGGTTAAAAAAAAAAAAAAAAAAGGCATTGACCAAACAACTACAAGCTCCTGATGTATTACGGCCAAACCAGAAGTGCTGACTCTGAACATCCTGACTCGGACACAGGCCATTGCACTTTTCTTGCAGCAGTTATAGTTTGGACAGAACAACACATTAGCTGTGTCATCAGAAACGGACATTGCTTCGATGACTGATCATAAGGACGGTCATAATTTTTCTCTTCCTTGCCTCTACAGTGGAGGAAGTAAGGATAAGACTTTTAGGACACTAAAGTGCCTGTTCTAAATCTACCTGTTTGTAATGTTGTGTTTTCTTGTCCTTTCTTAATGCTCTGGAGCTACTTCGGAATTATTCCTTGTCATTGGTGAGTCCTACTCAGTCCTTAACAGTTCTACAATATACTGTCACTTTTTAGTGTTTGTGTGCTGGACGTTGTGTGCCAGATGGGAAATGTTGAAGTGTCGTACCAGAAGCGGAAAATTATCGTATTTTGAGGAAAATTATCTGGGTCGAGATTCAGAAAAGCACTTGTTTTGAAACCCTTCTCCGAAATATGCTGTCCCCCTCTGTCGTTGTGCACGTCAATCATCACAAGCATGACCTGAGAGGAGATGCGTAAACACAGACGTGATCCATATTTGACCACACAGATTACAACTGATACACTGCATGAAAAGAAGCGTTTGTGTCAATCTGTGTCGCAGAGAAGTGTTGGCACATCCTTCGGTTAACGACTTTCACACGTATCTGCAGGCAGCAAAGGAAACGCTCAGGGTTCCTGCAGTTGTCAAGCCTGTGAGCTGTTGAGATTTGACCCCCCCTGCTCCAACTCCTAGAGGACGCTTTCACATGCAAATGACAATGCTCTGAGCTTCACAAATGCAAATCAGTTTCCCTGAGAGCAGATAACACCAATGTGTAAGAGGCACCAACAAACTATCTGGCTGAGTAAACCAGGCTTAAAATAAATATTAAACCTGAAATTTTAAATTGTTCTTAAGTAAGTTAGTGTACTATAATGAATTATATTGTATACTACGAACAGAGGTCAATGCAGTCAAAAGAAATGAAACAATGCACTTTATTTCAAATTTTTATTGTCATCCAAAACAATCCTAAATCTCAACAACTGTACAGAGTGGCATGATTACAGTCACTTTTTCAATTGTGCTAGTTAAATGCACAGAGGATTTGTTAACCACACCTCTACCAGCAAAGAAATGGTGCTGGGTTTGATCATCTGTGTCCTGTAAGCTCCAAACTTCTACTGGCTTTCCATAAAAATATCTGTCCTCCCAAAATACTGGCATTGAATTCACATGTCAATGGCAAACTAAGCTGTTCCATGAATTATAAATGGTACCTTTTCACCACTACTTTCAAAATTGCTATGAAACATTCATTGATTTAATGATTTATTTTTTCAGTGTAATATTTAATCCCCCATGGACTGCACAGTGACAAAACACAGCAGCCGGCTGTTTGGCTACAACATACATCTCCACTCAGTTTGATTATTATTTTAAATATAAAGAAGACACAATATAGAGCTTAAATTCCTTCATAATTTGAACTTCAATTGTCTAATTGTTGTTATTAAACTTTCTCAGTATTCCATTAAAACAGTCAACACTTTTATCCAAAGCGACTTACAATAAGTGCATTCAACTATAAGGTTACGAACACAGAACAGCGTGAATCATGGGTGTAAATGTACAAACACCACAAAAAATAAACCTGGCCTCAGTCACATACTCATCCTATATGAAGTAACCGCTGCTCACGTCACCCGCTCGCGTCATTGGACTCGATGGACTCGTCCAATCAGAGCCTCGTAAACGCCGTGCAGCAGCGTCGAGTGTCCCGCAGAAAGGAAGCGGGTCGTGTTTAGCTTGTCCCGTACGAGTGACTCTGTTCTCGGGGTAAATAACTTGCTGAAGTCGACACGACGCTGTTCCCTGGAGGAGAAGATGAGTGCGTGGGAAGCAGAGCCGCGGGGCCGGTGTGGACGAGTCGAGGCGGAGAAGACGGGCGCACAGTCCCTGAGTTACGGTGAGAGCTAAGCTAGAGACGCCATGCTAACCACTAAGCTAACTGGTACATCTGAAAGCATGTCCGCCACTCTTTGGGATAGCGAGAAAGTTGCTAAAATACGAATACAGCATCGAGTGCTGGAGCAGATCTAGTGCATGTGTAAATATGTATGAATTACTTAGATGTAACAGTTTGTTCTCGTTAAGTTTTTTCATCAACGTGACTTTTTTCTGTATGTTTTCACAGCCTCAGCCCCCCCCACACAAACAAAGAGGCGTTAGGCTGAGACGCTGAAAGTCCGGATTTAAAGTGCAGAAAATTAAGCCATTGAATGTAAGTAACTGTTTATGAATTGTTTTGATGTTTTTTTGCTGTGGATCTTCCAACGGTGATGCAGCGCGGCTATTTCCGTTTATTAATAATAAAGTCATGTTACATGTGTTGTTTTCCAGCTGCCTGTCCATGACGTACAAAGACACACTATGAGCCAGTATGATCCGACCAGACCTTACATCAGCATTGAGGAGTTGTCGGAGAAGAAAGAGGGTAAGGTTATATTCATTAAATAATTTTCCAGTTACATGTAAAGGTGTATGTTGTCATTGAACTGTGCTAATTTTACTGAATGTGTTTACAGCTGATTGAAGCGGGACAGATGACATGGATCCATCCTTCCACAGCCAGGAGCCCACCGACCTGTGTCCCACACTTCATATAAGACTGGAAGCTACACTGGATCTCACAGCTACACACCACAACCGTCTACACACTGGAGAAGATTCAGACAGAGTCCCACAAAGAAGTCATGACCCAGAGGCTGCAGAGAAACATTTCAAGCCTCATCTGAGTTTTTGTACAATATTTTTGCTGTATGTAAATAAAGCTTTCACTCCACATATACCTTGTTCACATTTGTTCCCTGTACAATATGTTCACCTATAGCATCACATGAATGTTTAGTTTTAATTAACTGCAGTGCTTTTGGTAAAGGCTTACTTATAAATAATAATAAATATTAATATATACATTTTTATTATAAATATTGTGTGGGAGGGGCTTACCCCACGTGCGGAATGCTGTGACCCCACGTGTGCACTGCAATGACCCATAAGGTGACCAATAGCAACACTTCTACCAGCCAATCACGAGTGACATTAGTTTCAAGGGTCTGTGGTTTCCTCCAATGGTGAGTAGAGAGAGGTTCTAGCCAGCGGCTGGACTCCGATTCATATGCTAATTAGATCACACGTCGCGATCGGTCCGCGAGGCTCAGCGAGCCCTCCCGCGGCTCTCTCCTTTGTTCTCCAAATCCCCCTTAAGGTCCGCAAACGCCGATAGACCCACCTTGTCTTCACTGGCGAACGCCGAGGTAACATCATGGAAACAGTTGGTTACAGCAGGGGATTAGGCCTGTCCGTAGAGGTTCACTGTGACAATAATACTGCTTTTCGTCTAGTGATAATTCTAAGTGTCACAAAATTGTCAAATTATTATACATGATGGCAACACTGGACCACAGCGTCCTTACACACACACACACACTCCTGCAGCTTTGAGTGGAGCGAACTTCCCAGCAGCCCAGAGAACCAACTATGACATCACAGATTGGGCAGAGGTGACCTCCACCGGTCAATTGTCCCAAATAGAGCTCTGCCCCCCCCCCTCCTCAGGTTAACTCAAGCCTCGACCTGCTGCATGGCAGAGAGATCACAGTGTTTCTAACCATTCGTCTATGAAGCCGCTCGCCGCAGCAGCTGTTGCCATGGAGAGGATTCACGGGGCATGGGCGGCAGTGATCCGGTGTTATGCTGCAGCCATCAGTGCAGGTCTCAGTAGACCTCGGGTTACACACATCAGTAACATCTGTTCACATCCCAGCAGCTGGATCATCAGGTCAGGGAGGAGATCCTTCTTTCATCCTCCACCACCTTCTCCTTTTCTTTTCAATGCTTTCTGCAGCATTTCTGTCCAACTCTCCTTCAGCCGGCTTTCTCCCCTTCTACCCTGTCCTTCCCTTCTCAACTCTACTCTTACTTCCTTCTCCATCTCCTTTTCTCTTATATCTCATTCACATCTCCTCCTCTTCATCTTTCACTTCTCCCTTCTTTCCTCTTCCAACACCTATTCTCCACCCCCTGTCTTTACCTTATTCCCTTCTCCATCTTCTCCTTCCCTCTTCACCTCCTCATTTCTTTCTTCACCTCCTTCTTTCCTCAATCCCAAATCCAGTATCATCATTGCCTCATTTCCTTCCTTTTCTCTTTTATTTCATCCTTCCTCCCTTTACCGCTCTGCCTTATTTTCCTTCACTGTCTTTTATGCCTCCTAACTTACACTTAAGCGTCCTACTCTACATCTCACTCTTCTAGCTCAATCATCTTTTCGTCTCCTGCCTTATCTATTTTTCTGCACCTCTTTTTCTCCTCTACATTCTCCTTTTAGATTATCCTCCTGATCTCCTTTCTACTAATCCCTCCATCGCTCCCGTCTTCTATTCCCTTCTTTCCCTAAACCACTTAAATAGCCGTGACAGGAAATAGATTTACAGCTAATTATACACAATGAGGCTTTTCACGCCAGAATGAAATATGGAAGCTAATTAGGTATCGGCTCTAATCAACACATCTTCCCTTATCATGTCTGTTCCGTGTGTTGGGAATCTGCAGCAGCTTCACATGCAACTCCCATTGATATAAATATGAAACCCAGTCTGCTAATGAATGTTTTTTCCTGTGTGTGTGTGTGTGTGTGTGTGTGTGTGTGTGTGTGTGTGTGTGTATGTGTTTGTGTGTGTGTTTGTGTGTTTGTGCGTTTGAAGAGACAAGTGGAACAGCATCAGTCATGAAGACTCACTGATCCCACAGGAGCCACAGCTGCTATCTGCACAGCATCTCGTTATTAATCTGAATCTTTTAAACTCCGCAATCGCAGCCATTCTTCATGATTATTGCTGCAGCCGTTCTCAAACAGATTACACCAGTATCACACGCCCAGTGAAATATGTCTGTGTTACAGCTTCCTGGTACAAAGCACTGTTCGTGGTGACGCAAGTCTAAGGGAATTCTTAGAAGTATGGTCTATCTAAGAACTTCCCACGTTTACGACCCAGGTGAAAATAAAATTGTTGAAGCATCTCAGCCCTTAAGAGGCGACAAAATGTTAGGAGGAGGACTTCATAGTGTGATGAGAAAAGATGAGTAAAGGACCAGGATGAAGTCTGAGTCAGTGTCACTTATGTATGAAGAAACTGTTCATGTGCCGCAGTTAGACAACAGCACATAGAACCAGTCTTCACACAACCAGAAAGAACGAGGTGTTAATCTGCTGCAGTTTTCTCTCACACCTGCTTCTTAACAGTAAACACTGGTCAACCATCTGCTTGGTTTATCTGCTTCTTTTATTTGCCTCCATCGCTGTTTTCTTGTTTGAGGGATTACAGTAGATTTACACGCATCACTGCTACATATGTAGACTAGTCAGCAAGCTAAGCCGTTTTCCCTTTGTTAATATGAATATGTTATACAATTAGCAGCATGGTATATAGATGTAAGCAATTCAATAGAACAACCCAGCATGTGAACTACATATATATATATATATAGTAGAGCTGTCAGTTTAACGCGTTATTAACCTGACTGTTATGGTTCATGGTTTCTGAAATAAGAAGCCTGAATGCTTTGTTCACAGCAAACTTGAAATTTGTTTAATATTAAGCCAGGGTTTAACTGCACTATAGGCTGAGTCCTTGTTTACCTGAAATGTGCACTTTATAATTTTATTTTGTACTGCCCTGTTTGGCAATGTTGTTTTTCAATAAAATAAAACATTTGCATAAAGCAAGCCAATCCACTTTTCCATGTTGATAAGAGTATTAAAACGAAAAAAAAATGGTGGAAAAAAGATAAATGAAGGGACATTTAGAATAGATAAAAATTTGTGATTAATTGCGATTAATCGCGAGTTAACTATGACATAAATGCGATTAATCGCAATTAAATATTTTAATCGTTTGACAGCACTAATATTTAGATATATATATAAATTCAGCTTACAATTTATTCAACTGAGATATTAATTACGTCCAATAGGCTTTTTCTATCAACCATTTATACATTTTAAAAGAATGTGTCATACTGAGAAAGGAGGAAACCCTCACTAGGATAAAAGTTGCTAAGATAAATAATAAGAAAATAGTTTTTTAAATCAGCTTAGAATCCTTGCTTTAAACTGTTGGGCTCATGTAGAAGCAAGAGAGGGAATTGTGAGAGTTTGTGATTATGACCCCAGGTTTCCAGTGGTTCCAAAGAACATCACGGTCACTCGGTTCCTCTAAGAAACACTGTCTGGCACTGCCACCCCTGCACATAAGGCAGTCACAGTCCAGACTGCTCTTGTTTTTGGTCCCTTGATGGTGGACTGAGCTGCTAAATGCTGCCACAGCAGGGAGGGCTCCTCTCAGAGAAGTGTTGTTTTCTTTGCCCTAGAACGGAACCCTCTCTAGAGAGGCCGCCATGTTTTTTACAGTAGCCCAAACTGGACAAACTAAACCTTTTGATTTTTAATGACAATTGAAGGTTACCACAGGTGTGTGTGTGTGTGTGGGAGGGGGGGGGGCTTCGTTTCAACATGCACTTTCACCACTAGTTGTCACTAAATCCTACACACTACACCTTTAACACATAAAATGTATATTATGTATTGTGGTAGTTGACCATGCCACAGGGCTCCCCCACACACAGCCAGAGACAAGGGTGCTGCTTTTCAGTATACTTTTATTGTTCTTTTCACACACGTCAGAAGACCTAAATTAACAGATTTAAGGGGCCTAGCTTTGCAGATCAGTCCTTTCTGGTTTCTCTCCTGTCTGTCCTCCAGTGTGTGTGTTTGTCTTGAGTGTCTCTCCGCATTCTCAGGCCTGCTTGTTTCTCTCCCCGGGATTCTCTCTGTGACTGTTCCTCTGAGGCAGCTCAGCCGCTGCCTTGTAAACCTGAGGATCAATCAGCTAACAGCTCTTACCTGCACTAATTGATCCTCTGGTACAGGTGAAGGTTGCTGGGGGGGGCCTACTACCCCCCCCCCCTTATATACTATAAATACTCAGATAATCTGGTATCTGCTATAATAAAGGGATTCAAGAGAGTTGTTTGGAAGGATAAACATGAGCTGCAACATGATGCGCATTAGGTCTACAATCATTACAGTGATACATCGGGCTACAATCTGTGTTACTGAAAGTAATCTGAACTTTAAACATTATGCTTTCTAAATTCACAAAAATAGAATATGCACAGAGTTTTGCTTACCCAGAAAACAAATCACAGTTTCTTATATACAGCAAATGTTGAGTTCATAAAGACGTGTTTTCAACAGAAGTGTAACCAGGAGGGTTCCTGAGACTTTAATTTCTGTACCACTTGGGTGTGACCACAGAGCTGTTACTGTGTCCCACTCCTGTGTGTAATGGTCATGGTTAGTACATACTTAGATAATTAGCAGGAGCTAGATGGTTTGCTCCACTGTGGGCTAAGAAACTGCTGCTGTAGCTGTGATAGCTCATTTCTGGATAGTGGGAGGAAGTCGTCAGCTGTTGTCTATCTTTATATACAGTCTACTCTAGGAAACATCTCATCATTGTGAAAGCAAATTACAGGAGGATCCCAATCTGTCTGAAGTTATGGTTGCTGTTAAGGATTATAGGTTATTAATGAAAAATATATGAAATTCGATATGCATCTACAAAACCCACCTAAAAAAGGGATAACTTGTCTTGTGAGATGTCAGTGTGCAGCTCACAAGTAATACCACAAACACAACTGATTACACAGAACAAGTGTTAGCATGTATCGCTACCTCAGCCGGTGCCATCCACACCCCTCCCACTTGTCTACAGTACATCTCCTATGCCAACAGCTGCAGATGGAGAATCAGCCACAGTTGTATCCACAACAACAGTTGACACCTCACTGCCAATAAGCCACAGTTGTAGAGGGAATGTTGCAAGTGTTGTGCAATGAAAGAGATTATTCACTTCATGTGACATTTTTCTCCTTATCAATTTGTTCCCCTCATCAGCTTTGATAATTATTTTATACCAAAACCACTGGATATTGCTCAAGAAATATGGGACGTGACAGCCTGCATTCTCAACTTCAATGAGTTTTACAGTTTGCTTGTTTTTTGTCAGCATTTCTTCATGCATCATCATGCAAGTAGTCTGAGAGAAAATGGGAGGGTCTGCAGCTGCCAATCACAACCTCTGATTCATCCACTAAACACACAGCACACACACACATATAAGCACTAACACACACACACACACACACACACACACACACACACACACACACACACACACAGTGACCTCCAACAATTGTAGACAGTAATGATTTTCAACATGTCTATCAAATCTATCAAAATATCTAAATATTATAATTGTATATAATTATATTATAATTATTGTAGGAGCTTGTCTGGAAGCGAAAGTTGGTGTGATTACTTCACAGTGACCAGTCGAGGTGAAAAATCAGCTTCTTGAGTAATTACATCTTGAGTCAGTGAAACGCCTTCTCCTCCTGCTCACTCGTCACAACACACCGAGCAGAATCGTACAACTAGTTTAATCACCAGCAGCCTGAAAATCCCAGCAGTCAAGCAAACTATAGGCTCCAGTACGAATACCTCAAGGTTTCCTACCTGAATCCCTGGAGATCTGGACGAAGGCCTCTACGCCGCTCTCGCCATAGGTTCCCTCGGAGGCGAGCGTGGACACGTAGTTCCAGCCCATCGCCGTCACGATGTCCAGCATGGCTTGAGCCTGGTAGGAGTCTGGAGGGACCACGCGGACGAAGAAGTCGTAGCGGGTGTTGTCGCTGAGCTCTGGAGCTGTTGAAGCGTAGCTAATCTGAGGAATCTGTGGGGACACACAGGGGGTAAATGTTAGTTTCAAACTATTGGAATAGTATAAACATTGGCACAGTGTGGCCTTCTTTAACCCTAATAAGAAGAAAGAAAACAGAGACAAAGAAAATCCTTGACATAGAGACTTTGGGTTATAACACTGACAGATGAAGCTCCACCTCAATAGGCCTAGGACTACACCCACACATGCCTACCAACATGGGGCTAAGTGCTGGGAAATATCCACTTCAGTGAACCAGCAGGCTTCTCTTCTTTTATCACATTTGCACACAGGGTAAACCTGCTCTTGGTTTCATGAAGTCCCTCTCTAAGTTGCCTTTGGAAAGTGGAGAATCACATGATTCACCATTTACAGCACCATCATAAATGTTTCAAAAGTTGTTTTGTTGAACATGTGCTTATGTTGCAGCGATTCTACGCTTGTCCCAGGAGGGTTAAACCAGCCCAATGATGCCATTTAACAAGTCTCTTTCAGAGACATTGACCAGGCCATCATAAGCAATAATACTTTATTTATCAGTAGTAGAAATTGCAGTAAAATATGTCATTCTACAGTAGGTTGGAGGTGATTCAGAGAAAGTGTCAGTGTGTGCTCCCGAGTAGGGTTGGGCTGTTAAGGTTTTTCCTGATAATGGTGCTAAATTGATACTTTTAAATGGTAACAATGCACAGTTTAATGAAACAATACTTTTTTCTTTAAGAAAAGCTCTAAGCAATGGTGGTTCATTAAGATTGTTGTGTTCTTCCCATCTGCTGCAGGTCCCAGTTTTGGAATCCTTTCACTTGCAATACAATTATTTCGACAGTTTAGCCTTTAGCCTTCTAGCTGACTGGAGGCTAATGTTCCGTGCTGCCAGAGCCATGTAGAGAGTATATGTTCACCAGGGTTTAGAATTATGTTATGTTTATGTTGCCTGTAAGCACGTTAAAAATATCATTCCATTGGTCAGGATTCTGTCCAAAAGGTACCGGGCGGTCGTGTAGGAACAAGTGTCCGATTGGCAACAGATTTCAGTTGCTACTCTATCCAACAAAGAGCATGGGTTTTTATCTTATCTCACTCTTTTCTTATTCTATAAAGTCTTAGACAGGAGACTTAGTTGGGACAGGTGGATAGAAAACATTTTTCAGCTGGACTGTTACATGTCTCACAGTATATTTGTTGAGATTTAAACCAATAGAGTTTGAACCTTAAATCCTGACCCTACTCTGCTTCGTGTCGTTCAGTTTCTTGTCGGAGTCGAGTTAGCGAGCTGTGCTGTGTGAGTTTAGGAGGCGGATCAGGGCATAGATCCTACAGCAGAAGGGCTGACAGGCCGAGCGGGGATGGATAATGGTCCTTTATAGAAGGATTGAAGGGCTGATTGATTTCACTTCAGTCAGAGGCTGAGGTGTTGGGCCAGGTGCCGCCGAATGCCTCATCAGGATTCAGAGAGGAGGATGAGGAGGGAGGAAGACGGATGGCATCGGGCCTGACAGCAATACAAATGTCACTCGGCCTGGCTTGCTAAGTGACAGGCAGCAAATTAAAAGGCCTGTACTGTAAATACAAACCTGTCTGAGAACCGACACTATCAGAGCGCTGCAGGTTTAACACATCACACAGGGGCTGAGGTTTATTTTCACCAGAGCTGAACACAAACACACCTGAGCTTCTAATGCTTTACTGACTTTTAAGACTCAAGACAATTTGAATGTTTTCTGTGAGTTGAGGAGACATATAGAAAAATGAGAGATGGGGTTGTCCAAAATGATAATTTTTCAGAAACGCTGAAGACATTACCCAGTTTACATTTTAAGAAAAATACCTCTAACACGTTATGCCTCAGACCTGGAGGGAGGAGGAAAACTCCCTTTAAGAAACTCTGACACCAACTTTACAGTTTACAACAGACTTTAAACATGTTGATAGGAAACAAAAGTCAAAGATCCTATTTTCAGAGAAAAGATGACAACAATAGAATGTGGAGAAGAAGAAAAAAAGAAAAACCATAGGTCAATAACTCTACTGCTCTTAATCCAAACCCTGCACCTTGAGTCAGATATGAGGTTTTGATGTGACAATGGAGACTGATCGCATCAGAAATATGTGATTAATGGAGGTGTGAGTCAAACACCAACACACACACACACACACACACAGTAAGAGTACGGTGAAGGCAGAACTAACTGCAGATGCATGAGAATATGACGAGGCCCCTCCATTAGCATTAATGATGCATTGTGAGCTGAATAAATAGCAGCAGCACTTATTAATGCTCAGTCAGCTGCTGCTCCATTTAAGACCCATCAGCTCCTCATATTGACACACCGTGTTTCAGTATTTAAAGGACCATTCCAATGTTTTCACAATTTAATGGCAGTCGTGTTGCAGTAATGGCGTTTTTCAGAAGCAGATCATAGGGATGTGTATGTGTGATCAGAGCATGTGGAGTGAACCCGCATAACTCATAACTAATAACTAATCCAGCCTTTTACCTAGAGCTGCACCCAATGGGGCATGCCTGCAGAGTCGCCACAGAACCTCCAACTTTATTCAATGTGATTAAACTCTGAGCTGCTTCAACCAAAGTTAGTAATGTGGTCTGAACATATCTGTCTCACATGATAACGTCAGGGGAGCCGCTTTTCTGTCGAATGAGGTATTTATTTAGACCGCAGATGTTAACGAGCTGGAGTTCATCTGACCAACATATAATGCTGAATAAGATCTGGTGCTGAACTGATAAAGCTGGGCATTAATACAATAACCACAACATAATGTCATAAATGTCATGTCATAAAGAGGAGTTTAATAACTTCTATTGGGAGCAAAATTCCTTCTTTAACCTTTAGAGAAATAATTATGTGACAATTATTGTGCCAATTATCATTACCGACCTAGTTTTTGACCATGTGACTGATGAAAGAACAGAGAAATTCAATAAGTTCAGTGATTGAAATAGTCAATAATCAAGCTCATATATTTTTTGTGTCATGTTGATTTGGCCCATCCCTTCCATGTTCATTCAAGACTACATACACATGGGAAAATGTATGGCAATCTACAAATAAAGAAAAAAACAAATCTAATATAAAGATTTAAATGATCATAAACTGAAATATTATCATTATGAATTATCTCAAAAATTCTCTCAGGCATATTCCAGATAACTGGCTAACTTAAGTGGTTAATTCATAAACAGCAGTGTTAATCTATGCACATCATCCAGATTTACAAAATACGTCTTTAGTTTACCAAACAGACCATTACACTATTAAACATACGGTCAGACAGTAGAAAAAACGATTAAACTAATTTTCCATATGATTCAGAAAGCTCATCTGACAGATCTGTCTTCTAACCTATAAGGTAATGTTTCCTCCAGAGTGCAGTTAAAGCTATATACAGTACCTGCTCTCACTTGAGCACAGATGGATCTACTTCTAAATAGATTATTTCACTCAATCCTCTGTACCAAATTCATTTTTTTTTGTTAACATACACAGGTTTAGTTTCTTTCATATATTGTAAGCTGCCTTTAGCTCTGAGTAGACTAAGATTCTCTAAAGAGACAATAAATGTCCTATCCGTTATGTTTCTACACCATTTGATTTTTTACTGGAGTGGTTAATTACACCATCCCAGTGCTCCTAGTTTAATGGCCTCCAACTATAGATTATCATTAACTGTCTACAAGTGATGCCTCATCTCCTTATATTCACAGCAACGAATGGAAAGGCTCAATGCATAGCATTTTCTTTTTTATATGTTCTGGACATTTGGTTACAAATTGAAGTTTGTTTGGATTAAACTCATTTCACCTGTTTATGTCCAGAGTTGAACTTTTCCCTGTTGTTAACCAGACCTCAGGAGCTTTTAGACGTACAGAGATGTTGTTTTCTTTGCAGAGTGCTGCACTCCAGGCTGCCAGAGAGTTGGCCGCTCTGAGACGGAGGTTGTTGTGCCCTTCACCTTGAGCTGCTGAGCAAAGTTTTTGAGGGTGAGAATGTCAAGTAGCTAAAACTATATGAGCATAATTTTCTCTTCCGTCTGAAAATTAGATGATTGGTATGATTTGGAAAGTGGTCAACGAGGATTTGAATTACAATCAGTGATTATTATTAAACAGAGTAAAACATGAAAAGCGCTGCTGCAATCCTTTAACAAGCGAGATTAGTGGGGAAGAAAAGTGACATGAAATTACAAAGTTAATGATAATAATCACAATAATAACTGATGTGGTATTTGAAATGAGCATCTCGCTGTCACACAGAGTTTCAAATGTGCTTTTGGGTAAATTACGATACCCTCAGACACCGATCAAGCTTGAGCCCTGCTGGTGGCTTCTGAAGGAGTCGCCACCACCACTGGAGGACGGCAATTTTAATTAGCAGTCTAATTGGAAACCCTGCTGATCAGCTCGCCACACACTCATATCTCCAGCCTCACAGCGGTGCAATCACAAGCATAAAAAAGAAAAGTGAGGTCATGTGGTAATTTCATTATTTATTTCCGCTGTAGCTCCACTCACGTGTTTACTTTGAACAAAGGTTGATGCTCAGAACATCTGAACGGATCTATAATCTATAATCAACCTACTGTCTCGTTGTATTCAAGGATTTAATTTGAACCTCTGTAGTGGAAAAATTATTAAATGTGGCTGAGACCTATGTTATAGTTGAGAAGTAACCTTTATAAATGTTTCATGACCTATGTCTAGATACCTATGTAACCTTTTTAAATACTTTATGACCATGTCCAAATGTTTTATGGCTTGGACAGTTTTAATTGTGTGAACTGTGTATGACCTGACAACTGTTAGACCCTTTAGACCCCCAAAGAACTGAATGTATGTGTGCTTATCTCCAAAGGAAACACATGTAAATCAGTTGTCTGTGTTTAGATAGCTCTCTCCCTGCGCCTACAGAACCATTCTGGATTGGCTGAGAGAGATAACCTTAGTTTTCCTATATAAGACCATTGTACTTGACTGTCCTGTATCTTCACTCTGAGATCTTTGTGACTCTCTGTGTTGATCCTTTCTGCAGAAAGCCCCTTATTAAATAAACTTAGATAACTTTGTTGTTTCCAGCCTCTTGTATCTCCAGATTTCTACCACACCTCCATCACGGATTAAAACAATATCAAAACCAATGATTACTCAAAAGCATCATCAATGAGACGATCCCCTTGCTTTTCATGCAAACTTACAGAAAAGAATGATAAATGCTTATGAGAACCTACATGACTCCAGTTAAATGAAATCAATGGGATAACAATATCTCAAATTTATGCGCAACATGTACAGAGTTAAATTCAGTCATAAGATCCTTTTGGGAGGAAGTTGGAAAAGCGATAGGATGTTCCAATAGACTGTGGTTTTTTTTTATTCTACCTGATGAAACCTTGCACTTTGTTGAAGAGGAGTGTTAATATACATATTTCGTATATCCTATTTAAACATCAAGGAAATTCAAAGAGCTTTGGTTTACATAAATAAGTCACTAAAGCTGCTTTCAGACATGCACTGAACTGTATTTTCTCTGGAGGAGGTGTATGTGTGAAATGTCCGAGTGAGACTCTCTGCAGTTTCTGCAGACTGTCTCTGCCTGACCTCTTAGTATAATGTTGTTAGAAATCTAGGAGAAGTCGATGTGAGAACACAGCAGGGGATCACACGAGTGAGCGGGGGGGTTGATGACGCTTCAACACACTGCATACGCAAAAAAGAAAAAAGAAAAAGAAAACAAATACCTCCTGGTAAAAAGGCAGTGTCACATACGTAGTCGACACCGACGAAGATGTCTGAAGAGTTTGTGATGATAAAAGCCGACTATGTGTTGACAAACAAATCACATGATCTCAACCTCTCTCCTGAAAAATGTGGAGGATTAGTTGCTGTTGTGAAAACGTCTGTGCAAAAAACCTCCCACTGAGTCGTACATGTGTCAAAGGCAAACTGCTTAAACTCTGTAGCCAATTCTTCTGATTTTACCCACAGGTCATGTCTGAAAATGGTTTAACACTGTAAAAAGTTTGACTGTTAACTCAAACTTTGGCACCGTAAAAGTCAGCTCCTCTCTGACTGTCTGTCTCTGTCTCCAACTGTCCTATTCCTGTCTGTATATTACTGACCTGTCTTTCTCCAACTGTCCTATTCCTGTCTGTATATTACTGACCTGTCTTTCTCCAACTGTCCTATTCCTGTCTGTATATTACTGACCTGTCTGTCTCCAACTGATCTATTTGCCTGTCTGACAATACAGACCTGTCTTTCTCTCTGATTATAACTGACCTGTCTGTCTGTCTGTTTATCCGTCTCCCTGTCTATAACTGAACTGTCTATCTGTATGTCCATAACTGACCTGTCTGTCTGTCTCTCTGTCTGTCTGCTGTCTTCTCCAGCCTGTCGAGAGGTCGGACTAAACCAACTCAAAGTTCAAAAAATGTGTGTGTGTGTGTGTGTGTGTGTAGGTGTGTGTGTGTGTGTAGGTGTGTGTGTGTGTGTATCTTGACTTTCGAGGACACGTTCGCTTTTTGTCGTCTCTGGTGTTTTCTTTGGCAAGTGATTGATGCTCGTCATCACACAACAGCCTCAAGCTTTCTGCCTGACTAAACGATGAAAGACGAAATCCATCTGAGGTGACAGCAGACGTTCATCATCCCTCACTCAGTGATCAGATTTTCCTATTTAAAGTAAAGGCTCTATTTACTGTCATCGCGCTCTTTCCGGGACAACAAACCGCTTCGGCCTCGGGTCAAAAATCCTACACGATTCCTGCTGTTGCTGCTCCGTTTCTCTTAATCTTTCTCTCTTGCAGCGATCCGGAAATCAGGATGAAGTCACAATGACTCAGAAAAAAAAATGCATTCAACATACAGGCAGATGGCTGTTTAATTAAGTTCTTAAACAACCCTAATTATTTGATATGACATTTATGCTTTTAAATGTCCGAATGGTTTTCTATAAAAAAGTTTATTTTCAAAACATGATTAACATTGGACACTTGGAAAAGTTGTTGAGGCCTCGACCCCCTCCACCCTTACCGCTCTGAACAGTATGAATATATCTTTGTAAATAATGAATTGTGGAAAACTGAATAATAAAGACATCCAATCATATATGTAAGTTTAAAATATGCCTTTTCCCCATACCTGCGTCCTCACCTGCCTTATTATTCATTTCATTTTGCAATAAGTTTTAACTTCATTATGCCAAGTGAATGCAACAGAGCCCACTGACGAGTGGAAAAGCAACATTATGGTTTTCTGCAAGACATATAGCCCTATAATCAGCTGGTGGATCAAATGGCATGTATGTATGAATGCAGCATTTCTCGAGAAGGGGACAACCTGAGCCACAGAGGCACATCAAAAAAAGATGCAAGATTATGTGATCGACAATGAGTAGATGACCCTGATTAAAAAAGTGCAATAATTAGGGAATAGATTAAAGTCGTTTGACAGACAAGTGGTCTGCAGAAATTATACAACAATGAATTATTGAAATAAGTTGTAACAATAAATTATGCAGGTTCTCAGTCTCAATGTCTCTCAATCTGTGATGAAAACCTCTGTGAGGAAAAACATGTTCACACCTTTCTGTCATTTCACAGACCACTAAGCTATAAGTGTGCTAGATGAGACAAGTGAGTCAAACGAGCTAATTATCAACATTAAATTAAGAAACAGAGGTGGCTCCTGATTGTTCATTAATAGCCACTTTAAGTGGAATTATCATAATGGCATAATATTTTCACATCTACTGTGTAACTTAGATCGATTAAGAATACAAAGCTATAATACTTCAGGAATAAATAACTTATTATTCTATTTTAATACTAACTCAAATTACAGGCACACATCAACTTAGTCAGCAGCACTGTTTCTCAATGAGGAATTTACCATCGTTAATACATAATTAGTTCAACCAGACGAGGAATATATTGATTTATTGAATTTGACTTACTGAGTCCTGCTTCCGATCCTTCTGATTCAGTTTAGATTTAATTTAATTTGATTCTTGAAAGACTATAAGATTCCCAGCATTACAACTTATTTCATCAGTTTCCAGTACAAATAGACTTTGCTGTAAAACATAAGTTCCTAATGAAAACAAGACTAAAGCTTTTAAAACAAATAACCTTACTGTTAAACCCTTATGAAAATGACATGCAAGGCAACAGAAGCGGGGATCCCTTAATCATTTATGTATTGGAGCACTGCAGTCACAAACAATTCGCCTGCGCTAACTTGAATTCAATTACAACATATGCTTCATGTGATCAGGACTTTAGGAGGTTTTTCAAATCAAACAGTGGAAACTGTCCTGATTGGGACAGGAAAGTCTGATGGAAATATAAATCAATTCCTCAGGAGCTTGATACGAAACTCATTGGAGAGAACAACACACTCCTGATGTAACCCAGGTCACATGTCTCTGACAGTGTCTGTTGAAGTTCAGAGGAGAGAACAAGGTGAACAGAAGTTCAGTGTGTGATGTGAAAGAGGCTGATCCTCCTTCAGCATTAGAGACGAAAAACGAACGCCTGTTTGTTTTATATTTTCTTCTGAAGCGACTCATGGTGAACTGAGGGAGATCATATAAGTCTGTTCGCTCAGCGCGGTGACACGCACACACACAGAAATAAAACCACACTTTACAACAGTTCAAGTATCATCAATGAGTAATATATTCAAGTCTCCATACTTTGATTGACTGTATCATTCCATCAAATTATAATATCTTTGATGTTTAAAAAAAAATTGGTTTAAAGAAACTTTGGATGAAAAATATGAATTTCTAAAAATGTTTCATACTTCCTTTACGGCTGCTCTACACCTGATTAAATAGTTTTTTACCCCGATCTCATTTCTTCAATTTGCAGAGACTGAATTAAATATCGGAACAGATTCATCGGTATTGTTTTTTCCTAAAAATAATTCTGACCCCTCCCCACTCAGATTCTGTCCATCGGCCACATTATTCATCTGAGTAACAGAATCCTGCTGGCGGCCAAAAATCGATGAACTCCGCTGTCCTTCTGCTGACACTCTGTCCAGTCCTGTCTCAGACCTGTCTGAGCCTGAGGACACTGATGTGTCTGCCCTGCTGCTGCTCTGTGTCCCAGCCAGCTGGTCCTAGCGTGGAGAGCTGACTTTTTGGCCTAAAAAAAACAGCTGATGCCAGCTTTCACCTGGTGTCAGTGGTGAAGAGCTGGAGCCGCCACAAAGAACAAACACACATTTTGAGGCAGGACATGTTTTAACCAGCCAGTCAGGAGCCAGCCCGCCCGCTTTGTAAACAAAGAAGAGGGGCCTGATGCCAAACTGTCCTCTGAACATCTTTAATGGCTTTAACTACCTTCACTGTTTAGATTCTGGTCAAAGTGTTGAAGTCATCTCTGCCCACAGGAGATGATGTAAAGTGCTCAGCATTAATGGTCCTTCAGTTCAGAAACATTCTCTCCACAATTCTGCTCAGTGGACTGTGGAGATGAGCTGCTGCATTATGGATACACAGTCACATATGGAAGTATATGTATGTGAGTGTGTCTCACCCTCAGACGGTGTGGGAGGAAGGGATGTTTGAACAGGTTGAGTGTATGTCTCTTGTGAACGGCTGTTACGCTGTTAGGATCACACCTTCAGTCTCTTTGAATTATTAGAAAAACACATGTTTAGGTCTCAAGATATTTGGACATGAGATAAATAAAATATCAATCCATTTCCTGGCGAATATCTGGAGTTGGTATTATACAGATGTCTCCCAACCAGATCCTTTAAGGGGATCCAGAGTCATTGACGTGCCAAATGAGGTGATCAGTTGACGCTCCCCAGTGGGTTCTTGGTCCAGCCAATGCTCTCCAACCAGCCGGACCTGTCAGGAAAACCACTAGAGGAAGATTCCCCAGAGCTAGGTATCTTGAGCAGATGCCTGACCCACTATTTACTTTTGATGTGAAAGAGCAACAGCTCAACTCAAATCTAGTGAGAGCAAGAGAGGGGTCTCTGAACCAGAAACGATTTCAAGGGGAACACTCATAAACAGTATAGCCAAGGGTACGCTAATCCTCTTTCTTGGAGCAATTTTAAATAAAACATGTGGAAACATGACCTGTTACCTCTCAAACTATGAGCAGGTTCAATGTTGGATAAGAAGTCACTGTGAGTTGTCTGAATCTTCAAATATAAATATAAAGATGAATTGCATTGATCAGTGATATGTATAGATTTGTATCCATCAGATAAACCCTTCAGGAGGCTTCTAATCGATCTCAAATACATTGTGATGTTTAGAGTCATAAAGAACTATCTTCAAGGAATAGAGGAACGAGGAGTCCTGCAACAGATGATCTAGCCCTCACAGACTCCTGGTCTCAACACAGTGGCAGTCTGGGATTATATGAAGAGATAGAAGACCACAGACAAACTGTGAAAGGTTCTCCAAGACATTCCGAGCTACCCACCAGCCAAGTACCTGAAAAAGCTTTGGTCACTTTAGGATGTCTGCGCTTATTCATTTGATACAGCCTGATGATCAGTCTAGTGAAATAATGTTGAAGTGAATACAATCTTGTTTGGTAACTTGACCAGAACGGTTTCACTTCAGGTCAAGGTAGCTTATTTAGGTTTGATTAAGTTAAGACCAGGAGACGGAGACCACACTAACTGGAATGATACCCACTACAACTGGACTGCTGAGTGCAGAGAAGGGCTGCATGATATTAGGAAAACATGCAACATGCGAATGACGTTGTTGAATATTGCGACGAGGAAATTACTTGATATATAAACAAATGCTTTAGTATGTAGTGTTGAAGTCTTTCTGTTTTTTTTTTCACTGCTAACATAGACCCCATACAGTAAGTGGTCTATGCAGAAGTTGAAAAAAAGTTGACTGCATTATTTCCAACTGGCTATGGATACAGGGACCACGGACAGCTCCAGACCCTGAGGGAGAAGGCGCACAGCCCGTCCATTCAAAGCAAAGGCACCTATATTGGTTGAGAAACCAAAGCACTTGTTTCATCAACAGGATGCTAGATGCATTTTCACCCGTATCGGTTTGTTTGTCCGTCAGCACAATAACGCGTTAATCACAGAACTAATTTCCACGAAACTTGGTGGAAAGTTGGCACAAAGGGATTATCGGTGCAGGTGTGTGCTGTGCCATGTATTATAAACTACTCTAAGAGTTCCTGTCTGGTAATAAAGTAGCTGTCCTCCTGAGAGGAAGGACTATTCCCCATGCTGACTCAGCATAGGGAATAAATGGAGAAACATAATTCACAGTGATGAAACAAACACTGACGTTCTCCAGAGAGTAATTAGCTCCTCTCAGTCTGTGAGGACAAGCAACTCGACAGCTGTCTAACGAAAGTTGACACCGTTTATCAGAGGGAAAGACAGTTTATTGACCAGGACACTTGCAGACTCTGTATACCGATTGAGCGGCCACTTTTCTATATTTTGTTACAAAGACAAAGGATGTTCACCATTTCACCATGGTCTATATATAAAGATGGACGTCTTGATTGTTCCCCAAAGTGACATTAATGCTTCTCGATGGCCACTTGGCTGGCTGCAGTATAGGTCATAAATCATTCCTTCTCCATGTAGGTAAATGGGACATATGGGTCAAATAAATGTTTGCCATTTTGGTAGTTCTTATCATAGTGCTAGTAATTTCCGCTGTGAGACTAATAAAGGATTATCTTAATTAAGTTTGATTTTAATAAGTTATTTAAGGCTATAGAAACAGGCCGAAACTTTATGATTGACACCTGACACTGACTCATGATTGGTAAATTGCACAAATTGGTCGGGCCATATTGTCGCAGCTCAATCCTCAGGTCGCAACTGCGCACACTAGTGAGAGGAAGTGGAAACGCATTCATATTTACATTCAACATAAAAACAAATTCTGTTGCTCCAAACTTTATATCTGACTGATCAGTTTGCACATAAAGAGCCAAAATCAATACACAGCGTTTGACTTTAACTTATAAGTCTAGTCACATGATTTGTCAGACAACAGTGGTTGTGAAATGAGGATTTTAGCAGCTGAGAAGATAACTTGGAAGTAACTGCAGGTTATCATGTCGTCTTGATTGGCTACATTGTAGTCACTATTTCATCCTTATCCCATTGTCTAACAACAGAAACAGAAAAACATGGAAAGAAAAGCTTCATTGAGAATTTAACTGTATTAAAATAATGTATAGTGAGCACACAGTGAAGGAGAGAGGCAAATCAAAACAAAGAGCTAAAACTATTGCTAATAAGAGGCAGAATGACATAATGATGACATGAGTATTCCAAATAAGGACAGAACTTGATCCAGTATCACCTGTGACTGTTGAAGCTGGATTTAACTGAACTCCATTGAAATAATTAGTTCCACAGTAGTTTTCAGCTCAATTTCACACACTAACTCCACACACCCCTGGCATATTCTTGGTTTTGACTTTGTCTTGTGGCTATCTGTGTCATACTGATGCAACAGGCAGGAGGTCTTATTGGAATTCACATACATCACACAACTCATAAGTGATTCTGAGGCAGCCTACATGACATGCTGTCATTTTTTTTATCAGTTCACCTTGACATGAGCCAGGAATGTTCACAACATTCATCTTCATTGTTTTCACTCATTAGCTCCAGCGTTAGAGTCAATTTTAATTTATGAGTGTGATAAGCAGCTGCCTGCCTTCTCTCTCTCTTCATCTCACTATCTCTCCCTCTCTCCTCCTGAAATCCATCCATCCAGCCGAGGCAAGCCTCAGTCTGTCAGGACGGATCGTTTCTCTGCTCTAATGACTGTCTGGAGCTGCAGGACATCATTTAACAAAGTCTGGACTTTTCCACGTTTTGGAACTGAGTTTAGTTTAGAAAAGTCTTCCACCATAATGTTTTGTATTGCAAGCACGTTACTTGAGTTTTGCTTGTTTAAGATTCTTTGCTACAAAGTTGAGAAAGCTTTTACTTGAAAGGGTCTTATATTAAAGACTTGAACTGCCACAGATGATCATTTATTATTGATGAATTTGTTAATAATGGTTGTGATCTTTAGGTCAACAGATCTTTTTAATTTATGAGAGTGCGTAGGGAGTCTCTCGGTCTGCAAACCTCTCCAGTTTGTGTTAGGCCCACTTCCCAACACAGTCAGTAGTTGTAGCGGAGGCTATGATCAACAGCTAATTTTAAATACTTAGCACCGATATTGCAATCTGTGTCGAAGATGACACTTCCTCACAGTCATAACTAATTCATGTCCTCACACAGAAATGACACGCGTTGATGTAGTGTACACACATGAAACACTAGACGAAAAGCAGTATTATTGTCACAGTGAACCTCTACGGACAGGCCTAATCCCCTGCTGTAACCAACTGTTTCCATGATGTTACCTCGGCGTTCGCCAGTGAAGACAAGGTGGGTCTATCGGCGTTTGCGGACCTTAAGGGGGATTTGGAGAACAAAGGAGAGAGCCGCGGGGGGGCTCGCTGAGCCTCGCGGACCGATCGCGACGTGTGATCTAATTAGCATATGAATCGGAGTCCAGCCGCTGGCTAGAACCTCTCTCTACTCACCATTGGAGGAAACCACAGACCCTTGAAACTAATGTCACTCGTGATTGGTTGGTAGAAGTGTTGCTATTGGTCACCTTATGGGTCATTGCAGTGCACACGTGGGGTCACAGCATTCCGCACGTGGGGTAAGCCCCTCCCACACAATATTTATAATAAAAATGTATATATTAATATTTATTATTATTTATAAGTAAGCCTTTACCAAAAGCACTGCAGTTAATTAAAACTAAACATTCATGTGATGCTTGATGTTATAGGTGAACATATTGTACAGGGAACAAATGTGAACAAGGTATATGTGGAGTGAAAGCTTTATTTACAT
Organism: Limanda limanda; assembly: GCF_963576545.1. Classification (NCBI taxonomy): domain Eukaryota; kingdom Metazoa; phylum Chordata; class Actinopteri; order Pleuronectiformes; family Pleuronectidae; genus Limanda; species Limanda limanda. Next base: position 25,721,373 of record NC_083643.1, read on the forward strand.
ACAGCAAAAATATTGTACAAAAACTCAGATGAGGCTTGAAATGTTTCTCTGCAGCCTCTGGGTCATGACTTCTTTGTGGGACTCTTCTCCAGTGTGTAGACGTCTGTGGTGTGTAGCTGTGAGATCAGTGTAGCTTCCAGTCTTATATGAAGTGTGGGACACAGGTCGGTGCACTCCTGGCTGTGGAAGGATGGATCCATGTCATCTGTCCCGCTTCAATCAGCTGTAAACACATTCAGTAAAATTAGCACAGTTCAATTACAACATACACCTTTACATGTAACTGGAAAATTATTTAATGAATATAACCTTACCCTCTTTCTTCTCCGACAACTCCTCAATGCTGATGTCAGGTCTGGTCGGATCATACTGGCTCATAGTGTGTCTTTGTACGTCATGGACAGGCAGCTGGAAAACAACACATGTAACATGACTTTATTATTAATAAACGGAAATAGCCGCGCTGCATCACCGTTGGAAGATCCACAGCAAAAAAACACCAAAACAATTCATAAACAGTTACTTACATTCAATGGCTTCATTTTCTGCACTTTAAATCCGGACTTTCAGCGTCTCAGCCTAACGCCTCTTTGTTTGTGTGTGTGTGTGTGGGGGGGGGGGGGGCTGAGGCTGTGAAAACATACAGAAAAAAGTCACGTTGATGAAAAAACTTAACGAGAACAAACTGTTACATCTAAGTAATTCATACATATTTACACATGCACTAGATCTGCTCCAGCACTCGATGCTGTATTCGTATTTAAGCAACTTTCTCGCTATCCCAAAGAGTGGCGGACATGCTTTCAGATGTAGGGTTAGCTTAGTGGTTAGCATGGCGGCTCTAGCTCACCGTAACTCAGGGACTGTGCGCCCGTCTTCTCCGCCTCGACTCGTCCACACCGGGCCCGCGGCTCTGCCTCCACACGCACTCATCTTCTCCTCCAGGGAAAAGCGTCGTGTCGACTTCAGCAAGTTATTTACCCCGAAGACAGAGTCACTCGTACGGGACAAGCTAAACACGACCCGCTTCCTGTCTGCGGGACACTCGACGCTGCTGCACGGCGTTTACGAGGCTCTGATTGGACGAGTCCATCAGCTGATGACGCGAGCGGGTGACGTGAGCAGCGGTTAATTCATATGGGATAAGTATTTGACTGAGGCCAGGTTTATTTTTTGTGGTGTTTAGTACATTTACACACATGATTCACGCTGTTCTGTGTTCGTAACCTTATAGCTGAATGCACTTATCGTAAGTCGCTTTGGATAAAAGTGTTGACTGTTTTAATGGAATACTGAGAAAGTTTAATAACAACAATTAGACAATTGAAGTTCAAATTATGAAGGAATTTAAGCTCTATATTGTGTCTCCTTTATATTTAAAATAATAATCAAACTGAGTGGAGATGTATGTTGTATCCAAACAGCCGGCTGCTGTGTTTTGTCACTGTGCAGTCCATGGGGGATTAAATATTACTATTTTTATTATTAAATCATTAAATCAATGAATGTTTCATAGCAATTTTGAAAGTAGTGGTGAAAAGGTACCATTTATAATTCATGGAACAGCTTAGTTTGCCATTGACATGTGAATTTGATGCCAGTATTTTGGGAGGACAGATATTTTTATGGAAAGCCAGTAGAAGTTTGGAGCTTACAGGACACAGATGATCATACCCAGCATCATTTATTTGCTGGTAGAGGTGTGGTTTACACTTCCTCTGTGCATTTAACCAGCACAATTTAAAAAGTGACTGTAATCATGCCACTCTGTACAGTTGTTGAGATTTAGGATTGGATGACAATAAAAATTTGAAATAAAGTGCATTGTTTCATTTCTTTTGACTGCATTGACCTTTGTTTGTGGTATACAATATAATTCATTATAGCACACTTACTTACTTAAGAACAATTTAAAATTTCAGGTTTAATATTTATTTTAAGCCTGGTTTACTCAGCCAGATAGTTTATTGGTGCCTCTTACACATTGGTGTTATCTGCTCTCAGGGAAACTGATTTGCATTTGTGAAGCTCAGAGCATTGTCATTTGCATGTGAAAGCGTCCTCTAGGAGTTGGAGCAGGGGGGGTCAAATCTCAACAGCTCACAGGCTTGACAACTGCAGGAACCCTGAGCGTTTCCTTTGCTGCCTGCAGATACGTGTGAAAGTCGTTAACCGAAGGATGTGCCAACACTTCTCTGCGACACAGATTGACACAAACGCTTCTTTTCATGCAGTGAAAGCAGTTGTATCATTTCAAAATGATGAATTTAGCTGCACAACAGCTGTTAGCAAAGATAACAGGGTCAGTAAGTATGAGTGCACTTGATCGGGTATAAAAAAACGTAACATTAGCACACCACTACAAAATGGTCCCTGTAATAACCCTAACTCCCTATATAGTGCACTTTATAGTGATAAGTGAGTGGTTTTGGACACAGTCTATTCTTTCTGTTGATCAACAAATTTACTTCTAAATATAAGCTCTAATATGAATGTTTTAATAACAGTTACTGTGTCTACCACGAACGTGACCCAACGGCAACATGCCAAATGACACTGAATTATGCCAAATCACGTTTACTTTTGTTAGACAACCCACAGTTGTTGGCCCCTGCTTTGGAACAGATTAGAATGATTGTTAGTTTCAGTGTGGTGTATTTGCAGCAGTGTGTTTGCTGCATTCTACTGAGAGATGTCAGCCCTGCGCTCTACCTCCACATTCGCTGCACCGTGTTCAGCTCGATATCTTCAGCAGTGAGGTACGCCTCGCTCTCCAGAGCAAACATACACTTACTCGGAGAGATCGGCTCAATGTGGCTAATTACTGACCATTCTTCAGATAACAATAGGCTCCAACCGGTGGCTGAATTAATTGTTGGGTTTTTGGAGTGACTGCTGAAGCAAAAGCAGTGTCTCATTATGTGTGGGTGAGTGCTGGACTGGGGAATTTAAAGACCTGGGAAGAAGTAGACAATTATCAGTTTTTAAAGAGAGACAAGGGGGTAGCTGCTGCTGTTTAGCGTTTTAAAGTAAAAGCTTTTTTACATTTGGATAAAAACTGAATATTTTTTTCATTTTAGTCAGTGTCAAGTATTCAGTCTCAGCATCCTAAAAAAGATGCTGTCATATGATATCATGTTGCCCCTTTAATAAAGTAGATTTGGGACATTTTATGCTAAATTAGTATTTGTAGTATGGACTTCCGTCTCATAACTGACTGTTAAAGATGTTTTTGTCGTGGAGCATTAGAATGCATGGTGCAAATTCAGCAGCAAATATAACCATTCTGTGAGGCATTGTGAATCTTTTTGAATGAAATGTGAAGTAAGCAATATTAATCCCAAAAACCTTTTTTGTCAGACTCAGTGAATCACGGTCCACAAGCCGTCCATTCTATTCTAAATCCCCAAATCAGCAGTGAATATAAGTATGTTCAGAGGAACATGACACATCAGGATGTTATCATGAGCAATTAGGTTAGAAAAAAACGCTTGAGTAGAATTAGGAGAAATTCAAATCGGCAGAGGATTTCCTTCTACAGCTTTAATGTTCTCCTGGTGTTTTATTTAATGTCTAACAAGCACTTTAATTCTTCAACAGCACTGTTTTATTTTCCCACTGAGTCAGTGACCTCACTGGACTGGTTTTAAAAAGATGTTGGAGTTGAACACGACTCACAGCTTCACACCTCCCATACAACAAAAACACAGCTGAAGTGGAATATTTCATAGGAGGAAGCTGCTAAATGTCTGCAAAGTCTTGTGTGACTCAAAAACAAACACGTTTCTCTGATAATGGTATTGAATACCTGCATGGAGGCAGTGCGAGCAAGGGATGGTCAATATATCAGGTGTTAATGCTTTGATGCCGATTTAGGGATTGCCAGGGGAAGAAGAATTTCCGTTGTTGTGTGAGGGAATGTATGAGGCAGCAAATACACAACAACATAATAGCATTGTCAAGGAGGGAGAGCCAAGGAGCAGCCAAAGAGCAGAGGGATAAAGATAAGCTTTAATTATGTACTTAGTTCTTAGTTCTTAGTTCCATTACAAAATGCTCTCAAATGATGTCATCAGTATTAATGTCAGTATTTTACTGGTCTTAAATCTTTTTTAGGAACAGTTGTGATGACAGCTTTTTAACATTTGCAGGAAGTGCTGGATCAGAGGGCTCCAGGCTGCATGTGGTCAGCTCATCACTAAATGTTTTCAGATGAAGGGCAGGAAAACGTGTTGGATAAAATGTCAAAAAGAATTTGTTTGACAATACAGTCATTCCCTTCAGGATGAAAATGTTTAGTTTGTTGAGTTGGTTTGCTTCCCCTGTTTCATTCATTATGTGCATGTCTCTTTGGCTGGTGTGCAGGTTAGTGATTGAGTTTAAACGGTAAAGTTCAAAGATTTTCCAGATGAAAAGCTTTCTTTGAATTACTCTCAGTTCTATTTTATTTTGGAAGCAACGTTTTGTCCTTCTGATGCAATGTTTGACTAAGGGATGTCATATTTGGTTATAACTTAAATCTCATCAGAAGTTTGGATGGTGGAGCTTGGTGATTTAACCACTAAAGACTCCCAACAGTTTGACGTTTTGAGGAGTGTAAGTTCCCATGACACGGTAATCATAATTTTGGCTTTATCATCTTCACGCCTCAGTTTTTTTTTTTACTTAGTTTCTTCCTCTCTGACTCCAGTCACATCCAACACTCTGAGGCTCTGTCAGATAAGCCTCCATCTTCCTGCAGCCTCCCCAGCCTCCTGGGAAGCAGCTTAACAGATGTATGTTATACTCTCTGCTGATATCTTTTGGCCAGTTTGATGGTTTTTTAAAGTTGGGCTTCTTCTCTGCAGGGGTTCTTTGAAGTGGGATATCTAGCCTCCATCACTTTGCAGTTATCAGGGAGGCTTTTTGAGGCCAAACAGCAAGTGATATTGGCCTGCAGTAAATCAAGCTGGATGGAAGCAGACAGACGATGGAGAGTGGAGAGGATTCAAAGGGAAACAGGTCCGTCTTGTCATTTGTACAGATGGATGGAGATCTATAGAAGTGTCAGTTTGGCCTTTGAAGTCAAAAATAAATCCATCATTAGGAGCCAGAGATGCTCAGAGAACAAACATCAACTGACAAACTAAGGGGACTGGAGATTCATGCATCCAGACTTTAGGTTGGGATTACTGCTCTGTGAAAATGAATGGAAATGTCTTCGCCAATCGACGTAAAAGGGAGTAAAGGGTGTTATGCGTAACCTTGGGCATAGGTAGCAGATGCCTCATTTGTATTCAGTATATTTCTGTAATTTTATTTCTCTCATCTTCTAATTATGACAGATAATAAATCACCCCTCTAGTTCAGCTGGGGTCTGTCTATGTGGAGCAGTGAGCTGCACTATCACAGGTGACAGTTGCCGTTTCTCACTGATCCCTGGTTTAAACACACAGAAGTACACAGAACAAATGCAGTTGTCATCGTGTTGGCAGGTTTATTTCATGTGTGGGTTTATTATCTATCGTTTTATTAACATTCTATGGTGTAGAGTTTGTGTTTTTAGTGAAGATTGTATTGTCAATGGTTTTCATGAAATTAAATGGAATTTTCTTTATTATTGTTCACGTGTGTGGTTTATATATATGTTTGAATGAGTTACTGAACTGCTGTTGTTTTTTCTTATATTGCTTACATTGCCTGTCATCTATGTCAGGGATCTGTTTAAGCAACCTGCATGATCTTCAGACCAAACATCAAAAGCACTGCAATCCAGCTCAATGTATAACAACAAAATTAACATTATACTTTTACTTTGTAGACAAATTGCTAAAGAGGAAGTGATTCTATGAATGTTGTTTCCATGAATGTCTGTGAAGGTCCGATATGGTAAAATTAAAAATCTCAAATCATCGAAACGACATTAAGGCGCTGTTGCCTGTTTATTAAAGTTTTATTAATATTGATCATATCACGTATCCAATCATAGCAAATTCGACCGTGCACTTCCTCGGGCCCTGAACAATACACCTGCCAAGAGTAGCGCCAATAAGATACAGTATGTTCCATGTACATATAGTAGAAACATTAGTAGATGGAAAGATGTTTGGATGAGGCAGATTCTTGTTTAGGAAAAGAGGCAGCAGTGTAGAAACTGGTGTGGTAGTCAGTGTCAACCTCAGAAACCAAAGTAGCACCGATCATATCGATAGCCCACCTGCATAGTTTACAGAGTAACTGTGACATCTCAACATTTCATTAGTTGAGATTCAAAATTTCACCTGTTTGGCTAACCATTACCATTGTTCACTAATTGGTAGTTACATACTCAACCAGTCCTCTCACCCACTGTCACCCTGGATTAGACCCAGTTTCTGTGTTGGTGATTTGTGTTATAAATACTTTCTTTATATATATATTTGGCATAGGTCTGGCCAGATTGTTTATGAGCAATTTAGTTTCTGCCTAGGATTTCTTTCTAAACCTTAAATGTTCTTCTGGTGTTTTATTTAATGTCTAACAAGCACTTACATTCTTCAACAGCACTGTTTTAAATTCCCACTGAGTCAGTGACCTCACTGGACTGGTTTAAAAAGATTTTGGAGTTGAACACGACTCACAGCTTCACACCTCCTATACAACAATCACAACACAGCTGAAGTGGAATATTGTATAGGAGGAAGCAGCTTAATGGCTGCAAAGGTTTTCTGTGACTCATAAAAACAACACCGACCAAACTTCTGTGCTAATGCTATTGAATACCTTCATCCTCTACAGCCAGAATACTTCATACCAGATTTGTGTGTTCCTTGCAGAGTAAATGTGTTAAATCAACACTGCACAGCTTTCCTGCTCATTTTCAAACTTGACAGTAGAAGGACTATTGTCACTACATGAAGCCGATTATATGGTGATAACAGCAAGAAGTCCAACATGTCTCTGGTACAGTAAAACAGACATGGCCACAAGTACATGAACAAAAAACATTGTGAAAGTAAGACTTTGGCTGACGCAGGGAGATCCTAAAAAGCAAACAGCCAGCTAGAACACTGCTGCGAGACTTTCTAAAGAATTTATATAAATTGAGAGATAATTTAACTCCTGTTTTATGTTCCCTAGCTCTCTGTGTCGTTTTGAACTGATTTTAAATTATTCTCTTAGCTTTACAGCCCTTAATGGCCTCACCCCCTTTATATTACAGCCTCCCAAATGGTCTATGTTCCTCCACAGCTGCACTTAACTCTTCCCAAGGTTGCCACAAAAACCTTTGGGGATGCTTTATATCTTAATCTTTCTGAAGAAACTTTGTAAATGCTTTAATATATGTATATATATATATATATATATAAATAGCTGTACAGTTTACTGTTAAGGTGAATTATGTGCATTAAAGGTGCTGCATAGTTAAATTCATTCATTCATATCACTCATAGGTTAGGGTTGAACAATGATAAATTGTGGTTAACTGGAGACTTTAAATGAGCCATAGTGAATATGAGGGTGACTCATAGTTCTGTGATACGCTGGTGACTGTAATCTGCCTCTTGCCCAATGTCAGCTGGCATTGGCCCAGCAACAAGCCCCTTCCCCAACACCCATCCATCCAAACAGGTCAGCAGTCAGTTTCAAAGGAATAGACCACAAAAACTAACTTCCCTGCAGACTTGATTCACATTCAACGAGGGAGGAGCTGATGAAGGGCATGACGCCATCAGTCAAAGGCTCTTTAACAACAAAATTATGTAACTGATCAGAGCTTTAGGTAAATAGACCTCAGAGTGTCACATGTTTCTGAATTCAGTTGAAGAAACATACTCAACTGATATTTTAGAAAAATGATTTCATCAAATATCATTGTAAAAACACACTATCATCGATTGGCTCAGCAGGAAATGACAGACACACTTTTTTTTTTAACAACTAGCGGCTTAACAGCCACAATATTTCCCTCTTAAAATAGAATCCTGAAAGACGACTCCACATGAATGATATTGTGGCTCCGTAATTGAAGCCAGGGCCAAAGTGGATGTAGCATGCAACAGCTTTACCCTCTACCATGTTAGCAGATGGGATATGGATCACTCAGGATAAACTATTACCAGTTTCACAGTATACCACGGTAACATTTCTATAACAGCTATTTGTGCCGTTTAATCTTTAGTTAGCGTGATGTTTTGGTTGATACTGTCCAGCATTGACTAAAGTCAGCAACACTCCAAAATGCAAGCGCAGCAAACCCAGCATATTTTGTATGTTGTAAAAACATGGCGGAAGGAGCGGCAGGCAGGTGAGGGCTGTTACAGCAGAGCTGTTGGTAATCTCTGGCCATAGCGAACAAACGCTAACATCTGTCGCCCAATTAACAAACGTTGTTATTTTGTCCCGACTCTGACATTTGGGTTTGACACCTGCACTTGACGTAACAAGTTGTCGACCTCCAATAAATAATGAAAATAATATCATCATTTTTATTGATAATATATGTTTTGTCAATATACAACTTGGTGAAATGACCATAGTTTGTGTATCAGTAATTTGGAACATTTACAGCCAATTTTAACAATACCTCGATAATACTGATAAACGATAAATGTGATAATTTTTGTCAATTTTCACACTATTTTAATTCTAATATGGACCAATCAAAGAAATTCAAAGCAAAAGTCAAATAAGCAAAATAGCAATGTCCATTTTTATATACAGTATATGGTCACGATATGTTGATATTGTTTCCACAACTTGTTTCCTCTTCCCCAAGTGGCCAAAAATATCTGTTTTTGCAGGTTTATCTCAGTCACAAGCAAAAAATAATAATAATTGTAACATCCTAGTGAAGCTGGGAGAATAACTGTATTTTTCCATCTTGAGAAATCAAGGCTAGGGGCTTCGAGTCTTGATTCTAAGCTAGACTAGATAATATACTCACATTAACACAAGACATGATATTGAAATCCAGCTTCTCATCTCATCTTTAAACTTCATAGATAAAACAGATAAATGAGGATCAACTGCTGACTGTCATTTTTTGATTCATTTGTTTCTTAAAACAAGTAACATTGCCTTAATATGAATGTGAGCTGTTGGAACGTTTTTATTCTCTCTCTGTGACAATGGCAGTTTGATGACAGGCAGCAGGTTTACGGCTGATCTGCAGTCAGGCGTGAGGATTGCCCCAAAGAGGGGGGAGGAAGGGGGAGAAGGAGAGTCAGGGTTAGCAGTGCATCAGCAGCGGGAAGCTGTCAGGACCAGTGAGCATCAGCGCTCAGGGAGAGCTGCAGAGGATGATGGGACAGAGAACACATCTGACGTGAGATCAGCAGTGAGTCCTCATCAGCGAGACATTTCTAAAAATCAACGCAGCACTCAGTAAGATGTCACTGCTCCAGTCCAAGACATGATAGCCCCCTGAGCTAAGAGTAGAAAACTCATTGACAATACATTTCAGATGTTCTGAAGTTCAATTATAATTAATTCTTTATATTTTAAGCCGGGATTAAGTTTGTAAAAGAAACTTCTTGGAACCTTCTCCACCAACATAGGAGAACTCAGTTTGAGTTCAAATTTTTAAATATTTAAAACCAAAATCTTCATATTTTTCTGGCCTAAGGCCTTACCAAAATCTCAAAGCACTTTTGCAGGGTCACATGGGAAGCTCGAGCCAATCCCAGATGACATTGTGTACAGGGCCCTGGAAAGGTTGCCAGTACATCACAGGGTCATCATAGTCGAGAAAACCCACAGAGACAGGGAGAACATGCAAACTCCACACAGAAATACACTTGCTTAGCTGGTGTCTGCAGGGGGCGCTGCTGCTCAGCAAAACTTATGCTTCAAAGCAGAGGTCTTCAACTGGGGGGGTCCCCGGACCCCCTAGTACTGCAGGGGGGTCGCAAAATCTTTGGATGATTAGACAATTTTTTAAATTCTTTATCATTTTTTATTTATTTTCGAACCATTTTTTTTCCCACAAATGAAATGGTTTTAAATACACATTAACATGCATCCAACATATTGAGAGGCTGATTTGAACTTCTGCCTGACAACCTCCATCCGTCCAAGGTTACATAAGTTGTGTGCTACCCATCAGGGTCCGACATCTCACTAATGTTGAAGTATGTGTGCCATCCACAGATGGCTTGAGGATTCACTGTCTCTTCTACATGTTTAAAATAAAAACATGAATCTGTGAACTACTTTAATAGCTCAGTGTTGTATGCAAGATGTATGTTTATAAATGTCAGTGGCATGGCCATCCTGTACATTGCACATGTTTAAATTAAAAACATGAATATATGAACCCGTAAAATATTTGAATAGTTTAGTATTGCATGCACAATAACAGGGTAGCTAAGTTTATATATGGCACTAGGCCCAATTTAATATAAAACACAATTTTATAAAATATATATAGTAGGGGGTCCCTGCTCAATCTCTCCACCAGTTTGGGGGCCTTGGCCTGAAAAACCTGGAAGACCCCTGCTTTAAAGTGTTAGGGTCTGGGACATTTACCACCGTCGGCCCGAGCTGTGGTGAGGCAAAAAATAATGCTTTGTAAAACAAAAAAACTGAGATATCAGGTCTGTTTTATCAACACGCAGGTCATTACTCTCTGTGTAAATCAGTTACCTGTTTGTCTTGAGAAATACTATTAACATTTTTTACAAACGCATCAAAGTCTTGAGACGGGGTCAGCCCTATGTTCCCACAGTTCTAAGGATTTTTTTTCACTGACAATTTAGAAAAATAGGCCCTATGTTACCACAGACCTATGTTGCCAGATTTATTTTGAAAAATGAGTCCTGATGTTCCCACATTTCTAGATTTTTCTGAAAATTAGGGTTAGGGTTAGGGTTAGGGTTCACCAGCTACGTAATGGTGAACCCTAAACTACCAGGCAGGGGTAGAAATGTGGGAATTGTAGGAACATAGGGCCTAATTTTGTAATGAATATTAGAAATCTGGGAACATAGGGCTGTGAGAATATAGGGCTGTGGGAACATCTCTTTCTGTTGATAAGCCCTAGTCGGTTTCATTACCTCCTTAACGAATTTGGTTATTTGCTTTAGAGTTTTTTCCAGGCGTTACTGAATAATTACAGTTCTGTAGATTTAAGGGTTGAATATAATACTTTTGCAGAGATGTTATCTCCCAGTCTGACATGGATTTTGAGTTCCTTTACACTAAAGCAAAAGGCAGTGATGGTTCGAAAGCAGCGAGTTGAACGTCGACTGAGTGTCGGCAGACGCCTGCCAGCAAGCATTACTTCCTGCGGCAGCCAAGAAGCACCGCCATCCCACAGCTTAACCCCAAAACGTCACCGCAGCATTCGCCTGCTGCAGAGAGACATGATGAAACGATTTGAAGAGCTGGTTGATGATAATCTGGAAGAACAACGCCGGCGACAACATGCTGTGACATCATCTTCCCGAGGCTGAGAGAGAAACAACACGGCACGTTTTCAGTTTGACCTGGCATCCTGCAACCATCTGCAGCCTGCAGCAGGAAACAGGCTGCATGTGTGCAACGTCTCAGTCCAGTGCAACTGGTGCTGCTATCTAGTTTGATGAAATCTACATAAAACGTCTTCAATAATTCAGTAAAGATTGAACATGAAAAACAAAACATCTAATTGTTGAAACTGTAGGTGAGACAGAAACATCAGACTTGAGATATAACTTGTAGTTTGAAGAGGGTTGTCAGAAGCCTAGTGGATCAAGTGCCATGAAATCAAAAATCTATTTCTGTTCTGGAGTGAGTCTGCGCGGGTGAATGAACATGTGTGAATTCCTTCTGCAGGGAGCACACATTTCTGTGATGTCACTGAGTGTCGGAAGAAAAGACTAGCCGACCTATCAATGGACGATGCATCTCCACTTACTCCCACTATTCAGTGATGAAGCCAAACTATCCCAGAAAAGAGCACTGCCCACCTGGGCCAAAGAGCGGAGGTAGCCTGGTCCCGCCGATACACACGCTAGACCAACTCAGTCTAAGCTGTCGAGGTTTCAAGTCATTTTTATATAGCATCAAATAACTAATGAACACCAAAATTATCAGGAAAAGTTACACTTTACACACTACCTTAATTGACAGAAGAGACTAGAATGACAGACATATTCTTTGAGCAAAATTCCCTTCACATGTAATTTGACTTTATAATTTAGTCCATGTCCCATACACTGACACTGAGGAGACAATGTTTATGTCCTGCCAGCCACCATATAATACACTGCTCAAAAGTATTAAGGGAACACTGAAATCTCACATCAGATCTTAATGAACTAATTTTTCAAGCTATAATCTTATTTACATTTTATAATTTGTTGAAAACAAAATGATTGAACAACAGTCAATGTAAATCATTATCAACGTTCATCAATCCATTGGGGGCTGGATTCTAAACCACACCAATCACTTGTGCTTTCTAAATGGACAGATTGATATCCCTGAAGTCTGACTAGCTTGGTGTTACGAACAAGTGTTCCCTTCTTTTTTTTTAAACAGTGTATTTGATGTAATTGAAAGGCATTCAGTGTATTTTCTGTGTATCTGCTACAAACAGATGGGATTTCAACAATATTAGGCTTGTACTGTAAGGATCACAGATTTTACCGGTTTTAATAGCAGGTTAGATATGTCATAACATAATCAGAAGTAAGCAGAATCATTCAACTTTATGAAAGAAAAGCAACAAAACTTTGAATATTTAGACCCATAAAAGATAAATTATGGGTCCTAAATTATAATAAATAATATAATACATTTTCTTTAAACAAGCATAACTTTGTAGAATATAAGATATATTTCCATCTTATTATTATTGACAGAATCCCCGAAAATATCTACATATCATTTTTAGTTTACACCTCACACGCACATATGTCAGATTATCAGTAAATTCCCCGATCTCAGCTCTGCTCCTTTAGATTTTAATGGCCCAGTGACTTTTCCTCTAACGCCCCCCTCAGGACACACTTTACATTTTTGGCAACGCTACTGGTAAATTGCAAAAGAAGGCAAAATCACCATTTTGCTTGCTTCTATAAAAGCTGGGTGAATCTGCACAATGAGCAATTAACGTTCTTTGGGTATATTTTTAGCTCGTGTAGTAGTACAGAACATAATGTGAGCACTGCTGAAATGATTAGTTGACAAGGAATGAGGTAATTTGCAAGTCAAAAACACTAGACAGGCTGCAAAGTGAGGATTTGCTGCTTTATCCTATTTTACATCACCAGGCACTGAATATGTATGAGACTTAAACTTACAGAATAAACAAAACACATGAGAAAAATATTGTCTGAGACTCTAGGAAACGAACCTCAATATAAAGCACTTTCTTACAACACGATTAATGAGATATTCAACCCCAACTAATCTAGGTCCGGCCCTGTCAAGCCGCAACAACTAGCAGCACTGATTACAGAATAAAAGGGCTCTCTCACAGCAGTTTGAGCTGCTGCCACGCTGAGACATGACAACCCAGCAGCAGACAGGAAGAGATGAGTGGGAGTGTGGAGGAAACACTAAAGAAACATGAAGTGTGTACAGAGACCGAAGAAGAAGATGGCTCCCCCACTTAAGAAGGAGCCTCTTGAGACGACAGCTCCTCCTCCTCCTCTGACCGAATCATTCAGGAAAGAAAAATCATCTGGAAGCCCAAATAAATGTCAGGTTACCATCTGCGCTTGTAACGTCACTTCACACTGTGATCTGCTAGCGAGTCAACACTTACGCTCAACCAATCGCGAGTCAGTCTCAGCTGTCAATCATGATGTTGCAAACCCTTATTATAGCATCAAATAACAAACTAGAATGATATTCAATAGGCTAGAGTGAAATCACATTTACATTCAATAAACCAGACTTGGATCTTCACCAAAGTGTACAAACTCATAATTATCAGTCCTCTAAATTTTCTCGATCTGAGAAATCAACCCAATTGTTGCAAAATGTCACAATGTCACAAAAAAATGAAAATAATCCACCATCTTATCTGGAGCTGCACCAAAATTGAATGGGTTCGTCCTTCTTTGGTCTTATCAACTGCTCTACAAAATCTCATGGAAATTCGTGGTATCGGAATAGTTTTTGTGTAATCCTGCTTCCTTACGAAAAACAAATCCTCCTTGGCAGGAAGAACTAAAACCAAACCTTCAGGAAAAACTATAAACGTCAATCTTTACGAACAGTCTAAGATTTTAGCATTCAAACATTTGCTAATTAGCTTTAAGCACAGCTGAGGGCAGTGGTCATAAAGAAAGTCAGTGAACAAATTATATTATAATATATTGTCGATCCTAAATCAAAATATAAAGGGGTCACCAAAGTTATTCACATTCACCCTGAGGTGACCATAAATTAGACTTTCAATCAATCCATAGGTTGCTTAGACATGTGACTCAAGGGCACATATGTCAACCTCCTGGTGAAAGGTCAGTAGATCACCACAGTAACAAAATTCATCTAATCATAATATTTGTTGAGATATCTCAGTTTGGACTTAAGTGGTGAACAGACGTCCGACAAGCATCATCCTTCCTTAGCCATGGCTATAAACGGAAAAACAAAGTGATGGAGAAGATCCGAAACACCTTTAGAACTGTCCTCTAACAAATCGAAGTTTCAAAGCTGCATTTGTGTTATCATCTCTTAATCCTGCAGCACAGAAACTCCATGACTGACACAATCCACTATATTAACATCTCCACCGGCGTTAAACAGACAGGCACAGCAGATCTGTGAATAGGGAGACAATGGGAGATGAATCGGTTGCCGCTGATGAATGAGCTACATCCGACATTCACAAGGACAAGAGACAAATCAACTCCTGCAGGAGAGGAGGGGGAGTCAAGTGCATTGACATACTCCTGTGAAATCGGAGGATTAAGAGGAAGAAAGGACAAATAACAGTTTTAGCATTGTACAACTAAAAGATGTCCAAAGGTCTACCTTGAATAAAATGTGGTTGAACATTTTTTCCAAAGTTTCTTTAGATGCCAAAGACACCAGTTAGAATTCTTATTCTGTTTGGTCGGCAGGTGTCTATCAATGTCATGCCAGGGACTGTGTAGAGAGCAGATTTACTGATTGAATTCTTGTATTGGCTTGTTAGAGTGAGTGAAGGGATGTCTTCTACAGAGATATTGATGTCATGGCGTACAGGATGTAGCGCTGTTCTGCTAGTGACTGTATGCTGGACCCATATCATGCACTCTTGAATGTTTGCTTGGCATCCTTAGACAACGTCAGCTACTGTACCTCAAATTCCAAAATCAATAATGCTACTTACATAAACTGGAGGGTTACTTCGTCTGAAACTGTGTTGACATGGACACCAATATCCTAACTTTTGGCTTCATAAAGAATAACACATTGTTCCAATTCCTTTCATTTTCATGTTTACACGTTACAGAGCATTTTCTGATTAGGACTCATTACATCCAATGTTATTCTGCCAGTTCTAAAACCCCAACCTGAAATAGTGTAAAGTATGATAGTACCTAGTTTAACATGTTGGGTGTTTTCTTCCTAATTTTGCAAAAGCTACATTCAATGTATTTTTCCATTTTGATTATGCCCAGAGCATATCGTCAAGCAGATGGGTGTCATATGTCAATGTCACAAAATGCTGGGAATACTCGTAATGCCATCAAAACTTACATGTCTACATAATGTGACTAAGGTCACAATTTGCCACATGTCTTGATTCCATTTTTACTTATTCCATGACTTTATTCATGTTAAGGTAATCACAATATGCTGTTTACATGGCAGTGTCTTATTAGGGCCCGAGCACCGACGGTGGGAGGCCCTATTGTATTTCGATGGATTTTTATTTCCCTTTTGGTATTTTTCAGGGCCTAGACATGCTCAAATTCTAACCAAAGTTTGCAGGAAATTCAAAACCCTAAAAAGTAATTGTATTCTGGAGTAATTTTAAATGGGCGTGGCAAAATGGCTCACAGCGCATCTAAGGAAAAGCCCCTCAGTTAGCTTTCACCAATCTTCACAAAAATCGTAGCCCAGGTGTATCATGACTAGATTAAAAAAAAGTCTAGAAGTGCAAGGGGAAAAACGCAACAGGAAGCCCGCCATTTTAGATTTAATGGCCATTTTGGCTGTTTTCTAAATGTTTTCTTTGACATTCTTGTCCCAGGGTATCCATCAGATCAACTTCATATGGACATGAGTGTCCTAACAACAAGATGGAGATATAAACTACCTTTTTCATTAGACGGTGTGATCGTGGCATGGCGTAAAAGTTTGATTACACGCCATCATAACACGATGTTCTGTATCTCAGACATACATGGTGCAATCAACTCCAAACTAGACATGTAGGACAAGGGTCCCGGCCTGATGACATCTACAGAGAAATTATGAATTAAAATCACAGCGGCCCGTGGTGGCAACAGTAAATGTCTTGTTTTTGGAATATCTAACACTTGGAAGTATTCCTCATCATCACTGACTGCAACCATGTCAAACTGTGTCAAAAGTGTCTCAAGACATTGATAATGGCATAAGACACACCTATTAGTGGCGTGGCGTAAAAGTTCATCAATTCGCCATTAAACAAGAAATTGCTGTAACTTCAGTGTTCATGCTTAAGTCTCCCTCAAAATACATTTGTGTAGCAACAGCACCCCTCTGAAGATATTTATATGGTTTTAAGGAAAGGGCGTGACAAAATCACTGACTAGCGCCCCCTAAAGGGCAGCCCCGGCACTAAGATTGGCCGACATGTACAAAAATCGATAGGCACATTTGTCTTGTCATGACAAACAAATATGTCTGATGAACTTGTCCTTGGGCTTTCATTAGATCAACTTCTGTGACTGTCCTCTCAACAAGATGGAGATATAAACTACCACGGTATATATGATTTCATCACACGGTGTGACCGTGGCGTGACTTTTTTAGATGATTCGCAAAAAAAAGGGATTTATTATAACTCCTCTGTGCATTGTTCTTTCAGCCTCAAACCTCATTCACACATTCACAGTCCCACCCTGATCAGATCCATATCAATGTTGACTCATCAAATGAGCTGTATATATATAAAGGAACACTTCAAAGGATTCATTAAGCAAATAATTCTTTGTTGTCAGTTTGCTTTAATGTCACAATGTCAGTGGTGTTAGAATCCTTTGATGTCTTAGATGTAAAGGTGAAAGATTTATAAGATCTGAAGAGAGAAAAGAGTGTTTATCGCTCTCTCCACTTACCACTGCTGTGAGAGGTAAGACCATACTGTTGCTCTTTTCAATAGTGTGTTAAAACGTGGGAAAAAGAGGAAGTGAACGATAGAGGGAGGAGCAGAGATCTGTTTCTGTTTGGAGGAAGTGAAATTATTCTACAGTCTCTGGCAGCAGCTGAAATGGAGCAGCAAGAAAATCACCATGCCAGACAAATACTCTCCTGTTCGATCTGTGTGGATCTACTGAAGGATCCGGTGACTACTGTCTGTTGACACAGCTACTGTAAGAGCTGTATTAACACCCACAGGGACAAAGAGGAGGAGAGAGGAGGCTACAGCTGCCCTCAGTGTAGAGACCTTCACACCGAGGCCTGTCCTGGGGAAAAGCACCATGTTAGCTGATTTAGTGGAAGAGCTGAAGAAGACTGGACTCCAAGCAGAAAGGACTGAGAGGCAGAGACAGCTCGGGCTGAGGAGACAAACAATCCAGCAGAGAGTCCAGGACACAGAGAAAGACGTGAAGCTGCTTCAACAGGAGGAGGAGGCCGTCAATGGCTCTGCTGATAAAGTAGTGGAGGACAGTGAGGAGATCTTCACTGACCTTATCCGTCTGCTGGAGATAAGAAGCTCTGATGTGGAGCAGCAGATCAGATCCCAGCAGGAAACTGAAGTGAGTCGAGTCAGAGAGCTTCAGGAGAGACTGGAAAAGGAGATCACTGAGCTGAAGAGGAAAGACCATGAACTGAAGCAGCTCTCAGACACAGAGGATCACAACCAGTTTCTACACAACTACCCCTCACTGTCACCACTCAGTGGATCTACACACTCATCCAGCATCAGGTTCTGTCCTCTGAGGAACTTTGAGGATGTGACAGCAGCTGTGTCACAGGTCAGAGGTCGACTACAGGACATTCTGAGTGAGACAAGGACACAGATTTTACAGATTGTGTCTCAAGTGGACGTTTTACTGCCACAACCAGAGCCAGAGACCAGAGCTGACTTCTTAAAATATTCACAGGAAATCACACTGGATCCAAACACAGCACACAAACAACTGTTATTATCTGAGGGAAACAGAAAAGTAAAATGGATGTCTGAAGCACAGTCTTATTCTAATCACCCAGACAGATTCACTAGTTTGTGGCAGGTCCTGAGTAGAGAGAGTCTGACTGGACGTTGTTACTGGGAGGTGAAGGTGGGGGGGGGAGGAGGAGTTGGTGTAGCAGTCACATACAAGAATATCAGCAGAGCAGGAAACTCAGATGAATCTTTATTTGGATTCAATGATAAATCTTGGGCATTATGGTGTTATGGAAACAGTTATGACTTTCATTACAACAGTATCGGGACTCTAGTGTCAGGTCCTGGTTCCTCCAGAGTAGGAGTGTACCTGGATCACAGTGCAGGTGTTCTGTCCTTCTACAGCGTCTGTGACACCATGACTCTCCTCCACAGAGTTCAGACCACATTCACTCAGCCTCTCTATGCTGGAGTTGAGGTTTATTATTATGGAGCCACAGCTGAGCTCTGTAAACTCAAATAGACACGCATAGTTAAAAGCAGTGATTTAGATTCTGTGTGTAAATCTTTAACTTATTTTGTCTTCATATATGTTGATCAAAGTTCGTCGTGGTGATGTTTTTGCTCCGCACAGAGATCAGCTGTCAATCAGACACTGACCTTCCTTTATCAAACATATTTAGTTCCCACTTTGTAGAGACAGAAATCTATAATTACACTGACATGAATGTGTATGAAAGAACCCGAGCACCGAACGGTGGGCTGCCCTATTGTATTTTGAAGGATTTGTATTTCCCTTTTGGGCTTTTTCAGGGCGAAATTGCTGTAACTTCAGTGTTCGAGGTTCAACCTCCCTCAAACTACATGTGTGCAAAATTGTGACATTTCCTCAATCCGTGGAAACATTGATGTGCGGCGACGGATCAACCTTCGCAGCACATCAATGAATGTGGACTGCTCTTTCATGTTTTTCTAGGATTACCAACTCTATAGCTTTAACTGTTAAGTAATGTGAGAAAAACCGGATTTTGCTTGCTCTGTGCAACAATACATGTTTATCTTTATTTGAAGCACTCACTAGGTCACTATGTTTCCACAGTAACTTAAGCCACTGTGTCTGTTTAAAAAGTGAAATCTTTCCTCAGAGGATACATCTCATGGAGCTTCCCACCTCTTTGTCTAATCTGAGACACAGAGGACTGCATCCAGTGATTATTTTCATTAATAAATCATTTGCAGATTAGTTTCTCAATTACTCATGTGTTCTTTAAAATGGTGTAAGATTCCTATCACTTGAGGCCCATGGTAACTTGTTTTGTACGACCAAGAATCCACCATCTTTTCTCTCATCTTATCGCTGACCGATCTTTTAACAGTCCTATATGAATCATTTCTCATGTGTTTGGCTTAATCATGGTATAGTATGATCCAGTATCTGCAAGCCAATCCAAAATTTATGTTTTTCGTGTCTGTGGTATATTTTTTTAGGCCAGTCATCTAATGTGTTCTCTCTTAGACTTTGCATACTGAGTTCAGAAAAAAAGTTAAACTTTTTTATTGGAGTTTCTAATTATTTTTTCCACCACCATGAAGATATAATGGCGGAATATCTTTGAAAAGAAGCAGTGAACACAAAAACAGATCCTGTTTAGTTGCTGTTTAACAGCATGCATGCAGATCTCGGTCGTTTGCTCTCATCTGTAATCAGTCCGCACACACAATTTCTCAAGAAATCCCATCACTGTTACTCACAAACCCCCACACACATGGTACTGAATAAAAAATACAGAGTCCCTGTTTTCTTTGGTGTTGAATGGAGTGTGTTTGTACTCAAAGCAGCTGACCTCTGACCCTCATCACCACTCAACTGATGGTGATCTATGGAGTTCACACTGATTCCCAGAGCAGTCAGAATATTATCTGAGCTCCTCTCTGAGAATAACCTATTTTATCCATGGTACAGATTTAACCGACTCCAAACAGAAAGTAAAGGTCTAAATAAATTGCAGCCACCAGTCCAAAACAATAATACACAGATAGGCAGCAGTTAATCACAGTGGGAAAAGTTGCAACAACAGACACTGTGACGTCTTTGTAAAGCAATGACATTGTTTGTCATAAGTTAAGGTTTTCTGGGACTGAGGTGGATGCTCTTCTGTTTCAAGTGGTCCAACCCCCTTCTTGGCAGAGGAATCTTGTGTGTAGAATGTGTCGTAGAAAGTTGAAGGAAAGAAGTAGGTACATTGAGCCAGGCACTTCTAGATTACCCTTGACAGAAGTAAGTATTGAATATACAAAATGCAACACAGACTATTTGTGTCAAAGTCATTACTAATTTTACAATTGCTACAGAAAAATGACGTGGAAGGGAGTGAGAAGATGGGCTGTGGACTGCAGAGCATCAGCCGCTGTCCTCCTCCAACTGGACGAGCAAGTGACTGTTGGTCATAATTCATGAGACAATTTGTATTTATTATCTTTCTTGACACAAATGGCTGTTGGTTATAGTCTGGGTCTTTTCAATAAGAGAATAGATTATTGAAAAGTGGGTGGATTAGAAATGTAGGCGGTGAAAATGACCATGACGCACAGAAAGGCTTCATCAATACTGACACTAAAACACAACGAGGACGATGGCCTCAGACAGCTTAATGAGGTCGTTATTAACAGCCATGCTAATGAATTGCTGCTACAATGAGCAAATACCCCTCAATTAAATTCCAGTATCCATCCTCTCCTCCATCGTTTTTTTTCTCTCAGAGAGAAATTACATTTGTCCCCAACAACAAAGCAATCAGCTAATCAAGACAGATCAGCTGCCAGACGCCTCTAGCTCCCATTAACTCCTACACAAGGTGCAGTGGTTTCATCCTCACATTCATTCAGGACGTTAACATGATATTAAACTGCTGATTGGATGTGATGCTACTCCGACTGAGATGTTGAGGTCACACTGTCAGTTAATGAGAAGCAGATCTGATAATAGTCTGTGACTGACTGTGGGAGGCCGAATACAGACCTGCAGTGGAGTCTAATTCAAAAAGTGATGAAGTAAAGTCTCAACTTTAGAGAGACTCAGAGAGAAGTTTGAGTCATGTCTGAGGAACTTAGGGGAGTGTCCAGTCATTTGAGACAACTTTCAACCAAGTCTCAAAACACTGTAGAAAATGATTCAGTCTATCAGTTCAGTTCAATGTCATCATGTCTCATTACATTTCAGACAAGTTTCAATTAATGAGTCAAATGTAACTTAAGACTCATGAGACCAGTGTCTAGTCTGAGGCATGAGGCCAAGTCTGAGTCATGCCTCATTGGGAAAACGTTTTATTTCAGTCATTTCAGACCAGTCCAGCTCAAGTTAAATCCTAATTCAAGTTCCAATTATTTCCAATAATTTGTCTCAAGTAAAACAAGTCCAAGTCGAGTACTCCTCGAATCTGCATCGAGTCTCAATTTGTTGGAAAGAAGCGTCAAGTATGAGAAATGTCTCAGTCAAGTCTTCTTGTCATTTGTAACAACTCAAGTCTCAAGACAAGTGGAATGCAATCTGAGACTAGTCAGCGACAAGTCTTGGATCATCACAAGTCAGACAACATGGAAGTGATGTCATGTTGCTACATAAACTTGTGAAGCTACAGCAGGTCCAACTTTACACTGTGTTGTGCTTTGATATTAAAGCTTCGAAAAACAGTAATGGACTACAAACAGAATTTTCAAATGTGTACATTAAGACGTGTTTCACTTCAATGATGTGTTTCTAGATATTCATAGTCTCCAGACGATGAGTCCTTATTTCCTTTTGTCCCATTGATGAAGGATTTGCTCCCCCACGCGAACCATCTGCTGCTGTGTTGTGTCAGGCGTTAGCACAGATCGGTGTGATATCAGCAGGTAACACTTTTACAAAGAGTGAAAACAAGTCTCAGTGTTCACACGTTCTCAGGCTGTGCGAAGCTCTGTTGCCTGAAAATTTTGTGAAATATTGCAGACCTTTGAAGCCTTTCAGACTCATACACTGCAGTTCAAAATCCCGGTCCTGCTTTTTTAATGGTTCCTCTAACTGACTGATGTTAATGATAAAGACCAAACTTGTGGAATTTCAAGGCACAGCGAAATTAAGTGACTTTGCAACAGGAAATACAAATTTACCCTGATATCAAGCCTTAAAACAAATTATCTTTCCATTAATTTTCTAATGCACAATAACCTCACTTACCTTGTGTCGGAGCTATTTCACTATTTTGACATATTACGAATATTATTATTTGTTATTTTTGCATTTATATTTGTAGACACTTGGGGCTACTAAGAACCAGATCAGGTATGATTCGCAATATGTAGCAGCTTTGTTAAGCAGGGGAAGCACCAGGGAAGGGGCATGAAGAGACGCTGCACGACAAGCACTCAACCGAACCAGTGACAATGGACTATTTTAATTGCCTGAGTACAATCCAACTTAAGTGGTGCCTCAGTGGTTTTTTGTTTGCTGTATTTTTACGAAGGCATCTTTTGACAAATAGCCACTTCAACTTGGACTACTGTTATTTCCATTTTCTGCTTTACATTAAATCTGTAGCAAACAAATAAAATAAAACCCTTAATTGATAATCATCCTTTTCACCGCTTTCATGTATCAATCCATCTATAAATAAACGCCTTACTTCAATAACCAATTTTCTAATGTATCAAAAATCCCATCATAACGGTTCTAACTCTCAACAAAATGCTGAAAGACCCCAAATGTTCCAGCTTTGGGTCTTAGTTGCATTGAATTCTCTGTCTCTAAAGAAAATAAAAAGCATGAAAATGCCAACAAATTTGGAAAAAATTATTAAAAAAATGTATCTGGTACACAACTGAAGATATTTCCCTAACATCCACTGGTACATCCACGATAGCATTAACTAGTGGTTGGAATTAATTAGTGCGGTAGAACATATAACGGATATTCTCCATCTTGTCCTATGTGCTAACATGGCTTTCATAGTACTGTCAGGGCTTCCCCCAGTGCTTTATAGGCCTGGCGGGCCACCAGTCATCTGACATGTTTATTTTACAATTTATTTTACTTTTAAATGTGACCAGAAATGGCTTGTTTTTTTAGATTCACTTAGATTTTACTTAAAAAAGAATTGTTAATATTTATTTTTATTTTATTTATTATTTTTTTGTGTTTGTAAACTGTATTATGTAATGTTAATAAGTATTGTTAATAAATGTCTTACAATAACACATAATTGTCATAATCTCAAAATTCCTTTCAACTTTTAACATGGTCGGCCGGCCGCCGGTCGGCTTCTCTAGCGGCCCTACCACCAGGCTTAGCAAGTTTTCTGGGGGAAACCCTGACTGTCCTATACAAACCAGTTGCCAGTCAGATTTAACTTTAGCCTCAGCTTACCCTCAAGTTCAGCCTTTAGCTTTGATTAAAAGGCCACAACACTTGATGATGCTAAGGTGCACAACTGAAGTTATGTCCCTAACATCCGCTGGTTAAACTTAAATTGTGCAGAAGACCTTCAAACGTACAAGGGACATTATCCATCTAGTCTTATATTCTGAATGATTGTAAGAGAAGATAACAGGGTGGGAAGCACAGTTCGAACATGCCTCTGCTCAGCTGACTGCATGTTATACACTCACATCTACAATGGGATTATTGACTTTTTTTCCTTCTTCTATCAGTTGAGGCTATCGTGCTGATGCATGCTTAGCGTTCCTCCTCCCTCTGACAGTTTATATGGAACAATGTGTTTTCATTCCTCCTTCTGTTATTTTATCACCTCATTTATTTATTTATTTATTTACTTTTTGGATGGAACTGCAGCAAGCTCATAAAGAGAGCCTCAGCAGTTCCACCTCTCCCACGCAGAGATGGGAAATATAATGCGACAGCAGGAGCGACTGTCGCAGCTGAGCGTCCTCCTGACGACCAGGCTGGGCTCAGACTGTGTGATACTATGTGAAATGGATGTGCAAATATCATGCAAATGCACTGGGAGCATAATTTCAGAGGGAGGATCTCACCTCCGGTACCCTCTGTGAATCTCTAGACAGGACTGATTTGTCTTTTCTTACAGTATAGAGCAGAGCTAAAAATGTAAAGTGTGTCCTGAGGGTGGCGCTAGGGAAAAGATCATGGGATCAGTAGCTTATCCTCGGGACAATCTTTAACCTAATGCTAAGTTTTTATTGCAGTATTGCTACTTTCATTTAAAGTATGGCGTAAAATCTTGTTTTCATCACTGTTGCATCACATCCCTGTTACATCATTGGCTACAGATGCAAAAAGGCACACTTCTTACCACCGTTATCATTTTCATCCCACTTGAGTTTTATATCAACAGTCAGCGTGGCTTCAGCGTCCGGTGTGACCAGCCAAGCGCCGGCGCTCTAGGGATTAGCGCTTACGCGTCACTTCAGCGTCCGGTGTGAACCCGGCGTTAGAGGCCTCCAACTCATCTTTCTTTTAATAAAATAAATCGACCTACTAATTCCACAAGCGTCTGTCTGTCTCACTGTCTCTCTGTTTATGAAAAGCACAAAAACAATATAAAAGTGGTGGAATAATTGCCACAGTTCAAGAGAACAGCCTAGTCCAACAGACAGGTTTAGAACTGCACTATTTTGGGATAAATCCTGTCTGATATCTAAAGGTGTTGATTAGGGCTGCAACTAACGACTATTCTGATAGTCGATTAGTCACCGATTATTGAAACGATTAATCGACTAATCGGATTATGAATGACACAAATTCTCAATTGCTCTTATTTAGCAAGCAGCTTTTAAATTTAGCTTGAGGTTGTTCAAGGCATGTGATGACTGAAAATACAGACAATAAAGATAGATACTTCATTAACAAAAATGTCTTTTAATAAACTTTGCTGCATATAAGGGTACTGTTGACACAAAAGCAAAGAAAAATCAAGTTTTTGTCCATTTAAAACCAAGGACAGGCAAAGTGCTAATAAAAAATATTAATTTAAATTTAAGTTTCCCTTTTTACTGTGAACCAAGAACAGGCCAAGTGCTGGTACTAAAAATAAATTAAAATTCAAGTATCCATTTTTCGTGTTAACAAAAAAGGACAGGGAAAATAACATTAATAAAAACATCAACAAACGAAACTACAGTCTTCTTCAGACTAAATCATTTTGATTAAAACAAGACATTTGTCAGACAATAGGATAACATTTCGCTTTTAAACTCGTTAATAAAAAGTTTAAACCATATTTTTGTAATGGATGCTAGAATCCTGCGCGCAGGTATAAACGTGTATATATAACATCTGACAGAGGCGAGTCCGAATCGTCTCCGTTACGAAGTCACACGTGCCTCCTCCTCAAATGCGCGTGTCCTCCTGCCATGGAGAGCAGGTCCGCTGTACAGATACTGCAGGTAGTTTTTCTCGGGCCATGTTAAGAGTGAAGTTCTCCCGAACTTTTTACTTCCTGGTGCGCGACTGCGCGCGGCAGCAGACGCCGACATTGGTCCATGTTTTGTCGCTATTGCACATGCGCGACTTTCAGATAGGAAGGGAGCGAGATGGCTCACTCCTCAGCTACTTTCATCAGCACCTCCGGTAAAACGGCGTTTAGTTCCGCTGCGCGGCACGAGAAACACGCGCTATGACGTCACCAACGAATCATCGACTAGTAAATTCGTCGGCGACTATTTTGGTCATCGATTTTTGTCGACGACGTCGACTAATCGTTGCACCCCTAGTGTTGATATTGTCCTTCAGGTTGTGATCATAGGCTGCCCTGGGGCTTTTGAAATCTTAATCCATGCCTGTGTGTCACCTTAACTGAGACTATGTGATCAACTTAAAACCAGAAAGTCCTGAAAGCAGCTAGAGGTTTTGACAGTGGTGGTGAGTGGAGGTGAGGAGGAGCAGGGTGCGGAAACCTCTGTGTCAGCACAATCTGGTCACGCCCCACCCCTCCTTTCCTCCGTTTCCTCACCCCCTGAAGGCATCTCCAGCTAATTTTAGATAAGTGATGTTGTGGGGCAGTTCTGTCCTCATTAAGCTGGCCGGGCTCTAACACATGCACGTGAATCATACAGCTCATCACTAATTTAGGGCAGAGGAATTTGGTTGCTACTGTGCACAAGCAACGCAGCGCCTCCGGATACAGTTTGTCTGTTGGCTGTGCACCCGTCGAAGAAGATGAGGCAACAGCTGGGATCAACTTCACTTCAACGCACCACGAGAAACATCTGTCTGAACATGTTATCTATGCTGCAGATGAAGACAGAGCATGCTTCCTCCACCACAAAGTGACAGTCTCCCAGTTTGTCTCTAAATTTTGCGGCTGACATTCAGTGCTGCAAGATATAACAG
The DNA here is from genome assembly GCF_963576545.1 of Limanda limanda. Taxonomy (NCBI): domain Eukaryota; kingdom Metazoa; phylum Chordata; class Actinopteri; order Pleuronectiformes; family Pleuronectidae; genus Limanda; species Limanda limanda. The sequence goes on from NC_083643.1 coordinate 25,747,919, forward strand.
CGGCTGTTTTCTTTTAATGACTCTTTGCCGTATGTTGTGCAGTGGGAGAAAAGCCTCTTGCAACATTTGAGTCTGAGGTTTGTTTTCAGCACTCAACTGTACTTTGGAGGCGCTCATCCCTTGACCCGCTCCGCACTGTTTGACCTGATTCTTGTGTAGGTGGTGAAAGAGGTTTGCGTTGTTTCTAGTGTGTTAAGTTTGCTGGTACGTAGCAAACTTTTCATGCATCATGTGTAGGTGAGTCAGACTACTTCTCCTTTTCTGCGTCATATATTATGTTGCTTTATTTTATGCATTTTCCTACCTGCATCTGCGTTGTGTGGAAGAATGTAAATTTATTAAGAGTTGTGGCACGACAGAATACATGATTAAATGCTGTATTTCCTCATGTATCATCATCAGCTATCACACAGTCCTGGTAGTGTAACATGTTGTAAAAACATGAGTGTGACTGATGTACTGATGGAGTTAGTGCTATGGAGCTTGTAGAGTAATTTATTTGAAAAGTATAAACTAGCAGAAGGTGCAAATTTGAATGAGGGCAGAATCGAAGCATGAGGTATCTCAGTGAAATATGATAACATGTAAAAAACAGACAATAAGAAAAATGGTCTTTGTTAAAAAAGCTAAAGAATTAAGGCAAACCACTATAATTGTGTCAACTCTGCCATTTGCACTACACCTGCTTTCTCCTTAGGTTCCTCTCAAATTAAATTATACTCCAGGCAGATTGCTCGTTGCAAATTTGGTGACACAAACCTCTGATCACTAACAAGGCTGGGGAGAGCAGCTTGTTTATTGAAGTCACCTGAAAACTGTCAAAAGGATTCCTTTGTTTCAGGTTTAAAGTCATAGAAATGTTTAGCTTGGACTATAACCTTTTGTCTGATATAGTTTCATACAAAATAGTTCTACTCCATATCCTTATGGAATGTCCACACATACACACACTGCTCTCTAATGTCTATATCATCACATCATTTCAGTTCCACACATTGACTTGCACTTTAGCAAACAAACTATAAGGTTGAGACCAGGACCCCAGAATTAAGATAATCCTTTATTAGTCCCACAGCGGGAACATTTGCATAATGTTATGTGTTTATGTGCAGAGAATGAGAACTTTTTTTACACCGTGTATACAGAAACACCAAAAAAACACACCTCAGCAGAAGATATCAGGCCCGGCTTCTGCATTTTCTTTTCTACAAGTTAACTGTTAAATACCACAGAGCTTTTCTAATAATAATGATGGATGGTTTATATTTACTTGTGTTGGCAGTACCAGTCCAGTGCCCATTCTGTTTGTAATGGGCTGTTGGCTTGGCCTGAGGTAATACTGGTCCCAGCCACCACTGATACAGAGTGCTGGTCACCTGTATATCCAAAGTTTGCTAATACTGAACTGAACACAAGTGTGAAGCCTTGATTGGTTCTTGGGCTATGTGAGCCACAGACAGACAAATATTTCTGGAATATATATCGGAAGTATAATTTGTATGGCAAACCTATACAGTTTAATTTTCATTTGCATAGTGCCGCTGTTCCTGCACACTGCAAGGAACAGTTGCCTGTTTATTCAAAGTATATGAAATCAAAACTGCACTTCCTTATCAGTACACATGCCCAGTGTGAAGCTGCTATTAACTGTTCTTGAAATATGCAGGTCGGATACAGACAGACAGATAGAGAATTCTGGGATTGGTAAATAGATGAGTATCAGTTCAAAGGAAAACCTGTTCACCTGTCATCTGGTTGATCTTTGCAGCACATTCACAATTTCCACATCTATCGAAAACCTTTTATACAGTTAGAGTTAACTTGCAGATTGCCTGCTAAACACATTTATTCAGGCTGAGAAAGCAACCAGTGTCACACTTCAGTATTTACAGCTGTCATCTATAGATCACATCTGTCTGTTTGTTTTGAATAAAGCTGCTGTTTACCAAAGGCGAAATAATGGAAGTTGTCATAACGATGAGGATGTGGTGAGATTAGAGTGCAGTAAAAATACCCCTGAGGTATGTAAATTACAAACCCAGAGTGCAGATCCTGAAAAGCTCTACATTTTCCTTTTGTTCAGCATAGGTGTGTGGAAACTGAAGCCACAGCCTCAGAGACGAAGTCATGCAGAAAATTTCAACTACAGCCAAACTGCTGAGTAATACACAAAACACAAATTTCACTGCAGTACCCAACACATCAATCCATCATCAATGACACCATCATCCCACCACTACTTGAACGCTTTTTACTTACAATGTTCATTCTCCTTGTGAAAAGTCTTTCTTTTTATTTTTACTGGTTCAAATGTAGGGTTAAGTGATGGATGACGCCATCGTCCATCGATGATGACGTATGTAAACGGACAACACTCACAGTTATGATAATAAAAATAGCTGCTACACTTTAGTAAATGGACAAACTGTGTAGACTGGGAGACTTTATCGTGGTTGTACTTTGTGTACAACTCTGGTGTTTTGTTTTTTTCGACAGCACCTGAAGGCATCACCAAAAACAAACATTTGGTATATGTCATTTGCCATTTCTGTTGACCTGTAAAGAAATGGTGTTGAAAAACTCCCAAAGTTATTTGAAATTGTGAACTTTTTCGACAGTGGTCGGCACGTTTGGAGGTAGTAGAACCAATATCAGCTGATCAAAGGTGACTAGCAGTGGAGCTATCCTCACTGAACTAGCGCTTCCTAATGTTTCACTGCATACATCGTCATATGCCAATTAAGTTGACATCAAGGAACCCTGTTCTACTGTCTTAAAAAGACTCAACACTGACAATTAAGTTTGAGAAATATGAGCCTTCAGACACATCTAGTCCAACAAATGTAATTAAGTCATTCGCTTGAAGAGTTACAGAAACACAACATGACAATGGCTTTAAACCATACACAGCTGCTGGCCTAAAATGAGTGACAAGAGCTGCAGTTCAGCAACAAGCACACCACAATAACAAAAAGGGACAACAAATAACAGAAAAGGCAGCCAACAGTGTTCTCTTACCTTGAACAGTCGCAGGATGTTGGCCACCATGATCGACACAGAGCTGGCTGACGCCCCAATGACGCCCACCACCTTATCTGGTTTGGCAAAGATGGGCAGGACATCGTTAGAGCAGCGCACGTCAGATCCATCCCTCTCAATGAGCGCCTGGACAAAGGTGAGTGACTGCTCCAGAGCATAGGTGTCACGCGAACATGTGTCCAGAATTCGTGCCCCCAGCGTAACGTTGGGTAGCAGCTCTGGATCCTTGTTGATGAGGTCGATGGCGAACAGCATTGCCTCCAACCTGTGGATGCCCTTTTCTTTCTTCAGCTCGCCACAAGGCACGCCCCTTTCACCGCGAGCATGCACAGGGAACAAGCCACCCAGGATGATGTCGCCATCCAGTCGGATGGAGGAGGCATACTCCTGCTGGGGCGGCTGGGAGTCTGCGGGCTTCGGAGATGTAGAGCCTAGCAGCCAGCAGCTCTTAAGCATCAGCAGAGACAGCAAACAGTGGCCGAAGCTGATTGGGGGATTCAAACCCCTCGCCATGTTGTACTAGGTCGAGCGGCAGGGAAAGGGAGCAGTGATATGATCAAACAGTCAACAGACAGGTGGATGTAGCAGTTGTGCAGGATGTGTGGCAAGAACAGGCCGAGACAGACCTTGGATTACCCTGTTACAAAGGCCTTGTGACCAGGGTGGGGGCACTTCCACCTATAAACACCAACTCCAAGGTTTTCCTCAGGTACAAGTTCCTGTGTTGGACATACCTGTCTGAGGCAGGGCAGCTTTGAGGTCACCACAGTAGCAGTTTCACATTCTTCCTGGAACCTGTTGGAGATCCATACATAGGAAGAAGCAATCAATACATGATCAATAATCAAACCTCATCTAAAACAGAGATCATTCAAGTGGCAAGAACTATACAATTAGTCACACAAAACACAAGAAAAGTTACTTTACTTTGTAAACTTAACAAACTCTGCAGAAGATAGTAGAGATGAGCCGGATACTCGGCTGAAACGAGTATCCGGTACGGATAAAGCACTTTTGCCGATTACGAGTATAATACGAGTAATCGGAGTCATTATCTGTGCTCAGACTGAATGAAAATCCTCACACAGCGTCACAGCGCTCCTCCCGTCACACACGGCTCTGCTCTCTCACTCACAGAACAGCTCTCTGTCTCTCAGTCACTCAGGTTCACTGCGCATCGGGACTGTTCCATAGGCTCAGTCAAGGAAGCAGAAATGATTCGTTCATTTCCCGACTGGGTATTCGGGTACGAGTCTTTGGAAAATTTTTCACGAGACCTGCATTGGCTCAGTAGAGGAGCGCTGGAGATGCGAGGGACGTTCACTGTCTCCCGGAGAAATGAACACTCTGTGTTTTTAGTATAGAAAGACGTGAATTATATTTGTTCACAAGTCATAATGACTGGTTTTGTTATTTTCACTTACATTTACACTTACTTTACAGTAAAGTAAACCTCTATTAAATACAGTAAAACATGACAGTTTGTATGGTTTGAAATTGTCATCTATTATCACACTGGCATTTAATTATCACGGCAAACAATTACACTGCACTAAACTTTAAGTGTTAATGTAAAGTGAAAATAACAAAACCAGTCTGTATGACTTGTGAACGAATATAATTCACGTCTTTCTATACTAAAAACACAGAGTGTTCATTTCTCCGGGAGACAGTGAACGTCCCTCGCATCTCACTCACACACACACACACACACACACACACACACACCTGGTGTGGAAATAAATTTAAAAAAAATAAAAATAAAAAAATCCTAAAAAAAATTCAAAGTTAAAAAAGAAAGTTATGTTGAACCAGCCCACTTCCGGGTTAAATCACACCCACTTCCGGGTTAGGCCCCGCCCACTCCGAGTACGGATACGGATAATTCATATGGTTAACAGATACAGATACAGATAATGCTGTACTCGCTCATCCCTAGAAGATAGTCTACATTGCACGACAGACCAGGCATTTGCAAAAGATACGGGAAGCCCTACAGACGCACACGTTTGCATTTCCTTATGGGGCAGAGACCCAGGGAGCCCATCTGCACAGCTCTCCAGGCCCAGGCACAGTGCCACAGGAAAGGTTCTGCTGTTGGTTTGCGGTTGTTCACACTGGTGGTGTGCCTGCTGCCATTCTCTAGTGGAGCTGCTTCGTGAGGTTTTGGTATAAATACTGTATTTCCTCGAATAAAAGTTGTGTTATGTACTCAACTAAATTTCAGAACTGAACGGTATAATGGTATAGCGGTTGATGACCACTCAAAGCACTTTACAGGACAGGTTATTCACATTCAACAGTGCTTCTATGGGCAGCACAGAGGGTCAACTCAGGGCTTGGTTAACTTGCCCAAGGATACTTCAGCATGCAGATGGAGAAGACTGGGATCGAGCTGCTCTACCTGCTCAGCCACAGCCGCCCTGGAGCAGTGCATCTTGCGATAACAGTGTCTCTGAGGCTTTTCAATTACTTAACAGTTCATCATTATGAATGATTATGACGATTATGATGATAATCATAATTGTGGTGCCCCCTCCTGCGGCGGTGGGAGCGGTGGCCCTGTTTCATTTCTACATGTTCTCAGAGGAGGTTTTGCAGTTTCCTGGTTATGTGTCATTTGTATTCAAGCGAAGATCTTTGTCTGTCAGAGAAAATCATGATTTTGTTGCATTACAATAGGGCTTATTTTAATGAAGTATTGTCACTTCATTGTCTGGTCTGTAAAACAGTGAACCTTTTATAACTGCCTAATGTCTTCACATATCTAGCTTTGCAGACTAAGAAAGATATTCAGGTTTCAATAATGATAAACAAAAAGAAAGGAATGTTTGACCTTTTGCAAGAAAACTAATAATAACATATTTATAACTGATTTCCAAATAGTTGCTAATTACAACTAGACAAGTTGAAAGCTACTTGATGTAATTTTTCACTAAGATTTACACTCAGATGTACATACCATCATGTGGGTTTGTATTTTTGAGAACTCATCAGAGTTGTACGTGCTTTATGAAGGATGGTGATACTTAGATACATTATTCAGGCTATAGCTCACTACGCAGAAAACACAATATTTTAGCCAGAATAAACCTGCTCCTTAAGATGAGCAACAGATTAACCAATTTCCTCTGAATTGATTAAAACTATTTTTTACTTCCTTTGCTGGAAGTTTTTTTTCCAAAGGCAAATTATCAATGCAATGCTGACTCAATGTGTAGCGTGTAAGAAGCAAGCCCGTTTTTCAGATCCTGGTCCTACATAACCGTGGGTGCAATACACAAGGGTTCTCTGGAGGTCCGAGACCCCTTGAGTTACACTCAAGCCCCCTGAAATCCTCAAGAGCAAATTTTAATTTCTAAACATATTTGTTACTTATAATTGTCAACAAAATATATTTTGAGAGTGAACTATGTCCAGTATCAGGCAGGCAGTGTTTCAGCTACATTTATTTCGCAGCAGCGGCCCATCGCTGCTTCAGGATGGAGGCAGACACACATTGGTGTCTTTGTACCATGCTGTGTTACTCTGCCACATGTCCTGCCTCCTCACTCCCCCACTCACTGACCTGTGTTCACTTTACATGTAAACAATAAACACCAACGCTAATCAGAGGTTATTAGGACACGTACAGTGCTTGAAGTTTACTTTGTGTTTCTTTGATTCACTCTAGAGTTTATGTGACACATATTTGAACATTGACAAAAAAGTGTTTTAACTTCCATGTTGCAGAAGAAGCGACGCCCTGTTTATCATTAAACATCATTATGAATTCAGCAGGTGTTTAAAAAGGAGGGGTACTTCAGCATAACACTGAAGCACTAGGTAGGGGGGACCCCCGATTAACGCCAGGTATTTTGCACACTGACATAACCCTTTAATTGTTGTCCCCTAAGAGGACATACATATAAACAGATACTAAACTTGATCTTAGCAAAAACAAAACTGAGAAGTAATAAGTCCTAATTATTAAGTGACAGAGGAAAACTCCACACATTATTCATGATCCATTGATGACAGGCTAAATAGAAGTCAAACCACGCAGAAAAAAATAACCTTAGTCAAACGTGTTCATACTGTCAAATTGAGCCTTTTAACAGCAGCCATTTTGACCAGAAATAGTAGGTGAACATCATTAATTAAGGCACATTATCATCCAGACATAAACTCCAGACTCAGAGAATGTCTGCAAGATTGGGTCTGGACCAGACATGGGCAAAGTACGGCCCAACGGGCCATACGGCCTGTTGGGCTTCTTAATCCAGCCCGCTGAACTTGTCCAAATAATTAAAACAAAAAAAATGTAATAAAAAAAATTGATTTTTTTTTTTTTTTTTTTTAAATTAACAATTTAGTAGCACTTAAACGGCACGTACTTATAGCACTTTGTAGTTTTGATTTATATTAAGAAATCGTACTTTCTTGATTCTTGTTGTTGTTGAATGCACTTATTGTAAGTCGCTTTGGATAAAAGCGTCAGCTAAATTAAGTGTGGTGTATAGGGCTCGAAAGGGCACATGATCTCCCTTCACTTTTTCCCTTTGCCCTGTGAGCCCTTCTGTAAAATGAGAGGATCAAGGAAACGAAAAGTGGACAATGAGTGCCGAGTGCTTAACATGGAGTCGATAACAAAATACTTTTTCACTGAAATCCAATCAAAGGCTGTATGCCTGATATGCCTAGAAACTGTCGCAGTTTTCATGGAGTACAACATCAGCCGTCACTTTGCTACGTAGCATGCTAACTACGCTAGCAAGCAGTCAACGCAAGAACGGGTGGCTGCAGCTCAGAGGTTAGCGACTAATTTACAGACTCAGCAACATTTTTTTTCACAGACAAAATGCAATTAAAGAGTCATCTACCAAGGCATGTTTTTTTGGGGGCATTCGAAATAGCAAAGGCTAGCAAGCCTTTCTCTGAAGGCGGGTTTTTGTTAAATGGTCTTGCAAATAAATGCTTTGCTACTTGGTAAAGGACAAATCCTTTCATGTAATGATTTTTCCATGTCATTTATATTAGTTCACAAAAACACTCCATCCATCTGTTCCTGGCCCGGCCCCTCTGTCAAATTTTAGAACCCATTGTGGCCCGCGAGTCAAAATGTTTGCCCACCCCTGGTCTGGACCTTCTCCCACATGAACACCACAGCAGGGGATTCCGGCTCAGACGCCTTCACAAGAGCACAGAAATCTCTGGAGCGTTCGTGTGAGGGGTGGAGCAGAGGCAGAAAGCAATCTATTAATTCCACTGCAGAGATCATGTGTTTTTGTTAACAGCACATCAAATCTGGTCTGGGCTTATCACCAAGGCTATTTGAACATCTTTGTCAGTTCAGTGATATCTGTATTCTTGTTTTTTTCATCACTTGCAGTGAGTTATCCTACAGGACTGAACGGAGAATCTCCGGAGAAAGGAGCCTCTCAGTTGGATATTTGAGTACTCACGCTATGCCCCTTCGGAGAATGTCAGGAGATTATATGAAGTTCAGTGCATGTCTGAACGCACCTATCAGTGACATCACAGCAAGGGAAGTATACAGCTTAAAGTGACTGGGAGGGTTAGGATTAGGGTCTCGAGAAAAAAGCATGCAAACAACTTCAAAGTCAACACCGCGCTTCCCTAGTTCCTCAGAAAAACAGATAATAAGTTTGAAGTCGAGATGTGATGTGAGTCACTCATGATGTGAGTGTTTCTTGAAAGAATTGAAGGACTTACAAAAAAAACAGATTTATCTGCAAACTGTGGGTTTCCTTCCTTCCGATGATTCTTTAGTAAATGTCAAGGTCTGAATGGAGGGTGACCTGATGGCAGAAAGTAAATCGGCACTCGGCTCTTATTGGATGATGCAGGAATACATTTGTTTTCCTCTCCTCTTCTCTTTCTCTTCTTGTTCTAAATGTTCCATGTAACATTTCCATTGCATGTGTGCAGCCCTAACTCTCCTTTTAAAATTTTTGATATAATTTCCCAAATACGCACATTTACCCTCAGGCAAACAGAAAACACACGCATCTCTGCAGGAGCCAACCACATCAAAACTCTCTGACATCCTTAAACGCGCGTGCACGTGGATATTCGGTTTCACCCACGCACACACACATAGGCACATCGCGCACAGTAAACCCAGGTCGCGCACACGCAGCTCCCCGTCATCAAACACACGTATCAAGCGCGTCTGTTTATACAACGCAAACTCAAAGGCGCGCAAGGGATGACGATAATAAACATGCGCGCGTCGCACAAACGTACAGAAGCTCATACACGCACGACCACCAAGACCAACTTCCTCGGTTACGCACACACATGCCGACACTCACTGGTGCGAGGGTACGCATGGAAGCATTGAAATAGGATTCAAACACACAAGCTGAGATCCATCCAGCAGTTTGTGATCGATGAGTTTCAAATGTATTGAGTCCTTGACTGTTTTCACTAATTGACGACATGGAAATATGGGTGATAATAGAGAATAATAATCTAACAGGCTGTTTTTAAATGGTCCATACCTGCACTCAGACCTCCAAATGAAACTTAATACTTGACACGTTCCGCAGTTGCACAGCTTGTGATGTGTTCAGGTACCTTTCTCTCCGCAGCAGGAGCAGCTGTTCACTCTCAGTGTCACAGGTCACACAGATGTGGTCTGACTCCAGCTGTTTGTCACATCACCACGGCATCTCCACCCAAAGTGTCCGGGGGGATTCGACCTGGCTCCGCATAAGCATCCTTGCACCAAATTTCAATCATTAATTCATAGAATCCACTTTATTTCTCTGCTCCTGCAGTTACAGAGCAGCGCAGCCTCCGGTCATCACAGAGAAGTTACACATTCCTGTGAACGGCAGGTTGCTGACGCTCCGGATCACCTGCAGGGTTTTGGTTTGACTAACGGTTCGGAAACAGGGTCCCTCTCACCCATTCCACCCCCCCCACCCCACCCCACCTCCGCCCACAGACAGCAGCCAACTCAGATCCCTCTGTTGGAACAGACCCACACCCGGGTCGCCTGGTTCTGGAGGACTGGAGTCAGGGACGCGCCTGTCGCAGGTCTCCGGAGTGCGTCACAGGAAACACGGGAGGCTCCCAGGTTCCTTTGCACCAGCTAAGTTCCCACTCTGAGGGTCTCATCCAACTCCCCCAGGCACAGAAGTGGTCTCAGGTCCGAGCAGAGCCTGCACGTGGTGCTGGTGTTGATGGAGAGCGTAAGAAAGTGCGTTCCAGCTGCAGACAGGATGAACGCGTGTGCGACTCGTGCACTAACATGAAGTTAATGAGCGTCATCGTGCAGCCCGATGGAGAGAGGAGCTGCTGGGGTCAGCAGACATGGAGGCTGGATGCCTCCCAGCGGACAAACAAAGGTATTACAGGCTGCTTCATCAAATACCTCCACGACATTCAGTAGTGGAAAAAGCAACGTGACATTGTTTCAGCTCTAAAGAGATTCAGGTGTATATGAATTCAAATTAATCAAAACATTTTGAAAACTCGGTTACATATGATATGACCGTGGTGACACAGAGGTGAAGAATTAATTATTTTATGCTAACTATTAAAAGCTCATCATGCTAGAGCACCTTTTTCCAAAAAAGATTGTAGAGACAAAGGTCAGTCAGTTATCTATTTATATTCATATAGAAACATTGTATTGAAACAATTCAATCATTTCAGAAGAGTTATTTTTACAGCAGGATATTACATTCTGTTTTGATAAATTGAGAAATAACTTCAGTTATCAACTTTGTTAATAGAAAAAAAATGTTTTTGTCACAATAAAAGCTGCTTTTTAGTGGCTCAATCTGAAATCTCAGTTGTCAGAGTTCTAAAAATAGTCTATGGAAGTTATCAGCTCTACCGCATGACAATAACAAATGATAAAAAAAAAATATATATTTCCATTTTCCATGGGAAGTTTAATGCGAGAGGTGTCAAGATCCTCTGCACAAATTCAAACACATTTTCTTTGTATGGTGCCGTGGTGAGGAGATTGTCCAGTTTAGGAACATCAGGGCCACATCATGATGACATCATAATGTGGTTCTGTTGGTATCATCACATGTGACCTCCATAGTATTACTGAATAAATAAATACAAATGTGTATGTTCCTTATTAATGTAAATATCAGCAATAAGTATTGCTGACGTTTTTCCCACCGTCACACATTGGACTGAGGCTGAAGTCCTGATTTTGAGCTTGTTATCCATGAATCAATCCTGTCTTTGGCACTGTTTACAGAAGGCTTACAAGAAGCAAATGGTAATTCAGATTAAATGTAGTTACATTTGGGTGGAAACATGGCTAATGCTCTGCCAACTAAAGCATGACGATAGCAAATCATTTCTCCACAAGGTCCAAGATCTACAGCAGATGGGAGCCAGAGTCACACAATGCTCCTCAGCAGATGGGGTTGTCCTATTGTGGAATTTTAATAGCTTGAATATCCTTTTCCCCCTGTACACTAACTTCTTATATGTTTTGGATGAGTGCTGAAGAAACATCTATCTGCTCAGATATTGTTTTCTTATTTTGTTGTATAACTATGATGTTATTTATACCATAATACAATTTAACAGTTCATGGATTTCTAAACTATGACATAATTTCAACATTAGTTTACCATGTGATCATAAATCCTTTTTTTTGTACCTGCTGCACCAGGTGCAGCAGGTACAAACAGGAAGTGACGTATTAACTCTGCTGCAGTGATCACGTGATAGTTTGACACTTTGATCTGTGTCTGGTGTGTGTGTCACCACTTTTCTACCCAGAGATATTTTTGGTCTTTTTGTATTTTTTTTCATTTTGGGGTCTCACGCGTGACAGAAGCCCAGGTGTGAATCCAGCGGGGAACTCTTGCTGAGCACTCACATTGGATTCTACTGACTTTACACTAAGGGGCCAGGTGGGGAAAGTCTGCAGATAATCTCGAGGCTTTCACTCACACATTTGCTTTCACACATGCTCCTCTGCCGGTGAAAGTGTAGAGAATCTCCAAAGATCAGGGCATCTCTGAGAGCAGCTGCACACACATGTTAATAGAACACCACATTCATTCCCTTGGATTGAAGTGTGCTTTAAAAAGGTGATGTTTTGCACCTCTGCTTTTTTCCTAACTTGAAGGAAAGTGAGGGTTGAGGGTTAGAATGATTCAGTGTTGAAAACATTGACGTATGTTTTGCTTTGAACTTTTTCCGAGATTATGGAGATGATGGAGCGGTCGGGGAACAACCACCTGTTGACCACCCTGTTGTTCCCCAACACCGGTCACCTGATTGAACCTCCATATACACACCACACACACACGAACCAGCGTTTCAGACTGCTTGTCACAAGGGAGATGTGTAAGTTCATCTGGAAGGTGTAATTAAATAGTCACCCACTTATCATTCTCAAAAAAAATAAAGCAAGAATCAAAGGACTCCAACTTATCCAAACTTTTCGTTTGCTGTTGGACATTGCAGCTGCAGCCAGATCAATGACAGGGAAAACTGGACATATTGCATATCGCAGATCTCTGCACTGGCTAACAGTGTCTTCAAAATATAGTTGTCTGTAAAATATGTGTGCATCCTTGACTTGCTCCCATACTATTAACCATCAGCTGGAAAATATTTACAGAGGATCTTTTTAGACGCCCCAACTGTGGCTACTTTTAAAAGCAGACTTTCATGTTCACCTCTGTTTTTACTAAAAAGAAAAAATAATTTTAAATGTACTAATTGAAAATGTACAAATAACTAGTGGATGGCAATGCACTTGCAGGAAACACCCCAAACAACTATGTCTATTTCCACCTTTAATAACTGTTTATATTTGCTGTCACTCTGTATCCTCTCAGCAAACAATTACAATTCACCGCCATGTCGTTAAACTCACATCCATCAAAGACTCTGGCCAGTTCTGATCATCCTCACCAAAAAACAACCACAGAGGGCACTGGAGTCATCCCACCTGCTCAGAGACAAACAACAATTCAGATTTCTATCTCTCTCTTAAACATCAGCTGCCATCCAGGGAATATTTATGTACCTTGTATCGAATATTATTATTATTTAGCATTGTAGTTTCATATTATTGCATGTGAAATAAGGTGCACAGTGATCTGCATGTGTTGTTAAGATTCTAGAAGTAAAGAACAAAGGCCCTCTACTTGCGTCACCCGTTGCAATCATGAATGGTTAGAATTGCTGTTGCTCTCTATGTTACATGTAGGTGTTCACATCCTATTGGATAGTTAAGCCTAAAGTATGCATAACTAATTAACAATGTCCTTACGTCTTGTCACTGGTGAAATATGCAGAAGAGTTGAAGTTGGTGAGAGTTGAAGGTGGTTTCTCTTTGTCTGGAGCATCTGAGTTAGATATGAATCCCTCAACGTAACTACAATGTTCTATTGGTTGGACCTTTATCTGTAACCTGACCTTTGGTATTTCTAAGCGGGAGAAGGGAGTATCTGTACAATGAGACATGCACTATTCTCCTCCACAGATATAATGTAATATACAATAATATGAGACCAATTATGGTAAAATATTCGGTCAATTGATAGTGACCTGGTACGATGGTCTACTTTCCCTCTGTCCATGCTCAGTCTTGTTAAAAGTATTAGCATGAAGCTTCTGCCCAGACTTCTCTAGTTATTTCAGATGCTACCTGTAGAAATACCAAAATCAGTTTTTGATAACCTGGATAAAACAATTTCCAATTTTATCTGGCAAAAAAGTGTCCTAGAATTACACTTAAAACCTTAGAACTATCTTTGATCCTAGTGTTTGACATTTAATATACATATATATGATACAAAAAACTTTGAATTATTACAATGTCGTCTTACTTCATTATTTCATGTAACACTGTGAATAAATGTGGTTAAAGTTAGTGTTAAGTTATCCCTTATGTTTGTTGTTGATGAGACTAGGAGCAGTTGTGTAACCATCATGATTCAGCTGTCAGACTGGTTGTTATAATGGTATAATAATATAACAAGTGTGATAATTATGATGTAAAGATGAAATTACGATAGCAGCACCAGTTAATATAATAACTTTTAACTTTGTTGAATGATCATCTTTGAATGTAAACAAATAAACTTGCTTGCTCCAGTTTGTGCTGTGATGCTCTGCTGTGCTTTTATTTACATTTATACAACAGGTGGGACTGTTTCTGCTGCCCGTTCTCCCCCTGCCTCTTTGAAGCAAGCGCAATGCATGATGGTTTGTATTGCTGTCAGTGACCATCAGTTGTGCACTACTTCTCAAGATGCATTGTGGGAAACAATGAGTGCACCATACAGGGTATAAAATGTTTTAATAAACCTTCAGACAGCACTATATAATGGCAAACTCACTATAGTGGATATAAATGGATTAGTGAGGGATTTTGGACAGCCTCTCTGTTTCTATCTATTCTAGATAATCTTGCCTAGTAAAGTCACCATAATTTGAATTTTTCTTATTTTGTAATGTGTAGTTTATTATAAATGTTGAAATTATTAAATGTTGATTTTTAATAAAAGTAGTAAAGTTTATTTAACATGTCACCTTTCACAGTACAGTCGAAAAGTGCTTTACGAAAGAAAGAAAAGAGAACTGTTAAAAATAAATATTGAGCTAAAACAAAGCTAAATCACAAGCACTAGACAGGTGACACAAGGCAAGTTTCTAAAGTTGCTGCCTTTAGAAATTAGTTTCTAAAGGCAGCAACAGAGACTGCTGAATGTATGTCCAAAGGGAGAGCGTTCCACAAAGGCGGAGCTACCATCTCGAAGGCACGAAAAAAAAAAAAAAAAAATGGCTGAAAGCATCGATAGATTGACTGAAATTCTTATCCAAATAGTGGAGGATTCCTACCTGTCTCAACCACAAATGAATTGTTTAGTCCTGGCCACACGCCATCGAAGTGAGTGACTGACTAATGGAGAAGGGATTTTCAATATGTCAGGAAAGCAAATGTTAAGACAGAGAATAAGGGAAGAAAAGAAAAAATAACGAGAAAGAAGGAAACAGAGGGCAGACATTTGTTGAAAAATTTCTTTCCCAGGAAGGGCCTGTTAATGTATGACCTACCTGGTTGACCCAGGAAAGTCCCAGAGGTGCCCCGCTTGGACCCATACCTACTTTGTACCCATGTAGCTCAGGCATAACCCATCTAGGGACCACATACACACAGTGACTGGGTAACCCCGGCACAGGGACATAAATTAACACACTACACACTTTTCAAACATGTTGCCTCCAGCACATCTACTCGTGTGGATCATGGATTAGCATGTTGATTCCCTTGTCATCTCTGAGTATTTAGAACAGTTTTGATTAACCAAAATGAAAGTCACATCTTTAAGGCTCTTATTTTTGAGAAGAAAAATAAAGTCACACAAATTGTACAGCAATGATGACAAAAGTAAGAATAATAAAGCACAGATGTATTGGGGAGATGAGGGTTCTGGCAGGCGAAGAACAAATAGTTAATGCAGGTTTACAGGAATAAGTAAGATGCTGATGAGACTTGCAGTGGTTATTTTATTATTTAATTAATGTAATGAATGTGCAGTATGTCAGTCAGATAACATTTAAAAATGGATGGATGACAGATTCATAAACAGAACTCCACAGCAAATGTATTCTGTAGTTATTTATCAACTAAAAATTGCGACATTTCTTAAATGAAATTATCAGAAAAATCTGAAGCAGGAAAAACATACATTGGTAAATCATAACAATTGGGTGCATCTTTCACACGACATGGCGCTCATGTTATCAATAAGCATACTTTTCCCTTGATTATTTCTGATTGTGCTATGCAAATCAACATGTGATTTGGTTTGAACACATATGAATTAACAATGTGACGATGTGAACATTAAGTAAAGCTTCTGACCTCTAGGTGAATGATATAATGCATCAGGCTGCTGTCTGGCTGATTAGATAACTGCATGATTAAGCAGGTGTATCAGTATTCCTGACAAAGTGCTTGATGAGTGTGTTTTCTAAAGGTTGTTCATCTTTTGTACTAATGACTAAGTCAAGAAGGTTTCATGCCAATCTGAGCCAATCATGTGCTTCACCTGTGAGACATATAAAATTGTCTTTGATTAACAATTAAAGGGGTTTTTACATCCATAACCTAAGACTGAAATAATTTCTCTCACTTAGAAACTCTATTTCTTTTAGTTATCAACTTGCTCACAGGTTGGAAAAAGAGGTTAGAACAGGGTTTCTGCCAGCATACAGATTCTCCCTCAGAAAGAGCAGCATCTTCCTCCAGGCGTCTTCCTGAGCATGAGAGTGTGCCACCTTCTCTCCGCCCCACAAGTATGTTGCTGTAAAGACAAAAGGCAACTCTTAAAACACCAGTTGATATCTTTTATCATCAACAGTTTGTCAGTCTGAAGATGTACCCACACTTATGACGTGAGGCGGCTGACATAAAGTTGCTGGCTCTGGTGTGGGGCGTGAATGGAGGTTCAATAAGGTGACCAGTGTTTGGGTAAGACAGGACAGTCAGCAGGTGGCTGTTCCCTGCTCCCTCCATCATCTCTTTGATCTGGAAGTACAAATCTCATATTTGTAAGATGGTTTTACAGAATCTTTGAATTTAATTGATATATTAGTGATTTCTTTTTTAGAAAATGTATTTTTGAGTTTTGCAACAGTGCATTGTTTGTGTACACCCTAACCCTCCTGCTGAATAGAAAAAAAATTATATATATATATATATATATAGAAAAATAAAAAGGCAATAAAGCATGATTAAATGATCTGATAGATGGTGATGGTGATAAGTCCAAAACATATGGGGCAAGCCTGCAGGTGATTGTCTGACAGTTCCAACAACAAATCTGCTCCAAGGCCAATTAGAGACTGTTAATTATGGAAATTGATTTTGTAAGAGCTTTCTTAACTGAAAGTTGCGAAATACGTTGGATGTTGGTATGTTAAATGTCTACAGTCTTTTAATCTTACATCATTTATTCACACAGGAAATGTAGTAAACTCACGTCCATCGCAGACTCGTAGGCTGGCCAGTTCTGATCATCCTCACCTACAACCAGCAACAGAGGACACTGGAGTCGTCCCACCTGCTCAGAGACCAACAGTAGCAGTTTTGAATATGAGATTTCTTCACTTGACAGCTCCACAGCCGGGAGACGGCGCACATGCAGCCCGGTCACAGCGCCACCAAGTCCGGGGCAGACACAGGGAGCCATACCCAGCTCCACTAAGTCCACTTACAGTCTTAATGTGGCTCTCTTTTACATGTTTGGGCAGCGCTGTCAGTTATTTACTGCTCCTCTGTGTCTCTATCATTCGTGCTGTGCACTGCTCCGACTGCGTCAAACCAAACGGAGACGCTGCATGCCACCTCCTCCAGCTCCAGACTTTTACTAAGTTAGTGTGTTTTTTTTACTCAGACTGAGTTTACACATGTGTGCGATCACACTGTTTGTTTGTGAGTATGTGTGTGTGAGAGAGAGAGAGGAAAAGAGCGAGGGAAGGGGAAGTCTTATGCTTATTGATAAAAGATCATTATGTGATGATCAGTGTTGGTATTGTGGCGACAAACAAATCAACTTTTAAACTGTAGCGAGTCTGAGACGTCAGCTGAGAAAAATCCGTCAATGATCTGAATGTCTATCATTTATCATCTATAGCAACAAGGCTCCATCTGATCAGCCAAATATATGAGCTCGCACATCGTTAAAACAACAATTAAAATATTATCTTAGACGATATATATCGCACACCCCTACTTCCAGGATTATTTTTTTACAGAGATAAAGGAGCCAAATCATAAAATGGCTTTTCACAGGTGGCAAAGAACTGTTCTCCAATAAAATGTTACAAAATATGCTTAAAATACCATTTGACAATTTTTTCCTGTGTTCTTATCATTGAGATATGTTTCGTTTTAACCATTGATTTGGTTGAAACAAATGACTCAATGAGGGAAAGCACATAATGCAAACTTGTGAACTACAACTACAGTTGACTGCAACTGCCAATGAACAATTATTTTGGTTTTATTATTTTTGACATGAAAAACACAATTTCAGACACTGGTGGTACTCACGTCTGCTTTGAATGAGGTGTCGGTGGTAATGGGCAGCAGCAGGTCTCGCAAGATCATCTGGTTCTCCTCATCGACACGAGTCTTCCCAGCGTTTCTGATTGGACCCAAAAGAGAGATTGGTTTTTTAGATGTTTTAAATGAAACAATTGAAAAATATATATTTAATGGTGGGAATTTAATTGTACAAAGAACAGCAGGTCAGACAGGAACCATGCAGAAACTCAAACTTCCGCCACTCACCTGCTGCACCTAATGGAAGCTCAGGAGTTGTGTGGAGAGCCAATACACTTGGAGACATTCTATTGCCAGACGTGACTTTTTAACTGTTTTAAACATAATTCCTCTATCAGCCCTCTTGGCTTTTCTGATCACTCACTGGGTTCTGTTTTTATAAAACTTAAAACCTGGCAGTGCTTATTGACATTTTAATAAGGTTCTGTTGAAGGAACACAACTTGGAGAAAATATCAAGACAGGTAATCCGATTTTTGATAATTGCAAGCTGAAAAAAACATCAGCATCTATCATCTAGCATAGGTCACCTATAGATAGACCACAGTCCGGACCGGACCCAGAAGCAAACCTTTAGTTTGTCCTGTCTGGGCTACCCTAAAAAAACATGGTGACCTCCGTAGATAGGACTCGCTACCGATGTAAAAATTAAGTATTAAATATAAAATTGTGTAAAAAACAATAATTCGTACAATTTAGATAAAACACACTTGTGAAAACATCAAAAGGATTATCATATATTCAATTTCTGCCAATAGATCCTTTACTTTTCCATTCCATCCTGCAGAACTTAGAAGCCTCTGCCGCATACGCACGGCTTCTCTTTGTGGACTACAGCTCAGCTTTTAATACCATTTTACCTCCAAAACCTTTTGATAAGTTTAGGTAAGGTGTTATTCATTCTTTATGTCATTGGATCTTAGAATTTCTACAGTACAACACAGGCAGTCCCCTCAGGGTTGCGTTCAATCACCGCTCCTGTAATCACTGTACACAAACGACTGCATTTCACATTGTGACTCTGTTAAAAGCCTTAAATTTGTTGAAGACACAACAGTGGTAGAGTTAAATTAAAACACTTATTGAATGAGGTCTATGTTAGCAGTGAAACCAAAGCAGACAGACGTTAACACTATATACCTCAGCATTTGTTTATTTATTGCATCATATAATCATCGCAATATTGAATATTGCAAGTTTTCCTAATATCGTGCAGCCTTAATCTTGAATCTTATTAGACAAACTTAGATCTGACCTTCGGGGACTGACTCTTCAGCATATGCAAATGATTTGGTCATCCTTTGTCCAGTCAGCTTGATATCTTCAACCAAAGTCAACGGAGACAAAAGTACAGTATAGCTCTCAGTGTTGGAGGGATACTGGAGGAGAAGCTTAGTATGCCTGGGGTGTTGATTTTTAAGACAGGGGGCTAAAATATTAAGAGACTTTTAGTAGATCGAGCCTATGTTCTTAAATACTGCGAGAATGAGTGTTTTTTTTGATAGTTTGGACTTTGTAAACTGGATTTTTTTATCTCCCCACAGTCTCAAGTGTTTGCTCATTGTGGGAACAGGTTGGTTTCTCTCTAATATTCTAATGCCTCAGCCTTACTTACACGTTTCTTGAGATATTGTGATTTGGTTCAATACAAATAAAATTGGATGAATTGTATTAAATAGAGAAGGACACAAGTGGTAGAGGTCTTCAGTAATCCAGTTATCGGTTTTCCTTTTCCTAACAGTTTGGCTTTTCCTTTGGTAATTTAGGGGGATGAGCTTGGTGCGATGGCCAGTTGCGTGGCTGCCTCAGTAACTTATCAAACTTTTGTTTCCTTTGGCTGGGATCACCAACCCTTTTTAATTCTTGATCTCTTTTTGATTACTTACTCCTTAAAAAAATCCATAATTTGCTCCAAAGATCCATCAACTGGCTGCACATGACTCCCACTGATACACACCGCACAACTGAGCTGGGAGACACACAGACACAATTCATATTATTTGTAAATATTAGTATGTGTTTGCAAATATTTACATAGGATCAGCTAAGAAAGTCTTTTGGGAACAAGTTTCAACAAGAGACAATAAAGACTCTTATCTTGCCATGCTAAAGAAAGAGAAACAAATCAATTTCTGCCTCACAGGGAACTGGGGAACACTCAGAGACACTGAGCTGCGAAGCTAGTCCCTTTGGGTCAGTTTATTTGTGTTTGTTCATGTGTGTGTTTTGGTTTTAACAAAAGAAAACCTGAATAGTTTGTCTCTGGCTGCTGTGACGAGCCCCCTGTGGCATGGTCAACTGCCACACCCAGTCTTCCAGATCTGTTCCAATATTTAATGGGACAAGTTAACACATACTAGCTATTAATGTTCAGCATGGCTCAACCAAAAGTCCAAGGACATTTGTATCTACACTATTACGCTAACACCGAAAATCCAGTCTTTTACCATTATCCCAATGGGAAATGTTCGCTGGTCATACATGTTAAGAGTGTTATAATGAGGCAAGTACATTGCTGCACTAACACACGACAGTTTCACAATGACCCAAAGTATTTTTACAACATAGTTTCATTTATCTTGCCTTAGTTTGACAGTGATCTGAATGTTCTCATAATAACATTAACATCTCTAAGTGATTTGCATCGTTGCTTCATTGTCAAGCGATGTGTAGAACTCTTTGCTCTCTCCCTTTCTCTCTCTCTCTCTCTCTCTCACAAAACAAATTGACCTCTGTCATAGTCAGGGATATTCTGAGGCTGC
Source organism: Limanda limanda (assembly GCF_963576545.1). Taxonomy (NCBI): domain Eukaryota; kingdom Metazoa; phylum Chordata; class Actinopteri; order Pleuronectiformes; family Pleuronectidae; genus Limanda; species Limanda limanda. The sequence goes on from NC_083643.1 coordinate 25,768,798, forward strand.
TGACGGTCAACTGTGAAACATATATTTTACCAGTTTTTAACCATCCTCCATCCTAGCATGCCAGCAGGCAGACCTCGGCAAAACACTTGACCGGTCTTCTGTCAAAGATAAAATCTACTTCTGTGGCGAACAATGCTTGTCTTACCTTAAAAACATCAGAATAAACAGCCATTTTGAAGGTGATAGCGCAGCCTAAGGAAAGTCCCACCATGGCGATCCTGCTGCCAAGGACCTGAGGATGCTGCTGCAGGACATTGTAGGCCGACTGCAGCAGTAAAGCACAGTTGTAAAATTAGCATGGTTTCTTATAAATCACATATTCATATCACAGAATTTATGACGGTTGAACAAATTAAAATCAAAAATATTAACTGCTGATGAAGCCAGGCAGTAAACATAGTTAACAGTCTTTATGCACTGACATTAAGCAATCACTCAGATTTTAATGATCAGAATAAAAGCAATAGAGGCTGGAGCACCATGTGTCATTTTGACCTTTTCAGTACAATCATAATGAAAGGAAAGGTGGGACCCTAAGTTAACAGGGCCCTAATATGGGAGGAATGTAGGATTGAAAATTGGACAACGCATAAGAGTAATTCTTATGTCAGAAAATAATGTAACTTACCTGCATAAAATGATTAAATCTGTGTGCATTTGAGCAAACATTCACATGCATAGCAAATTAGCATGTTGATGAGTCCGATCTTATTGTTCAATATCATTTATTTTCTGAATGCTGTTAAAGGGGACCTATTATGCTTTTTCAGTCATTCTCTGTCCTTTAGTGGATTATGCTTTTTGTGAATGTATACAGAGTGCATGGTTCACTGCCGCGAGTGTCTTTGCTGCTGCAGCAATTAACAGAATAAAGAAACTAATGCGTACATTGAACATTGGAGCCTGTAAACCTTTTCAAGTAGTACCCCCAAAAAAGTTATCAGAATCTGAACTGCTTTCCCTTCCTGAGCTGGTTTGCCAGAACTTCCTTGAGGCCAACCTAACGTCCTTCTCCATTGCCTCCCTGAACTCCTCCCACTCATCCCCACACCCAAGCCGCTGCTTCTGTGGTCTTGGCTGATACAGGAGGGCCTTCACCACTGGTGTCCACTAGCAGGTTATTGGGTAGCCACCTTGACCACACCAATGATCTGGATGGAGGGCCTGAGCATGCCCACTATGATACCTCCTTTGGGATGCATACAAAAGTCTTCGGAGGTGGGATTTGAAGATCTGACTGACGGTGGCCTTTGTCAGATGTTGTTGATGCACCCAAACAACACGTTTAAAGGGATCAAAAATGATAATTTACTGTTTATATACTTACCCCTATGCCGGTGGAGGGGTGGGTGAAGTGTTTGAAAGGACATCAACGGACATTTAGGTTTAAAACACAGTGTAAGGGGAAGAAAAGTCCGTAATATCTTCAGTTGTATTGGATTCGGCTGTTTACCCCTGAAACTCCAGCAGAGTTTTGTTGATTCAAACACTTCACCCACCCCCCTGTCTGCATAGGGGTGAGTAAATAATGAGTGAATTGTCATTTTTGGGTGAACTATTTCTTTAAGTTGTCCAGGTCTGTCCCGCAGCCTTCCCTGTCATCTGATCCAACTCACCACCAGTTGGTGATTTCTTAATTGCTTTGCTCCTCTCTTCACCCGAGTGTCCCGAACACACAGCCTCAGATCTGATGATACGACCACAAATTCGATCACAGAAAAATGGCCTAAGGTGTTCTAATCACCTTAGGAGACTAGCAAAGAAGTCCAAGGACGTAGAAGAAGACATGTTCAACTCGGTCCTGAAGACACACTGCCTCGCCCCCACATACTGCTACAGAGCGCAAGTCACAGGTTTATTCAATTTGTATTAATACTGAAGATATCATGTGTCCAACTCGCACCAAATTCGACACTGCTCTTCCCTGGGCCATTAACAATACACACACCATGTGTGAAGCTGATGAGATGAATGATTCGCAAGATATGTGTTCCACATAAAGAGACGGACAGAGAGAATGACAGAGACATTTGTGCAATTAGTGGGTAAATGGTATTGTTGGACACGCAGACAATCAGGTTTACCTCAAAGTACTTGTTGTCCACGAAATTCCCAGTTTCAATGGAGACTTTATTTGTCAGGTAGTCAAGAGCAAGGGAGGCAAAGCCATGGCAGGCAAACAGCGCTGAGCGGTACTCCACCAACTTCCCTCCACCCCCCCACAGGTCCAAGATACCAGGGAAAGGTCCAGGTCCTTCAGATGATTCAAAACACCCAAAAAGAGTCAATATACATTAAAATTACTTTATAGATTTCTGAGGTTCGTACTTCTCTGGCCTTTATTAGATGTATGTATTTTGAGGGCTTTTGGCTGAACCTTGATGCTCCCCATAAGGCATTGGACAAACATTTGGTTTGTCTGCATCTTTCAGTATGAATGGTTAAACATTGTCAGTTCTGCCATCTGTCACAACTAAAAATTTAAAAATAATAGACATTAACAGACATATTTATGGATGCAAAATATTGTCTACAAAATCAGAGATGATATAATTGATGTTAATATCAGACACATCTACACCCACCACACATCACAACACCTTATTTCAGCAGGCGCGCACAATGTAATATGGATGTTAGGCAGTGGATACAACCATAAAAGGGCTTTTGGTATTTATTGAGGGTATGCTTTAATGGTAGGAGTGCTTTAATGTCCGGACCCCATTTAGTGGACATCCTTCGGAGTTCAGAGTCTGAAAACAGTGAAGGTCTGTTCTTTTTTGCAATGGGGTCCGCCATGAAAAAAATTCTGTTTAACCTGACAATAAACCCTAACTTGAACCTGTCTCAACCATGCATCCGGATAACAGCAGGTCCGTAATGCTCATCCCTAGGTCTCTTCCTCTTCTCCTTCAATACAGGTACCCTTATGCTGAAGACATCCTCTGGTACTCAGGTGGAGGCAAACATCCTAGTAAAACTGAACTCACATTACTTAAGGGGAAAGTAGGACCTGTCTATTGCCATTGACAGCTGTGGTGGTGTCAAATCAGACAGTGCACGATTGAGTCGTAACCCTGGATGATGAACTGTAATTCTCCTCAATCACCACTGCAGCTGCCAGCTCCTTTAGCTGAATCTCCTCTTCTCCTTTCCTTACACTGGTTCCCTACTGCAGCAAGTGATGCTAGTCTTAGCTACATAGACACCTCCCTCACACCACCAGACTCTAATCTTATCTTACCTCGGGGCAGAAAAAGAGTTGCAGATAGTCCATCCTCTGTGATTGGGATCCTGAGGATGCCAGGCGCCATGTGCCAGCGCTCCACCAACACAGACGCCAGCGACACTAGATCCACAAACCCCTCAGTCTGGTGACCCTGGTACACTGAGATTGTGACTTCCATGGGAGTCTGGACGTTGAACTTCCTCATCCTGAAAGATGATGGGAGAGTGTTTGATACCAGTAACTGATTGTGATTGGCATTATGTAAGTAGTTCTGGCCTGGTTGCGTACCTGAGTCCAGGTTTGCTGCCTGGAACTGGTATGAGGCTCCACAATAGACCCATTGGTTCAACCCCCGAATATGTCCCACCCAGACTGAGATCCTTTGAAACTGGAAGTAAAGAGGGTGAAAAAACAATGTTTATTCTCTATTTGCAATTCTAGCATTTTATTAAATGTTTCATCAGACACTTGAGAATAATTTTCTTAATTGTCTATGTCTATGTCTTGAAGCATGTACCGTTCACAGTCCCAGTGGCATCAGCAGTGTAGTGACCAAACGCCTCCCATTTGAATTTATCTTCACACTGGTGGAAGGCGTGGACAGTCAGCTGGAAACCAGGTGGGGCATTCTGGATGAGGACAATGAACTTCTCATCCATTTGTCCTCTGGACGGCTGGACCGACAGACTCACGCAACATTGTTTCCTGTCCATCGTGAACTGGTACAATGCACAAGTACAGTTAAAATAATTATTTGTACTTTTCGTTAATTAATCATTTCATTTTTAAAATCTAAATGCCAAAACGGCATCAGAATGCCTTTAATTTATGAGTAACTAGTGCCTCAGCAACCCCCCTCCCCTTCAATCCCCACTACAATGGACTATTCCTTGATTCAGGGCGTAAACACAAACTGACAAGCAGTATTGAGCCAGTTCACACTTAAAAAGAACAAGTTCAAAGTTCAGTTCATACAGATAATAATGAACTAACGAAAGTCATGAAATAAAAGAAAAAAGAAATTAAGACAAAATATAAGACAGAGGCCCATCATCAACATCAATCAGATATCCTGCTGAAAAGAAAACCAAGGTTATAGACACTATGGTACATTCTTATTTTACAGAGATCATATTCTTTATGCAAATAAGTGAGTGCATTTGTTAAACTATTGACACGTTTTGTTGGGTGGGAAAGAAGTCACAAGTAGGACTTCCTTAGATAAATAAGGGTTAAAAAAGGTGGCGAACAACGGATGCAGAGGCCCCCACGCCGGTCATCCCCTTGGGCCCCCAAATTGCTAAATCCGCCCCTGGCTGTGTGCTGTGGGTCAGTAGAGTCATATAAACGGATTGTAATGTGGCCAAGAAGCAGTGGTGTATAAAGTACTTGAAAGACATACTTGAGTAAAAGTACAGATATCTTACTTGAAAGTGACTCCGGTAAAAATAAAAGTCACCCGTCAGAAAATGACTTGAGTAAAAGTCTCAGAGTTGCTCATATTAACTGTACTTAAGTATCAAAAGTATCTGGTTTTGAAATGTACTTAAGTATCAAAAGTAAAAGTACAAGTACCAAAATTAAAAATGCTAAGGGATTTTTATAGTAGCCTAGGCCTATACAGACAGAAAACAACCCAAAATTGTTCAATTCAAGATTTATTTCAACTGACTGAAAAATTATAACAACACGATATATATAATGTATAATTTTACAAATTTTGAACCCGAGATGCTGAGGTTAAAATAGTATTGGACAAGGCATCTGAACTTCTAGAGACAACAAAGAATCAACACAACAGAATAAACAAGTGCCTCTTGATTCTACCTAAGAACACTAATAGACCTGCCACTAATAGACCAAATTAACCTTTTGTGTCTGCTGTATTTTGTAACTGCCTGGATGTTTACCTGCCTGTATACCTGCCCGCCAGCTTGTCCACGCATCTACAAGTAAGCCTGTTTATTTATCATTAGACTATCTTCACTGGATGGGCCTGCGTTTGTGTTTGCATTTGTTTCCAGCAGGGTGACAATACACCTGTAGGGTATCTTGCCTGTAGGGACAGCAAAGTGAAGACACAACCCTGCTTGAAGTTGTACACATTAGTCAGTTTGTACAATACATATACAAAGACTCAACAGCTTCTAAGTTGTGTTGAGTCAGCACAAAGGGCGACTAAGGATTGGAATTGGCAATATATAGATATATAATATCTTTGCAAAAATTATATTGGCATTATAGGGAGTGGAAAACTGGGCCTGATTACCCAGGGTTCCATTTGGTGAGGGCCATTAAAAAACCTGAATTGCGTGCGTGAATATGCAGTAGTCGATGACAGAGTGTTTGTTTTTGGTTGTGTTGGCTGAAAGTTGTTTTTGCGCTGGCTTATATAATTGGTTGTGTTGTTTGTTTTGCCATCTCGACTTGTTTTAAATCTGTTTGTTTTGTTTACGTGGACGTGTAAGACTAAGTAGACACGGCCATCCAATGATAGTCTATTTGCCAACAGTTTTTTTTTTTTAAACCAACTACTTCCAATATTTTCTTTAAGAAAAGTTAACCACTTGCTGCTTCGAGCTATGTATTTATGTGCAGATGGCAGGGGCGTCGTTAGGCCTGTTTTAGGGGGGCTGAAGCCCCCCTAAAATGTTGTTCAGCCCCCCCAAATAATTATTGGGATTTAAAAAAAAAATAATAATAATAATTTTTTTTTAAAAATAAACTATTGTTTTACACATGGACAAGTTATTTATAACTCTAACATGCTACATATGTGAGTGCGTTTCTGGTTTGTATGTTTTCTCCACCTTCAAATTACAATCCAATAGCCTCTCATCATACTTAACAATAAAAGACCGGGCACTAGGACCTTGGGGAGTCTGTATCGCTGCTGCGCTGGCTTTCTCACTCTGTCAAGTAACGTCTCTCATCAAGGCAGCAGGATTACAGCCAAGGAGTTTAGCTCATAGTAAATGATGCACGGAGTGAAATTGTAAGTACAGGTGGTTACAGAATGTGGCTATCTGTAGTTTCTAACGTTTGTTACCTGCTTGAATTTAGGTTTACTTGAGGCAAATGAAAGGGAATATTGTAATGAGCTATGTTAACACTAAGCTAGCTAGCTAGCTATTTTGTTAGAAAATTTCTCCAGTGAGCAAGAGTGTGAACGAGCAAATTTGAAATGTAAGAAATAACTATCGACAGCTCTCTATTCTTTGCATCAATATCTATCTCTAGTATTTTAAAACAATAATATCAGTGCCTATAGAATGTTGATGTTTATAATCAGTTAATGCTAGTCAAAACTAGTATATCCGTCTTTCCTTAACAAGCAGGAAAATTATTTCTCTCTATCTCAGAAAAATTCATATTTGTGTTGTCAAATTTCACAATGACCCTGAAATTCTGTCTCTTCTGTTATCTTATACTGAATGAATGCAAGCAAAGATACAGAGAAAAATCACACTCTTTCTGATTGAACCAATCTATGAACTGTCTGAAACAATGGATATCCGCAGCCCCAAATGAGCTGAAAAAAATTGGCGCGCGCTGCGCGCGCAAACATTCAACATCCTTAGGGGCTAAGCCCCCCCTTTCTTTCAATCCTAGAAACGCCCCTGGCAGATGGTGACACAAAGCAGGAAAGGGAAAACGAATGTGAATCGAAAATGGAATACCTTCAAAAAATCATGTAAAGTCACCTAATAAAAGCCCTCAAAAAGCCAATTAATTTGCCTGAATAATAATCCTTACAATTTCAATAGGGCCTCACGTCTGTGTCAGTGCCTGTCAGTGCTCGGGCCCTAATAATAAAGACTGAACCGAGCTCCTGCAGGAGCGAGAGAGCGAGAGAGATGTGCGCCGTGTGTAAAGCTGCACGTTGCGCCAACCCCCGCTGTTCAAGTAACGAGCCAGTTTTGAGAATGTAAGAAGTAGAAAGTACAGATATCTGTGCTCAAATGTAGCGAGTAAAAGTAGAAAGTCGTCAGGAAAATAAATACTCAAGTAAAGTACAGATATGTCAAAAATCTACTTAAGTACAGTAACGAAGTATTTCTACTTTGTCACTACTGCCAAGCAGCGTATAGGCTTCATGTAGAACGTCTGAATAACTGCACACATCTGAGTGTTTGAGCTCAAAGTCCTCAAAATGAGTCACATGCATAAACTACAACTGTGTCAACACACTGTCGAGCTGTTCTACTGTAACACACTGATCCCCACTTCCTTCAGCGGCAGGTCGTACAAAGACCAGTACTTTCAGAAGCTATGCTTGTACTGTGTGTGGCTCCTCTGTGATTCGCTCTCCCGTGGTCAGACCAGCCGACCCGACATTAATGCTAAATAAGCTGGAGCAGCGCAGAGGAAGCTCAGCGACCTTATTCTGAGCTTCTTCTTAGTTCCCCATGAGAAGACGACAGTTGCATTGGAGTCTTACCTGAACCTCAGCGATCCTCAAACTGTGCAGGACTAGGGGACGGTAGCGTGATGTAACACGCACAACAACATCCGGTTTTCAAAATAAGGTGTAATATCGACAATAACTTTATAATAATAATTGTTTGTACAGCGCTTGTCATAACAAGGTTACAAAATTCTTCATAACATACATGGGAACGAAGGAATTAATATAAAAGGTATCCAATTCAATTCAATGTACAGAGAAACCCAACAGTTCCCACAATGAGCAGCAAAAAAACTCCCTCATTCACTGAGAGAAACTTCTCACAGAACCAGACTCAGTGGGTTCGTCACCCCGGTTGAGCAGTCTCTAGTCTGAGTGAATGATTCAGCAGAGGTTAATGGAACCTTTGAAACAGTTTTTGTAGGTTTATTGATAGAAACACATGCACACACACAAACACATATACACACACACAGATAATACGTTCAACCTACATAGCAATATTACTCAGAGTGTGTGACTATCCATCTCATACTCAAAATATATGATTAAAACCAGTATGCATACTTGCCGTTCACAGTCCCAGTGGCATCAGCAGTGTAGTGACCACACGCCTCCGATTTGATTCTATCTTCACACTGGTGGAAGGCATGGACAGTCAGCTTGAAACCAGGTGGGGCATTCTGGATGAGGACAATGAACTTCATCCATTTGTCCTCTGGACGGTTGGACCGACAGACTCACGCAACATTGTTTCCTGTCCATCGTGAGACTGAGCAGACTGATAAAATAATCAGAGATAAATACATCGAACCATGAGTATAACTATAGTATAACTAAATATATCTGACTGAACACATGAACAGATGAACAACAATAATAGGACAATATTTAAAGAAAGAAAATACAGTTCACCAAAGTCAGATCAAGTCAACTTTTATTGACATGGCTCATTATAAAAAAACAAGTTGATCAAAGTGCACTCAAACTGTTGACCGTAAAACTATAAACATGATAAGAATAGAGTAATTTCGGCACATTAAACGATAAGGCCAATATGGCGCGTTCTCACTAAAATTAAGTCCAGTGAGAAGAGACGGGTCATCTGCAGTGGTGTATAAAGTACTTGAAAGCCATACTTGAGTAAAAGTACAGATATCTTACTTGAAAGTGACTCCGGTAAAAGTAAAAGTCACCCATCAGAATATGACTTGAGTAAAAGTCTTAAAGTCGCTCGTATTAAATGTACTTAAGTATCAAAAGTGTCTGGTGTTGAAATGAACTTAAGTATCAAAAGTAAAAGTACAAGTACCAAAATTAAAAATGCTAAGTGCTTTTTATAGTAGGCCTATACAGACACAAAACATCCCAAAATTGTTCTCTTCAGGATTTATTTCAACTGACTGAAAAATTATAACAACAATATATATATAATGTATAATTTTACAAATTTTGAACCCGAGATGCTGAGGTTCAAATAGTGTTGGACAAGTGCATCTGAACTTCTAGAGACAACAAAGAATCAACACAACAGAATAAACAAGTACCTCTTCATTCTACCTAAGAACACTAATAGAACAAAGTATAACCACTAAAAAAGTCTGTAAATATCAGTAAACATGGACCTTTGATAAGTAGCAGGAGTGTTACACAATGCCCCTTATAATAACTCAGCAAAGAGAAACTAGGCACACAAAATAAGATAGTTTCTCTTTTGTTAACAGCCTGGACAGTGCTAGTACAGAGAAGAAAAAATCACTGGACACAGTCGGGTTTTGCTGCCAAATTTCAGACTGAACAAGGAAATAAATAATTGAAGACCAATGTTTTTTTGAAGGCTAAATAACATCTACAAAATACATCCAATTGACTATCTTAAGGTGCAAATTTGGTTACAGTATTTTGGTGACTTTATTTTGAAGTTTATAAATTATCAGTGTCTTGCTTGATGGCACTTCAAAACTAACCAGGATTGCTCAACCCTGGAAAGTACCAACTATAAAATACAATTTCTAAAATGTCTTGGACTGCAGGGCAGCACTGAGCGGGCCCGAGCAAATGCATTTTGAAGCATTGCATGCGTTTTGCCTTTTGCCTAAAAAAAAAAAAAATAACCAGCCCCACTTCTCCCTGGCCATGTGTTCTCTGTCATCTCCCCAGACCTGCCCTTCTCTATGTCTCCACCTGATGTCCCCGCACTTTTCTTTATTTGTAATTTTTCTTTTCAAAATTCCACTTGTTCTGCAGCTTCCATCCTCGCCCACACACCTGATCCCACCTCCCTCATCACCCAAACCAGTCTTTACAGCTGCCTTTGTCAGCAGCTCCTCGTCGGTTTATGAACCTTTTGTGTCTATTAGCTGTATTTTGTAACTGCCTGGATGTTTACCTGCCTGTATACCTGCCCGCCAGCTTGTCCACACATCAACATGTAAGCCTGTTTATTTATCATTGAACTATCTTCACTGGATGGGCCTGTGTTTGTGTTTGCATTTGTTTCCAGCAGGGTGACAATACACCTGTAGGGTATCTTGCCTGTAGGGACGGCAAAGTGAAGACACAACCCTGCTTGAAGTTGTACACATTAGCCAGTTTGTACAATACATATATAAAGACTCAACAGCTTCTAAGTTGTGTTGAGTCACCACAAAGGGCGACTAAGGATTGGAATTGGCAATATATAGATATATAATATCTTTGGAAAATTTATATTGGCATTACAGTGAGTAAAAAACTGGGTGCCTGAATATGCAGTAGTCCACAACACAGTGTTTGTCTCCTGCTCGTCATTAGAGATCTGACCGTCATGTTTACGAATATTTGTGATCAGGGTAGAGGCTGTGAACTGCCTAATCTGTTGAGCAAGAGTTTTGCATACCTTATCTGAGTGTTCATACACATTAGAGCGAGATTGAAGCAGTAGTTGCAGAGGCCCCCACGCCGGTCACCCCTTGGGCCCCCAAATCGCTAAATCCGCCCCTGGCTGTGTGCTGTGGGTCAGTAGAATCATATAAACGGATTCTAATGTGGCCAAGCAGCAGTGGTGTATAAAGTACTTGAAAGACATACTTGAGTAAAAGTACAGATATCTTACTTGAAAGTGACTCCGGTAAAAATAAAAGTCACCCGTCAGAAAATGACTTGAGTAAAAGTCTTAGAGTTGCTCATATTAACTGTACTTAAGTATCAAAAGTATCTGGTTTTGAAATGTACTTAAGTATCAAAAGTAAAAGTACAAGTACCAAAATTAAAAATGCTAAGTGATTTTTATAGTAGCCTAGGCCTATACAGACAGAAAACAACCCAAAATTGTTCAATTCAAGATTTATTTCAACTTACTGAAAAATTATAACAACACGATATATATAATGTATAATTTTACAAATTTTGAACCCGAGATGCTGAGGTTAAAATAGTATTGGACAAGGCATCTGAACTTCTAGAGACAACAAAGAATCAACACAACAGAATAAACAAGTGCCTCTTGATTCTACCTAAGAACACTAATAGACCTGCCACTAATAGACCAAATTAACCTTTTGTGTCTGTTAGCTATATTTTGTAACTGCCTGGATGTTTACCTGCCTGTATACCTGCCCGCCAGCTTGTCCACGCATCTACAAGTAAGCCTGTTTATTTATCATTAGACTATCTCCACTGAATGGGCCTGCGTTTGTGTTTGCATTTGTTTCCAGCAGGGTGACAATACACCTGTAGGGTATCTTGCCTGTAGGGACGGCAAAGTGAAGACACAACCCTGCTTGTAGTTGTACACAGTAGCCAGTTTGTACAATACATATATAAAGACTCAACAGCTTCTAAGTTGTGTTGAGTCAGCACAAAGGGCGACTAAGGATTGGAATTGGCAATATATAGATATATAATATCTTTGCAAAAATTATATTGGCATTATAGGGAGTGGAAAACTGGGCCTGATTACCCAGGGTTCCATTTGGTGAGGGCCATTAAAAAACCTGAATTGCGTGCGTGAATATGCAGTAGTCCACAACACAGTGTTTGCTTTTTGGTTGTGTTGGCTGAAAGTATTTTTTGGGTTTGCTTATATAATTGGTTGTGGTGCTGTTTTCCATCTCGACTTGTTTTAAATCTGTTTGTTTTGTTTACGTGGACTTGTAAGACTAAGCAGACACAGCCAACCAATGATAGTCTATTTGCCAACAGTTTTTGTTGAAACAACTACTTCCAATATTTGCTTTAAGCTAGGTAAACACTTGCTGCTTCGAGCTATGTATTGATGTGCAGATGTCGACACGAAGCAGGAAAGGGAAAACGAATGTGAATCAAAAAGGAATATCTTCAAAAAGTCATGTAAAGTCACCTAATAACATTAATAAAAACCAAATAAAAACAATTATAAAAAACCAGAATTGCTCAACCCTGGAAAGTACCAACTATAAAACACAATTTCTAACATTTCTAGGACTGCAATGCAGCACTGGGCGGGCGCGAGCACATGCATTCTGAAGCGTTGCATGCGTTTTGCCTGAAAAAAATAAATAATGACTGAGGAAATATTGACACATAGAACTGTTCAGGCTTGGAATCTGATCATGAGACAGAAGTTTGGTGGTGATATGACAATGCACAGTGGAGTTATGACAACATTGTCTCCTTTGGCGTAGGTGAACCTTCGCCGTACCTCAATGTTAATACGGTTTGAGGAAATGTCCCAATTCTGAGAGACAGAGAGACGTCACCTTTGCAAGACATCAAGATTCCTTTGATCTTTGAGCACAGGAGTGGAGTTGTTTGTTTACGGCTCAGCATCAAAGGATTCATGGTCCATGTATGTCCGAGTTGGCGTCCAACCTCCGCTGCTCAAGTAACGAGTCAGTTTTGAGAATGTAAGAAGTAGAAAGTACATTTATTTGTGCTCAAATGTAGCGAGTAAAAGTAAAAAGTTGTCAGGAAAATAAATACTCAAGTAAAGTACAGATATGTGAAAAATCTACTTAAGTACAGTAACGAAGCATTTCTACTTCGTTACTTCCCACCACTGGTCATCAGGTGGTAACATTTCTAGTGTCTAAACTATTCTGTTCCTGAAAAACAGCCACTGCAAATGCTCTGTGTATATTTGTGCCTGGATCTTGGACCGTCCAAAAGCAAAGTGAAGCAAACCGATTTAAAAGCTTAACAACAAGCAATAATCATGAAATATATAGGAGGTTTGATTTATATTCATGAGTTGTACCAGTCATTTCTTACACATGTCACTGATGAAAGGTTTACCAGCAGCCACCAGAGTGCGATAGGAGCAATGTGTGAAAAAGAGAAAGAGATCTTTCTTTTATTTATTTTTTTATACAACATAAACATACATTTTTTTTACCTATCTTGATTCAAGAGCGTGGAATAAGTGTAACAAAAAGACCTGAAAGTCCAAGCTCTTGAATACAGACAAGAAAAACCTATTCAAACATAATACACACACATCACAGCCATATTCAGATAAGCCCGGACGACCTCACTGTGCTGTACTGCAGTTCAGCAAAAACAAGTCTCAGTCAATCACCACAACATGAAATAGAACTCAGGTTACTACTTTAGCCCACTTCTATATTAATCATGATAATCTAAATAATAACAATTATAACATCCAAGATGGCGGACACCCACAAGTGCACAATATGCATAAATAAAATATATAAATAAATATATATCTGGAATGAACTTTGTATATGGGCCATTCTACCGAATTGGTGCAAAGTCAGGTTGGAAATATTTTGAAATTTTGTATGTTTTATTCCCAAAACTTTTTCCGTGTATATATTGTACCATATCTAAAGTACACATATCTAGTAAAAGAAACGTCAATTTTTATGTTGTATTTACAGACTGTGTTGGAATGTTTTTCCTCTCCCAAAAATTGTCACTACCGAAACATAGTAATAAACTATAGAAAAAAAGTATTATTATGAACCTGTTAAAATTGTGTTTCCTTCCTTTCTCTGAAGAGTATTTTTAAAAATATTTCTTGAAGGTTTTAACAATTGAATCAATAAAAATGTATACAATTCATCAAAATCTAAATGCAATATTTCTTTGTAAAATGCATAATACTGATCATATTGATTCCAGAGTTGATGATTGATGAAATTGAACATACATTAAACCAATCAGTATCATGAAATTTTAGTTGATAACTCAATATACTTTATTTTTTACAAAACATCCAGTGTTTCGGTAGTGACTGCACTGTTTTTGTAGTGACCACAGTATTTTGTTTGCAAGGTTGTATCATATTTCCTCAACCTTATTGCTTAATCTTAACTCATAACATGCTATAGGTTGGGAATATTAAAAACACAAATGTTTTGTGGTCATTAGAATAATTTGATTCTTGAGGACATAACAATTGTTCGTCCAGAACCATTTAAAGTACAAACATTACCCAATTGGGTTCGGTAAAATAGAAGAAAACATTGACAAATAACTGATATTATGTTGTACTGTATGTTTAAGGGGGTTTAGTGTCAGACACCATCACAAATCCATTCACAAATTTTATCTTTTCACATACTGCGGTGAACACTCTTGGGGTGATCTGGATATGCCTCTGTGTGACGTTTTCTGGTGGTTTCGCCCAATGTTGTGCGTGAATTTTGATCATAGAATTGGAAAAATTGTATAATGGATATGTCAAAATGGTCCTGTGAGCAGTTTGCAGCATTAAAGTATTTGTGCAGAACTAGCATCTCATGAGTTGGCAAATTGCAGCAGTGAGATCGGCTTCTGACTGTTGAATAATGTGCAGTTAAACTGTTAAACTGTTAAACACATGGTTAGTATACACATCTTTGAAGAGGTGTACACACATAAAAACACAATACTTTGCATAAAACCCCAAAAAGTTTACTTAATTGAAGATAATATGTGTTTCGGTAGTGACAATTCTTAAGGTTACACGCTGATTTTCAGACTTTGGAACACATTTACATCAAAAGTATGGGTTTTAGCTACTTACCATTCAGCCAGGAGGGACAGGGATGCAGTGTAACTGCCTGCTCAAAAATGCAGGGGTGTGGCTTAAAACCAGGCTCAGCCAATGGACTAAAACTCTTGTGTTTCGGTAGTGACATGAAAACTGAGGACATGATTTTTTGACTATAGTTTTTTAATTTAAAAATTAAAGCCACAATAAATCTAAATCTTCCAAGTTCTGTTTGAACTAAATCATAAAGATCTTTGAAATAAGATCACTGAAAAAAATCTAAAAAATTGATAAAGTGTTATTTTCAGAAATTGAAATTTAGATGTCAGGGTTGGGGACAGCTACTTCGCAATAGAAAGTACCCTATAAATGATGATTTTGTATATATTTAGCTTATCCCTATCTCATTTAATGTCTTGGGTTTAAATAGACCTTAACACATTCTTAGTAAAAATCTATGTCATGAATACTTAATTGTTTTGTAAATAGCTTTTCTTGTTGGGGGACCATACTTTGAACCAATTCGGTAGAATGGCCCATATATCAAATGAAACTCTAATTTATCAAATCAAAAGTTTGAATATATCACATGTATGTGCAAGGTTGGGGTGTATTATTACATTGACATTTACAATAATAATATTATCACTGTTATTATAACTGTTCATGTGTTAAACTTGAAAACAACCTAACACATGTTAATTGTGGCTGTTGGTCATCTTGGGACAACAACAAGAGTCATATGATCTAATTCTAATGTAGGCACACCGCTCTCTAATGTCTATATCATCCCATCATTTCAGTTCCACACATTGACTTGCACTTTAGCAAACAAAATATAAGGTTGAGACCAGGACCCCAGAATTAAGATAATCCTTTATAAGTCCCACAGCGGGAACATTTGCATAATGGTATGTGTTTATGTGCAGAGAATGAGAACTTTTTTTACACCGTGTATACAGAAACACCAAAAAAACACACCTCAACAGAAGATATCAGGCCCGGCTTCTGCATTTTCTTTTCTACAAGTTAACTGTTAAATACCACAGAGCTTTTCTAATAATAATGATGGATGGTTCATATTTACTTGTGTTGTCAGTACCAGTCCAGTGCCCATTCTGTTTGTAATGGGCTGTTGGCTTGGCCTGAGGTAATACTGGTCCCAGCCACCACTGATACAGAGTGCTGGTCACCTGTATATCCAAAGTTTGTTAATACTGAACTGAAGTGTGAAGCCTTTATTGGTTCTTGGGTTATGTGAGCCACAGACAGACAAATATTTCTGGAATATATATCGGAAGTATAATTTGTATGGCAAACTTATACAGTTTAATTTGCATAGTGCCGCTGTTCCTGCACACTGCAAGGAACTGTTTGCCTGTTTATTCAAAGTATGAAATTGAAAGTATTCTGTATCCAAATCGCACTGAAATCAAAACTGCACTTCTTTATCAGTACACATGCCCAGTGTGAAGCTGCTATTAACTGTTCTTGCGATATGCATGTCGGATACAGACAGACAGATAGAGAATTCTGGGTTTGGTAAATAGATGAGTATCAGTTCAAAGTAAAACCTGTTCACCTGTCATCTGGTTGATCTTTGCAGCACATTCACAATTTCCACATCTATCGAAAACCTTTTATACAGTTAGAGTTAACCTACAGATTGCCTGATAAACACATTTATCCAGGCTGAGAAAACAACCAGTGTCACACTTCAGCACTTCAGTATTTACAGCTGTCATCTATAGATCACATCTGTCTGTTTATTTTGAATAAAGCTGCTGTTTACCAAAGGCGAAATAATGGAAGTTGTCATAACGATGAGGATGTGGTGAGATTAGAGTGCAGTAAAAATACCCCTGAGGTATGTAAATTACAAACCCAGAGTGCAGATCCTGAAAAGCTCAAAGTTTTCTTTCTGTTCAGTGTAGGTGTGTGGAAACTGAAGCCACAGCCTCAGAGACAAAGCCATGCAGAAAATTTCAACTACGGCCAAACTGCTGAGTAGTACACAAAACACAAATTTCACTTCAGTACCCAACACATCAATCCATCATCAATGACACCATCATCCCACCACTACTTGAACGCTTTTTTTTTTTTTTCACTTTATTTATTCGTTTTCACAATTGAGAATGAAATCTCATACATTCAGACGTATATGAAAACATTTCCCCCCCCCCCCCCCCCCACCCCAGGGGACAAACAGAAAAGAAAGAATTAAATAATAATAATTTAAAAAGAAAAGATATATATATATATAGACATCATTGTCATCAATAAAACAAAACAGAACAAAACAAAAAAAACAACAAACAAAACATAAGGTGTGTGTGAGAGAGCATTCATGTGGTTTTCAGTAATGATAAATGACAATATATACTGTACATGACATATAGGACAAAACTTCACACTTGTTCAAGCAGGTATGTAATAAAAGGTTGCCATATCCTGCTGAAGTTATCATTAGGACGTCGCAGTGCCAGTCTGATCTTTTCTAGCTTCAAGAGTTGCAGCGTATCTCTAACCCAATGTTTATAGGAGGGCGGGGCAGCCTGTTTCCAATTAAGTAAAATTATTTTTCTCGCTAGGAGGGTGACAGAAGCAATGCGATCATATTGTGCCCTAAGAAGGTGGTCATCCTCACATTGGATACCAAATATAGCCGTGAGCGGGTTCGGCTCTATTGGCCTTTTAAATATCTTGGATAGGGCATCAAATATAGAGGACCAGTAACCAGAGAGTCTCGGACAAGACCAGAACGTATGAGCTAATGTTGCAGGTGAAAAATTGCATCTGTTACATGAATCATCAATTGTTGGATACATCTTCGCGAATCTAGCTTTAGGCAAGTGCAGTCTGTGTGCTACTTTGAATTGAAGTAGGCCATGTCCCAGCGGGACTGCCTGACACTTAGTATTGAAAAATGTTTACCCTCATCAATGCTGCTAAAAATCCTGATGATGTTTTCTTACACCTGACATCTATTGCACTTCTGTCCGTCCTGAGAGAGGGATCCCTCACATGTGGCTCTCTCTGAGGTTTCTACATATTTTTACCTGTGAAAGGAGCTCTTTACAGTATGCAGAATGCTAAAGCTCCAGGACCTGATGGTTTCACGGTCGAATTCTTTAAAAAATTTGGAGATAAACTGCTGCCAATTTTACTCACTCTTTTTGAGGAATCCTTTGTCGAGGGCCAACTTCCACCCACACTTTCTCAGGCTTCTATCTCAGTTATATTGAAAAAGGGTAAGGATCCCCTTAGCTGTGGGTCTTATCGTCCAATATCACTCCTGAAGGTGGACTGCAAATTGTTAGCTAGATAAAAAACAGAAAACATGTAAAATGTTTATTCTTTCTGTGCGGCCCGGTACCAAATGACCCACAAATGGGCCTGTTGCCCTGTTGATTACAATAAATAGGTCTAAAAAATATGTTTATTGTGTTTGACTGTTCCGTACTGTTCATATTCATTAGATTTAAAAAGCAGACATAAAAGTAACTTTAAGTTACTTTCCCTAGTAACTAATTAATTTTGATATACAGTAACTGGTGAGGTGATTCCATTACTTTTAAAAGAAGTGATTAGTAACTGTAACTAATTACAAATTTTCAGTAAATTGCCAACTGCTTAATCCACACATTTGTCAGTTGTGTCTAAACAGACAGAAACACACAAGCATATACTCTCTTGTGTGTGTGTGTGGGGGGAGAACAATATAGAGGTAGAATCACCCCGATTACGGACATCATTGATGTTTATTTTTGTCGACATGACATGATATGCTGTCAGTACAGCTGATTTCAGACTTTTTATATTTTTATTATATATTTTTATTATTTTTTATAGCTTAGAATTTTGTCTGCCTGTGTGTGCATCTGTATACAGGTCAAAAGTTCTTGGGGATGCATGACAATTTGCGTGTGTATGTTGGGGGGGGCGCCATTCTGAAATCGCGCCTAGGGCGCCAACATTGGCAGGGCCGGCCCTGGTTATGATAATAAAAATAGCTGCTACACTTTAGTAAATGGACAAACTGTGTAGACTGGGAGACTTTATTGTGGTTGTACTTTGTGTACAACTCTGGTGTTATGGTTTTTTCGACAGCACCTGAAGGCATCACCAAAAACAAACATTTGGTATATGTCATTTGCCTTTTCTGTTGACCTGTAAAGAAATGGTGTTGAAAAACTCCCAAAGTTATTTGAAATTGTGAACTTTTTCGACAGTGGTCGGCACGTTACGAGGTAGTAGAACCAATATCAGCTGAACGAAGGTGACTAGCAGTGGAGCTATCCTCACTGAACTAGCGCTTCCTAATGTTTAACTGAATACATCGTCATATGCCAATTAAGTTAACATCAACGAACCCTGTTCTACTGTCTTAAAAGGCGTTCAGACTCAACACTGACAATTAAGTTTGAGAAATATGAGCCTTCAGACACATCTAGTCCAACAAATGTAATTAAGTCATTCGCTTGAAGAGTTACAGAAACACAACATGACAATGAACAACACCAACAATAATTCAGATTTCTATCTCTCTCTTAAACATCAGCTGCCATCCAGGGGATATTTATGTACCTTGTAGCTAGTATTATTATTATTTAGCATTGTAGTTTCATATTATTGCATGTGAAATAATGATCTGCATAAGTTTTTAAAATTCTAGAAGTAAAGAACAAAGGCCCTCTACTTGCGTCACCCGTTCCAACAGCACATCATGAATGGTTAGAACTGCTGTTACTCTCTATGTTACATGTAGGTGTTCACATCCTATTGGATAGTTAAGCCTAAAGTATGCATAACTAATTAACATTGTCCTTACATTTTGTCACTGGTGAAATATGCAGAAGAGTTGAAGTTGGTGAGAGTTGAAGTTGGTGTCCCTCTGTCTGGATCATCTGAGTTAGATATGAATCCCTCAACGTAGACACTACAATGTACTGCACTGGTCCTTTATCTGTAACCTGACCTTGGGTACCTCTTAGCGGGAGAAGGGAGTATCTGTGAAATGAGACAGGCACTATTCTCCTCTACAGATATAATGTTATATATATGAGACCAATTATGGTAAAATATTCGGTGCATTGATAGCGACCTGGTACGATGGTCTACGTTCCCTCTGTCCATGCTCGGTCATGTTGAAAGTATTAGCATGAAGCTTCTGCCCAGACTTCTGTACTTATTTCAGATGCTACCTGTAGAAATACCAAAATCAGTTTTTGATAACCAGGATAAAATAATTTCCAAATCTATCTGGCAAAAAAAGTGTCCTAGAATTACACTTAAAACCTTACAACTATTTAATTGATCCTAGTGTTTGACATCTTTTGTTTTTGCTGAAATGGTAATTATTGTTGTTAAATAGTTGTTTTCCTTTTAACCTGAAACCGACTCTTGCCCTGTGGTAGTTGACTAGCCTGTCTGACCTAGGTCCCCCCCCCACACACACACACAAACACTCACACACCCTCACACTACAATTGCTTTTATCAACAATGTTGGCGGAAAGATGTTTCGTCTTTTGGAAAAGACATGTAGCATGTAGAAATCAGGTATATATATGATACAAAAAACTTTGAATTTTTATAATGTATTCTTACTTTATATTTCATGTAACACTGTGAATAAATGTGGTTAAAGTTAGTGTTAAGTTATCCCTTATGTTCGTTGTTGATGCTCATTTCAAAGACTAGGAACAGTTGTGTAATCATCATTATTCAGCTGTCAGAATGGTTGTTATAATGGTATAATAATATAACAAGTGTGATCATTATGATGTATAGATTAAATTACGATAGCAGCACCAGTTAATATAACTTTTAACTTTGTTGAATGACCATCTTTGAATGTAAACAAATAAACTTGCTTGCTCCAGTTTTTGCTGTGATGCTCTGCTGTGCTTTTATTTACATTTATACAACAGGTGGGACTGTTTCTGCTGCCCGTTCTCCCCCTGCCTCTTCGAAGCAAGCGCAATGCATGATGGTTTATATTGCTGTCAGTGACCATCAGTTGTGCACTACTTCTCAAGATGCATTGTGGGAAACAATGAGTGCACCATACAGGGTATAAAATGTTTCAATAAACCTTCGGACAGCACTATATAATGGCAAACTCACTATAGTGGACTATAGTTAAAGATTTCAGACACAGCCTCTCTGTTTCTATCTCGGAAGATAATCTTGCCTAGTAAAGTCACCATAATTTGAATTTTTTTGTTTTGTAGTGTGTAGTTTATTATAAATGGCAAACATGTAAGACAAAATACTTGGAAGGATTTAAATGTTGATTTTCATAAAAGTAGTAAAGTTTATTTAACATGTCACCTTTCACAGAACAGTCACAAAGTGCTTTACGAAAGAAAGAGAAATGTTAAAAAATAAATATTTAGCCAAAACAAAGCTAAATCACAAGCAATAGACAGGTGACACAAGGCAAGTTTCTAAAGTTGCTGCATTTAGAAACTAATTTCTAAAGGCAGCAACAGAGACTGCTGAATGTATGTCCAAAGGGAGAGCGTTCCACAAAGGCGGAGCTACCACCTCGAAGGCACGAAAAAAAAATAATGAAAATGGCTGAAAGCATCGATAGATTGACTGAAATTCTTATCCAAATAGTGGAGGATTCCTTTTCAATATGTCAGGAAAGCAAACGTAAAGTCAGAGAATAACATTAAGACACATTTTATTATCCCACACACATGCACAGGCACACTTATGCAAGGGGAAATTTAACCTCTACTTTTAACCCATCTGGTGCAGGACACACAGAGCAGTGTGCAGCCGTGGACGGCGCCCGGGGAGCAGATGTTAGGGGAGTAAGGTGCCTTGCTCAGGGGCACTAGACAGGGTAGGGAGAATCCTCTTGGAGTTTTGGACAGATCAATCCAGGTTCGTCTTTTGTTGTTTCTACGTGGAGTCGAACCAGAGACCTTTTCTGCCCATGGTCCAAGTTTCTGCCACTAGTCCACCGCCTCTCCTATAAGGAAAGAAAAGAAAGAATAAATGAGAATGAAGCAAACGGAGGGCAGACATTTGTTGAAAGATTTCTTTCCCAGGAAGGGTTTGTTAATGTATGACCTACCTGGTTGACCCAGGTAAGTCCCAGAGGTGCTCCGCTTGGACCCATAACTACTTTGTACCCATGTAGCTCAGGCATAGCCCATCTAGGGACCACATACACACAGTGACTTGGTAACCCCGGCACAGGGACATAAATTATCACACTACACACTTTTCACGGGTCCCAAATCAAACATGATGCCTCCAGCACATCTACTCGTGTGGATCATGGATTAGCATGTTGATTCCCTTGTCATCTCTGAGTATTTAGAACAGTTTTGATTAACCAAAATGAAAGTCACATCTTTTTTGCTCTTATTTTTGAGAAGAAAAATAAAGTCACACAAGTTGTACAGCAATGATTACAAAATTAAGAATAATAAAGCACAGATGTATTGGGGAGATGAGGGTTCTGGCAGGCGAAGAACAAAAAGTTAATGCAGGTTTACAGGAATAAGTAAGATGCTGATGAGACTTGCAGTGGTTATTTTATTATTTAATTAATGTAATGAATGTGCAGTATGTCAGTCAGATAACATTTAAAAGAGGATGGATGACAGATTTATAAACAGAACTCCACAGCAAATGTATTCTGTAGTTATTTATCAACTAAAAACTGCGACATTTCTTAAATGAAATTATCAGAAAAATCTGAAGCAGGAAAAACATACATTGGTAAATCATAACAGTTGGGTGCATCTTTCACACGACATGGCACTCATGTTATCAATAAGCATACTTTTCCCTTGAATATTTCTGATTTTGCTATGCAAATCAACATGTGATTTGGTTTGAACACATATGAATTAACAATGTGACGATGTGAACATTAAGTAAAGCTTCTGACCTCTAGGTGAATGACATTATGCACCAGGCTGCTGTCTGGCTGATTAGATAACTGCATGATTAAGCAGGTGTATCAGTATTCCTGACAAAGTGCTTGATGAGTGTGTTTTCTAAAAGTTGTTCATCTTTTGTACTAATGACTTAGTCAAGAAGGTTTCATGCCAATCTGAGCCATGAATGTGCTTCACCTGTGAGACATATAAAATTGTCTTTGGGTAACAATTAAAGGGATTTTTTACATCCATAACCTAAGACTAAAATAATTTCTCTCACTTAGCAACTCCATTTCTTTTAGTTATCAACTTCATCACAGGTGGGAAAAAATAGTTAGAACAGGGTTTCTGTCAGCATACAGATTCTTCCTCAGAAAGAGCAGCATCTTCCTCCAGGCGTCTTCCTGAGCATGAGAGTGTGCCACCTTCTCTCCGCCCCACAAGCATGTTGCTGTAAAGACAAAAGGCAACTCTTAAAACACCAGTTGATATATTTTATCATTAACAGTTTGTCAGTCTGAAGGTGTACCCACACTTATGACGTGAGGCGGCGAACATAAAGTTGCTGGCTCTGGTGTGGGGCGTGAATGGAGGTTCAATAAGGTGACCAGTGTTTGGGTAAGACAGGACAGTCAGCAGGTGGCTGTTCCCTGCTCCCTCCATCATCTCTTTGATCTGGAAGTACAAATCTCATATTTGTAAGATGGTTTCAGGATGCATTTGATTTTATTTATCAATGGAAAATCCTTGAATTTAATTGATATATTAGCAGTTTCTTTTTTAGAAAATGTTTTTTTGAGTTTTGCAACATTGCATTGTTTGTGTAGATCCTAACCCTCCTGCTGAATAGAAAAGAAAAATTATATATATAGAAAAGTAAAAAGGCAATAAAGCATGATTAAATGATCTTATAGATGACCAGTTAGAGACTGTTAATTCTGGAAATTGATTTTGTAAGAACTTTCTTAACTGAAAGTAGCGAAATACGTTGGATGTTGGTATGTTAAATGTGTCAGCAATGCTTTCTAACCTGACTACAGTTCTTTAATCTTACATAATTTATTCACACAGAATGTAGTAAACTCACGTCCATTGCAGACTCGTAAGCTGGCCAGTTCTGATCATCCTCACCTACAACCAGCAACAGAGGACACTGGAGTCGTCCCACCTGCAAAACAGTAGCAGTATTGAATTTGAGATTCCTTCACTTGTTGCTGCTTCACATCACCTGGTGAATCATTTAACTGAACAGTCACTGGCTATAAACCACAGACAGCTCCTCAGCCGGGAGACGGCGCACATGCAGCCCGGTCACAGCGCCACCAAGTCCGGGGCAGACACCAGGGAGCCATACACAGCGCCACTAAGTCCACTTACAGTGTTAATGTGGCTCTTTTTTTACATGTTTGGGCCGTGAACATTTTATTTTTTTACAGTCTTTAGCAGCACTGTCAGTAATTTACTGCTCCTCTGTGTCTCTATCATTCGTGCTGTTGCACTGCTCAGACTGCGTCAAACCAAACAGAGACGCTCCATGCCACCTCCTCCAGCTCCAGACTTTTACTAAGTAAGTAAGTGTGTTGTTTTTAACTTGTGTCCGATCACACTGTTTGTTTGTGAGTATGTGTGTGTGTGTGTGTGTGTGTGTGTGAGAGAGAGAGAGAGGAAAAGAGCGAGCGAAGGGGAACTCTTATTGATAAAATAATCAATCATTATGTGATGATCAGTGTTGATATTGTGGCGACAAACAAATTAACCTTTCAACTGGAGAGAGAGAGAGAGAGAGAGAGAGAGAGAGAGAGAGAGAGAGAGAGAGAGAGAGAGAGAGAGAGAGAGAGAGAGAGAGAGAGAGAGAGAGAGAGAGAGAGAGAGAGAGAGAGACTGAATGATCTGAATGTCTTTCATTTATCATCTAGAGCAGCTGGGCTCCATTTTATTTTTGGCACATGGATCATCATTATCTACATAACATGAGCTTGCACATCGTTAAAACAACAATTAAGATATTATCTTAGACGATATATATCGCACACCCCTACTTCCAGGATTATTTTTTTACAGATATAAGGGAGCCGAATCATAAAATGGCTTTTCACAGGTGGCAAAGAACTGTTCTCCAATAAAATGTTAAAAAATATGCTTAAAATACCATTTGACAATTTTTTCCTGTGTTCTTATCATGAAGATATGTTTTGTTTTAACCATTGATTTGGTTGAAACAAATGATTCCATGAGGGAAAGCACATAATGCAAACTTATGAACTACAGCTGACTGCAACTGCAAATGAACATTTATTTTTGTTTTATTATTTTTGACATGAAAACGCAATTACAAAACTCAACATCAAGGGAATCAGACAGAGACACTGGTGGTACTCACGTCTGCTTTGAATGAGGTGTCAGTAGTAATGGGCAGCAGGTCTCGCAAGATTATCTGGTTCTCCTCATTGACACGAGTCTTCCCAGCGTTTCTGATTGGACCCAAAAGAGAGATTTGTTTTTTAGATGTTTTAAATGAAACAATTGAAAGATATATATTTCTTCAACAAAAGTCAACTGAGACAAAAGTACAGTATAGCTCTCAGTGTTGGAGTGATACTGGAGGAGAAGCTTAGTTTGCCTGGGGTGTAAATTATGAAGTCGGGGGGCTAAAATATTAAGAGAGTTTTAGTAGATCGAGCCTATGTTCTTAAATACTGGGAGAATGAATGTTTTTTTTGATAGTTTGGTCTTTGTAAACTGGATTTTTTTATCTCCCCACAGTCTCAAGTGTTTGCTCATTGTGGGAACAGGTTGGTTTCTCTCTAATCCCTCAGCCTTACTTACACGTTTCTTGAGATATTGTGATTTGGTTCAATACAAATAAAATTGGATTGAATTGTATTAAATAGAGAAGGACACAATTGGTGGAGGTCTTCAGTAATCCAGTTATCGGTTTTCCTTTTTCCTAACAGTTTGGCTTTTCCTTTGGTCATTTAGGGGGATGAGCTTGGTGCGATGGCCAGTTGCGTGGCTGGCTCAGTAACTTATCAAACTTTTATTTCCTTTGGCTGGGAACACCAACCCTTTTTAATTCTTGATCTCTTTTTGATTACTTACTCCTTAAAAAAATCGATAATTTGCTCCAAAGATCCATCAACTGGCTGCACATGACTCCCACTGATACACACCGCACAACTGAGCTGGGAGACACACAGACACAATTCATATTATTTGTAAATATTAGTATGTGTTTGCAAATATTTACATAGGATCAGCTAAGAAAGTCTTTTGGGAACAAGTTTCAACAAGAGACAATAAAGACTCTTATCTTGCCATGCTAAAGAAAGAGAAACAAATCAATTTCTGCCTCACAGGGAACTGGGGAACACTCAGAGACACTGAGCTGCGAAGCTAGTCCCTTTGGGTCAGTTTATTTGTGTTTGTTCATGTGTGTGTTTTGGTTTTAACAAAAGAAAACCTGAATAGTTTGTCTCTGGCTGCTGTGACGAGAGCCCTGTGGCATGGTCAACTGCCACACCCAGTCTTCCAGATCTGTTCCAATATTTAATGGGACAAGTTAACACATACTAGATATTAATGTTCAGCATGGCTCAACCAAAAGTCCAAGGACATTTGTATCTACACTATTACGCTAACACCGAAAATCCAGTCTTTTACCATTATCCCAATGGGAAATGTTCGCTGGTCATAAATGTTAAGAGTGTTATAATGAGGCAAGTACATTGCTGCACTAACACACGACAGTTTCACAATGACCCAAAAGTATTTTTACAACATAGTTTCATTTATCTTGCCTTAGTTTGACAGTGATCTGAATGTTCTCATAATAACATTAACATCTCTAAGTGATTTGCATCGTTGCTTCATTGTCAAGCGATGTGTAGAACTCTTTGCTCTCTCCCTTTCTCTCTCTCTCTCTCTCTCTCTCACAAAACAAATTGACCTCTGTCATAGTCAGGGATATTCTGAGGCTGCTGACGGTCAACTGTGAAACATATATTTTACCAGTTTTTAACCATCCTCCATCCTAGCATGCCAGCAGGCAGACCTCGGCAAAACACTTGACCGGTCTTCTGTCAAAGATAAAATCTACTTCTGTGGCGAACAATGCTTGTCTTACCTTAAAAACATCAGAATAAACAGCCATTTTGAAGGTGATAGCGCAGCCTAAGGAAAGTCCCACCATGGCGATCCTGCTGCCAAGGACCTGAGGATGCTGCTGCAGGACATTGTAGGCCGACTGCAGCAGTAAAGCACAGTTGTAAAATTAGCATGGTTTCTTATAAATCACATATTCATATCACAGAATTTATGACGGTTGAACAAATTAAAATCAAAAATATTAACTGCTGATGAAGCCAAGCAGTAAACATAGTTAACAGTCTTTATGCACTGACATTAAGCAATCATTCTCAGATTTTAATGATCAGAATAAAAGCAATAGAGGCTGGAGCACCATGTGTCATTTTGACCTTTTCAGTACAATCATAATGAAAGGAAAGGTGGGACCCTAAGTTAACAGGGCCCTAATATGGGAGGAATGTAGGATTGAAAATTGGACAACGCATAAGAATAATTCTTATGTCAGAAAATAATGTAACTTACCTGCATAAAATGATTAAATCTGTGTGCATTTGAGCAAACATTCACATGCATAGCAAATTAGCATGTTGATGAGTCCGATCTTATTGTTCAATATCATTTATTTTCTGAATGCTGTTAAAGGGGACCTATTATGCTTTTTCAGTCATTCTCTGTCCTTTAGTCGATTATGCTTTTTGTGAATGTATACAGAGTGCATGGTTCACTGCCGCGAGTGTCTTTGCTGCTGCAGCAATTAACAGAATAAAGAAACTAATGCGTACATTGAACATTGGAGCCTGTAAACCTTTTCAAGTAGTACCCCAAAAAAGTTATCAGAATCTGAACTGCTTTCCCTTCCTGAGCTGGTTTGCCAGAACTTCCTTGAGGCCAACCTAACGTCCTTCTCCATTGCCTCCCTGAACTCCTCCCACTCATCCCCACACCCAAGCCGCTGCTTCTGTGGTCTTGGCTGATACAGGAGGGCCTTCACCACTGGTGTCCACTAGCAGGTTATTGGGTAGCCACCTTGACCACACCAATGATCTGGATGGAGGGCCTGAGCATGCCCACTATGATACCTCCTTTGGGATGCATACAAAAGTCTTCGGAGGTGGGATTTGAAGATCTGACTGACGGTGGCCTTTTTCAGATGTTGTTGATGCACCCAAACAACACGTTTAAAGGGATCAAAAATGATAATTTACTGTTTATATACTTACCCCTATGCCGGTGGAGGGGTGGGTGAAGTGTTTGAAGGACATCAACGGACATTTAGGTTTAAAACACAGTGTAAGGGGAAGAAAAGTCCGTAATATCTTCAGTTGTATTGGATTCGGCTGTTTACCCCTGAAACTCCAGCAGAGTTTTGTTGATTCAAACACTTCACCCACCCCCCTGTCTGCATAGGGGTGAGTAAATAATGAGTGAATTGTCATTTTTGGGTGAACTATTTCTTTAAGTTGTCCAGGTCTGTCCCGCAGCCTTCCCTGTCATCTGATCCAACTCACCACCAGTTGGTGATTTCTTAATTGCTTTGCTCCTCTCTTCACCCGAGTGTCCCGAACACACAGCCTCAGATCTGATGATACGACCACAAATTCGATCACAGAAAAATGGCCTAAGGTGTTCTAATCACCTTAGGAGACTAGCAAAGAAGTCCAAGGACGTAGAAGAAGACATGTTCAACTCGGTCCTGAAGACACACTGCCTCGCCCCCACATACTGCTACAGCGCGCAAGTCACAGGTTTATTCAATTTGTATTAATACTGAAGATATCATGTGTCCAACTCGCACCAAATTCGACACTGCTCTTCCCTGGGCCATTAACAATACACACACCATGTGTGAAGCTGATGAGATGAATGATTCGCAAGATATGTGTTCCACATAAAGAGACGGACAGAGAGAATAACAGAGACATTTGTGCAATTAGTGGGTAAATGGTATTGTTGGACACGCAGACAATCAGGTTTACCTCAAAGTACTTGTTGTCCACGAAATTCCCAGTTTCAATGGAGACTTTATTTGTCAGGTAGTCAAGAGCAAGGGAGGCAAAGCCATGGCAGGCAAACAGCGCTGAGCGGTGCTCCAGCAACATCCCTCCACCCCCCCACAGGTCCAAGATACCAGGGAAAGGTCCAGGTCCTTCAGATGATTCAAGACACCCAAAAAGAGTCAATATACATTAAAATTACTTTATAGATTTCTGAGGTTCGTACTTCTCTGGCCTTTATTAGATGTATGTATTTTGAGGGCTTTTGGCTGAACCTTGATGCTCCCCATAAGGCATTGGACAAACATTTGGTTTGTCTGCATCTTTCAGTATGAATGGTTAAACATTGTCAGTTCTGCCATCTGTCACAACTAAAAATTTAAAAATAATAGACATTAACAGACATATTTATGGATGCAAAATATTGTCTACAAAATCAGAGATGATATAATTGATGTTAATATCAGACACATCTACACCCACCACACATCACAACACCTTATTTCAGCAGGCGCGCACAATGTAATATGGATGTTAGGCAGTGGATACAACCATAAAAGGGCTTTTGGTATTTATTGAGGGTATGCTTTAATGGTAGGAGTGCTTTAATGTCCGGACCCCATTTAGTGGACATCCTTCGGAGTTCAGAGTCTGAAAACAGTGAAGGTCTGTTCTTTTTTGCAATGGGGTCCGCCATGAAAAAAATTCTGTTTAACCTGACAATAAACCCTAACTTGAACCTGTCTCAACCATGCATCCGGATAACAGCAGGTCCGTAATGCTCATCCCTAGGTCTCTTCCTCTTCTCCTTCAATACAGGTACCCTTATGCTGAAGACATCCTCTGGTACTCAGGTGGAGGCAAACATCCTAGTAAAACTGAACTCACATTACTTAAGGGGAAAGTAGGACCTGTCTATTGCCATTGACAGCTGTGGTGGTGTCAAATCAGACAGTGCACGATTGAGTCGTAACCCTGGATGATGAACTGTAATTCTCCTCAATCACCACTGCAGCTGCCAGCTCCTTTAGCTGAATCTCCTCTTCTCCTTTCCTTACACTGGTTCCCTACTGCAGCAAGTGATGCTAGTCTTAGCTACATAGACACCTCCCTCACACCACCAGACTCTAATCTTATCTTACCTCGGGGCAGAAAAAGAGTTGCAGATAGTCCATCCTCTGTGATTGGGATCCTGAGGATGCCAGGCGCCATGTGCCAGCGCTCCACCAACACAGACGCCAGCGACACTAGATCCACAAACCCCTCAGTCTGGTGACCCTGGTACACTGAGATTGTGACTTCCATGGGAGTCTGGACGTTGAACTTCCTCATCCTGAAAGATGATGGGAGAGTGTTTGATACCAGTAACTGATTGTGATTGGCATTATGTAAGTAGTTCTGGCCTGGTTGCGTACCTGAGTCCAGGTTTGCTGCCTGGAACTGGTGTGAGGCTCCACAATAGACCCATTGGTTCAACCCCCGAATATGTCCCACCCAGACTGAGATCCTTTGAAACTGGAAGTAAAGAGGGTGAAAAAACAATGTTTATTCTCTATTTGCAATTCTAGCATTTTATTAAATGTTTCATCAGACACTTGAGAATAATTTTCTTAATTGTCTATGTCTATGTCTTGAAGCATGTACCGTTCACAGTCCCAGTGGCATCAGCAGTGTAGTGACCAAACGCCTCCCATTTTAATTTATCTTCACACTGGTGGAAGGCGTGGACAGTCAGCTGGAAACCAGGTGGGGCATTCTGGATGAGGACAATGAACTTCTCATCCATTTGTCCTCTGGACGGTTGGACCGACAGACTCACGCAACATTGTTTCCTGTCCATCGTGAACTGGTACAATACACAAGTTAAAATAATTATACTACAATATTGTACTTTTTGTTAATTAATCATTTCATTTTAAAAATCTATATGCCAAAACAGCATCAGAATGCGTATCATTTATGAGTTACTAGTGTCTCAGCAACCCCCCTCCATTTCAATCCCCACTACAATGGACTATTCCGTGATTCAGGGCGTAAACACAAACTAACAAGCAGTATTGAGCCATTTCACACTTAAAAAGAACAAGTTCAAAGTTCAGTTCATACAGATGATAATGAACTAATGAAAGTCATGAAAAAAAAGAAAACAGAGACCAAGAGAAATGGTGATCATTTTTAAAAGTATATTTTGTTATTATTTCTGTAACTCCATAATTGATCTCCTATTGTCTTGTGTCTTATTTTCTCACTTAATTAAGACAATTTATATAAGGCAGAGGCCCATCATCAACATCAATCAGATATCCTGCTGAAAAGAAAACCAAGGTAATAGACAATATGGTACATAGGGTAGAAGTCACAAGTAGGACTTTCTTCGATAAATAAGGGTTCAAAAAGGTGGCCAACGGATGTAGAGGCCCCCACACCTGTGTTGCCCTTGGGCCCCCAAATTGCTAAATCCGCCACTGGCTGTGTGCTGTGGGTCAGTAGAGGCATATGAACGGATTCTAATGTGGCCAAGCAGCGTATAGCCTTCATGTAGAAAGTATCTGAATCACTGCAAACATCTGAGTGTCTGAGCTCAAAGTCCTCAAAATGAGTCACATGCATAAACTACTACCGTATCAACACAGTGACAACACACTGTCGAGCTGTTCTACTGTATGTTATGACCCTGCCTAGGAGGTAAAACAGTTGCAACATGATACAAGAGTTTCCCCCCCTCCTTCCACTCTCCCAAGAACCAGCCACAAACAATTAGCAGCCCGTTAGTGTTTATTGACACCTTTTCCTTCAGGGTGGGCTAGTAGCAAAACAAAAAACAGAAAACGACCCAAAGGCGAAACAACCTAAACTTCCCCACTCAAAATTAAGGAAAACAAAAGACAGGTTACTGACCTAACTCCTCAAGCAAGCAAAACAGGAGAAAACATGGATTAAACAAAAAAGGCTACCCACCCCTACAATGAACGGGCTGGTACAAAAGATCAGTTTACAAAGTGCTGCACAAGGGGAGTCCAGCTGGAGGTCCGGCTGGCAGTGGCAAGGAGAGAGACCGCAGGAGCTGTGGGAAGCCGTCCTCTTATCCTTCCAGCTTGGGCTGGAACCAATCAGCTCCCTGTAAACACACCTCCCCACTCGTAGAGACACACCTGCAACACATCACACCCAAGCATCACAGTAAAGAGAGAGAGAGAGAGAGAGAGCGAGAGCCACACAACTTCAGGGTTGTAACACCTCCCCCCTTAAAGATCGAACATTTCTCTCTAGGGGTGTCACGATACCAAAAATTCAGTAGTCGGTGCCAATACCAGTAAAATAACACGATTCTCGATGCCAATTTCGATACAACGGTAAAAAAAAAGTGCATTCTTTGGATGTTGTTAATGTCATATACGGTAGTTCAATGTGCTTGCGCATATACTGAGGGTTATACGGTAGTTGCGGACGCATTTGAGTGACGCTTTGTTGTGAGACACGTTATGCATTAAATAATAGTGCCACGGTCATCTGCCACACGCCGGGTTTACACCGGACGCTGAAGTGACGTCAAAGCGATGCGTAAGCGCAGCACCAAGCCTTAAATAACAGCTGGCTCCCATCCACTCCCATACCCCGCTTCAGCTTCCGGTGTAAACAACCAAGTGCCGGCGCGCTAGGGATTAGCGCGGCGGCGTTGCTTCTGTGTCCGGTGTAAACCCGGCGTCAAACGCAAGGTACTTCCATACACGACTCTTTGTGCCTTTTTAATAAACAAGTCGAGGTGGGGCGAACGCTGCAGCCGCAGTTGCTCAAACGGCAAAAAATCTCTGTCAGGGTTGCCACATGCTCAGCCCAAGTAGAGGAGTAGGCAACAACATCGTCTAGGTATACCTCTCAATTTGAAACACTAGCGAGCACCTGCGACGAAGAAGTCGCTGAAATGTTGCAGGGGCATTCCTGAGGCCAAAAGGCATTACTGTATACTGCAAAAAATTATCTGGTGTCACAAACGCAGACATTTCTGAGGCGCGAGGAGTCAGGGGCACCTGCCAATACCCCTTTAGTAGGTCAAGTTTTGTTACAAACTTTGCAGATTCCACACGATCAATACAGTCCTCCATCCAAGGCAGTGGAAAAGAATCTGGTTTGGTGATAGCATTAAGCCTTCTAAAGTCATTACAAAATCGGAAACTCTGATCAGATTTTGGCACCAACAAGGATGGTAAACTCCACGCACTGGAGCTAGGCACATCAAATCCATTCTGGAGGAGATACTCAACTTCCTGCTGCATTATTGCTCGTTTGGTAGAGTTCACTCTGTAAGCATGTTATTTTGTGGGTTGGTGCTCACCAACATCAATATCATGACAAAGGACATGGGTCTGTGTGGGGATATCACCAAAAATGTTAGCATAACTCTGAATAAGCTTTACCATATCGTCACGAGCTGGCTCAGCCAAATGTGACAGAAACTCCTCCAGTTTGGACAAAATTTCAGAATTCTTCAGGCGAGCACAGGGAACTGAAAGTCGTCCCTCAATCACTTCCTCCTCTTCCCTGCTGGGGGGTGGCACCTCAACCACAGAAACAGGGACTATGGGGGACAGATCGGTATTGCGTGAGAAATACTGTTTTAACATGTTTACGTGACATACTTTGGATTTCTTGAGTCGATCAGGGGTTTTAATCACATAATTAGTGTCACTTAACGGGTGGTCCACGACATAGGGACCATACAATTTTGCCTGCAGGCCAGAACCACTAACTGGTATCAAAACCAGAACCTTATCACCAGACTGGAACTTTCTCGACACAGTTTTTCTGGTCATATCTGTTTTTCAGAGAAGTACGATGCTTAACAGACAACTGGCACATTACTTGAGCAAAGATTTTCAACATAAAGTTGGAGCCTTGGTCACTCTGGATATGCTTAGGTATTCCAAATGTGGTAAAAAATGTCACTAGTGCTTTTATAATAGCCTTGGTCTTTATTGTGTGTAAGGGCACTGCTTCAGGATAGCGAGTGGCAGCACACATCATAGTAAGGATATACTGGTTGCCAGATTTCGTTTTCGGAAGTGGTCCCACACAATCAATTAAGATGTGCTCAAATGGTTCCCCCATTACAGGGATAGGGTGTAAGGGAGTACGAGGGACCATTTGGTTAGGTTTTCCCACTACCTGGCAAATATGACATGATCGGCAAAACGCTGCCACTTCGGATTTCAATCCCGGCCAGAAAAAATACCTGAGGATGCGCAGATATGTTTAAGAAATGTCCTAACAGACTATGATCATGGGCTAAACTCAACACTTGAACACGGAAGGGAGTTGGAACAACTAGTTGTCTGATTGTATTGTGGTCACTGTCAGGCCCAGAAGACCACCTCCGCATGAGGACATCATCCTCAAAGAAGTAAGTGCCCGACCTCTCCCTTCTGTTTTCTAAAGCTGCAGACAAAGTACCAAAATTAAAAATGCTAAGTGCTTTTTATAGTAGGCCTATACAGACACAAAACATCCCAAAATTGTTCTCTTCAGGATTTATTTCAATTTACTGAAAAATTATAACAACAATATATATATAATGTATAATTTTACAAATTTTGAACCCGAGATGCTGAGGTTCAAATAGTATTGAACAAGTGCATCTGAACTTCTAGAGACAACAAAGAATCAACACAAAAGTACCTCTTGAGTCTACCTAAGAACACTAATAGAACAAAGTATAACCACTAAAAAAGTCTGTAAATATCACTAAACATGGACCTTTCATCAGTAGCAGGAGTGTTACACAATGCCCCTTATGATAACTCAGCAAAGGGAAACTAGGCACACAAAATAAGATAGTTTCTCTTTTGTTAACAGCCTGGACAGTGCTAGTACAGAGAAGAAGAAATCACTGGACACAGTCTGGTTTTGCTGCCAAATTTCAGACTGAACAAGGAAATAAATAATTGAAGACCAATGTTTTTTTGAATGCTAAAAAACATCTACAAAATACATCCAATTGAATATCTTAAGGTGCAAATTTGGTTACAGTATTTTGGTGACTTTATTTTGAAGTTTATAAATTATCAGTGTCTTGCTTGATGGCACTTCAACACTAACCAGGATTGCTCAACCCTGGAAAGTACCATCTATAAAATACAATTTCTAAAATGTCTTGGACTGCAGGGCAGCACTGAGCGGGCCCGAGCAAATGCATTTTGAAGCATTGCATGCGTTTTGCCTTTTGCCTAAAAAAAAAAATAATAACCAGCCCCACTTCTCCCTGGCCATGTGTTCTCTGTCATCTCCCCAGACCTGCCCTTCTCTATGTCTCCACCTGATGTCCCCGCACTTTTCTTTATTTGTCATTTTTCTTTCCAAAATTCCACTTGTTCTGCAGCTTCCATCCTCGCCCACACACAGCTCCTCGTCGGTTTGTCGGTTGATGAACCTTTTGTGTCTATTACCTGTATTTTGTAACTGCCTGGATGTTTACCTGCCTGTATACCTGCCCGCCAGCTTGTCCACGCATCTACATGTAAAGCTGTTTATTTATCATTAGACTATCTTCACTGAATGGGCCTGCGTTTGTGTTTGCATTTGTTTCCAGCAGGGTGACAATACACCTGTAGGGTATCTTGCCTGTAGGGACGGCAAAGTGAACACGCAACCCTGCTTGAAGTTGTACACATTAGCCAGTTTGTACAATACATATATAAAGACTCAACAGCTTCTAAGTTGTGTTGAGTCACCACAAAGGGCGACTAAGGATTGGAATTGGCAATATATAGATATATAATATCTTTGCAAAAATTATATTGGCATTATAGTGAGTAGAAAACTGGGTGCGTGAATATGCAGTAGTCCACGACACAGTATTTGTTTTTGGTTGTGTTGGCTAAAAGTTTTTTTTGCATTTGCTTATATAATTGGTTGTGTTGCTTGTTTTTCCATCTAGACTTGTTTTAAATCTGTTTGTTTTGTTTACGTGGACTTGTAAGACTAAGCAGACACAGCCAACCAATGGTAGTCTTTTTGCCAACAGTTTTTGTTGAAACAACTACTTCCAATATTTGCTTTAAGCTAGGTTAAACACTTGCTGCTTCGAGCTATGTATTTATGTGCAGATGTGGACACGAAACAGGAAAGGGAAAACAAATGTGAATCGAAAAGGAATATCTTCAAAAAGTCATGTAAAGTCACCTAATAACATTAATAAAAACCTAATAAAAACAATTATTAAAACCAGAATTGCTCAACCCTGGAAAGTACCAACTATAAGACACAATTTCTAACATTTCTAGGACTGCAATGCAGCACTGGGCGGGCCCGAGCACATGCATTCTGAAGCGTTGCATGCGTTTTGCCTGAAAAAAATAAATAATGACTTAGGAAATATTGACACATAGAACTGTTCAGGCTTGGAATCTGATCATGAGACAGAAGTTTGGTGGTGATATGACAATGCACAGTGGAGTTATGACAACATTGTCTCCTTTGGCGTAGATGAACCTTCGCCGTACCTCAATGTTAATACGGTTTGAGGAAATGTCCCAATTCTGAGAGACAGAGAGACGTCACCTTTGCAAGACATCAAGATTCCTTTGAGCACAGGAGTGGAGTTGTTTGTTTACGGCTCAGCATCAAAGGATTCATGGTCCATGTATGTCCGAGTTGGCGTCCAACCTCCGCTGCTCAAGTAACGAGCCAGTTTTGAGAATGTAAGAAGTAGAAAGTACATTTATTTGTGCTCAAATGTAGCGAGTAAAAGTAAAAAGTTGTCAGGAAAATAAATACTCAAGTAAAGTACAGATATGTGAAAAATCTACTTAAGTACAGTAACGAAGCATTTCTACTTCATTACTTCCCACCACTGGTCATCAGGTGGTAACATTTCTAGTGTCTAAACTATTCTGTTCCTGAAAAACAGCCACTGCAAATGCTCTGTGTATATTTGTGCCTGGATCTTGGACCGTCCAACAGCAAAGTGAAGCAAACCGATTTAAAAGCTTAACAACAAGCAATAATCATGAAATATATAGGAGGTTTGATTTATATTCATGAGTTGTACCAGTAATTTCTTACACATGTCACTGATGAAAGGTTTACCAGCAGCCACCAGAGTGCAATAGGAGCAATGTGTGAAAAAGAGAACATAAGAAAGAGATCTTTCTTTTATTTATTTTTTTATACAACATAAACATTCATTTTTTTTACCTATCTTGATTCAAGAGCGTGGAATAAGTGTAACAAAAAGACCTGAAAGTCCAAGCTCTTGAATACAGACAAGAAAAACCTATTCAAACATAATACACACACATCACAGCCATCTTCAGATAAGCCCGGACGACCTCACTGTGCTGTACTGCAGTTCAGCAAAAACAAGTCTCAGTCAATCACCACAACATGAAATAGAACTCAGGTTACTACTTTAGCCCACTTCTATATTAATCATGATAATCTAAATAATAACAATTATAACATCCAAGATGGCGG
This sequence comes from Limanda limanda, assembly GCF_963576545.1. Lineage (NCBI taxonomy): Eukaryota > Metazoa > Chordata > Actinopteri > Pleuronectiformes > Pleuronectidae > Limanda > Limanda limanda. The sequence continues at coordinate 25,805,851 of NC_083643.1, forward strand.
ACACCCACAAGTGCACAATATGCATAAATATATATCTGGAATTAACTTTGTATATATCAAATGAAACTCTAATTTATCAAATCAAAAGTTTGAATATATCACATGTATGTGCAAGGTTGGGGTCTATTATTACATTGACATTTACAATAATAATATTATCACTGTTATTATAACTGTTCATGTGTTAAACTTGAAAACAACCTAACACATGTTAATTGTGGCTGTTGGTCATCTTGGGACAACAACAAGAGTCATATGATCTAATTCTAATGTAGGCACACCGCTCTCTAATGTCTATATCATCCCATCATTTCAGTTCCACACATTGACTTGCACTTTAGCAAACAAAATATAAGGTTGAGACCAGGACCCCAGAATTAAGATAATCCTTTATAAGTCCCACAGCGGGAACATTTGCATCATGGTATGTGTTTATGTGCAGAGAATGAGAACTTTTTTTACACCGTGTATACAGAAACACCAAAAAAACACACCTCAACAGAAGATATCAGGCCCGGCTTCTGCATTTTCTTTTCTACAACAGAGCTTTTCTAATAATAATGATGGATGGTTCATATTTACTTGTGTTGTCAGTACCAGTCCAGTGCCCATTCTGTTTGTAATGGGCTGTTGGCTTGGCCTGAGGTAATACTGGTCCCAGCCACCACTGATACAGAGTGCTGGTCACCTGTATATCCAAAGTTTGTTAATACTGAACTGAAGTGTGAAGCCTTGATTGGTTCTTAGGTTATGTGAGCCACAGACAGACAAATATTTCTGGAATATATATCGGAAGTATAATTTGTATGGCAAACTTATACAGTTTAATTTTCATTTGCATAGTGCCGCTGTTCCTGCACACTGCAAGGAACTGTATGCCTGTTTATTCAAAGTATAAAATTGAAAGTATTCTGTATCCAAATCGCACTGAAATCAAAACTGCACTTCCTTATCAGTACACATGCCCAGTGTGAAGCTGCTATTAACTGTTCTTGCGATATGCATGTCGGATACAGACAGACAGATAGAGAATTCTGGGTTTGGTAATTAGATGAGTATCAGTTCAAAGGAAAACCTGTCCACCTGTCATCTGGTTGATCTTTGCAGCACATTCACAATTTCCACATCTATCGAAAACCTTTTATACAGTTAGAGTTAACCTACAGATTGCCTGATAAACACATTTATCCAGGCTGAGAAAACAACCAGTGTCACACTTCAGCACTTCAGTATTTACAGCTGTCATCTATAGATCACATCTGTCTGTTTGTTTTGAATAAAGCTGCTGTTTACCAAAGGCAAAATAATGGAAGTTGTCATAACGATGAGGATGTGGTGAGATTAGAGTGCAGTAAAAATACCCCTGAGGTATGTAAATTACAAACCCAGAGTGCAGATCCTGAAAAGCTCAAAATTTTCTTTCTGTTCAGTGTAGGTGTGTGGAAACTGAAGCCACAGCCTCAGAGACGAAGCCATGCAGAAAATTTCAACTACGGCCAAACAGCTGAGTAGTACACAAAACACAAATTTCACTTCAGTACCCAACACATCAATCCATCATCAATGACACCATCATCCCACCACTACTTGAACGCTTTTTTTTTTTTTTCACTTTATTTATTTGTTTTCACAATTGAGAATGAAATCTCATACATTCAGACGTATATGAAAACATTTCCCCCCCCCCCCACCCCCACCCCAGGGGACAAACAGAAAAGAAAGAATTAAATAATAATAATTTAAAAAGAAAAGATATATATATATATATATATATATATAGACATCATTGTCATCAATAAAACAAAACAAAAAAAACAACAAACAAAACATAAGGTGTGTGTGAGAGAGCATTCATGTGGTTTTCAGTAATGATAAATGACAATATATGCTGTACATGATATATAGGACAAAACTTCACACTTGTTCAAGCAGGTATGTAATAAAAGGTTGCCATATCCTGCTGAAGTTATCATTAGGACGTCGCAGTGCCAGTCTGATCTTTTCTAGCTTCAAGAGTTGCAGCGTATCTCTAACCCAATGTTTATAGGAGGGCGGGGCAGCCTGTTTCCAATTAAGTAAAATTATTCTTCTCGCTAGGAGGGTGACAGAAGCAATGCGATTATATTGTGCCCTAAGAAGGTGGTCATCCTCACATTGGATACCAAATATAGTCGTGAGCGGGGTTCGGCTCTATTGGCCTTTTAAATATCTTGGATAGGGCATCAAATATAGAGGACCAGTAACCAGAGAGTCTCGGACAAGACCAGAACGTATGAGCTAATGTTGCAGGTGAAAAATTGCATCTGTTACATGAATCATCAATTGTTGGATACATCTTCGCGAATCTAGCTTTAGGCAAGTGCAGTCTGTGTGCTACTTTGAATTGAAGTAGGCCATGTCCCAGCGGGACTGCCTGACACATAGTATTGAAAAATGTTTACCCTCATCAATGCTGCTAAAAATCCTGATGATGTTTTCTTACACCAGACATCTATTGCACTTCTGTCCGTCCTGAGAGAGGGATCCCTCACATGTGGCTCTCTCTGAGGTTTCTACATATTTTTACCTGTGAAAAGGGTTTTTAGTAGTTTTTCCTTACTCTTGTTGAGGGTTAAGGACAGATGATGTCACACAATGTTAAAGCCCTATGAGACGAATTGTTATTTGTGAATGTGGGCTATACAAATAAAACTTGATTGATTGATTGATGTCTGGCACAGATTGATGAGGAGTGTATCCTTGTAAATATATTTGACCATTCAGTATCTGTGATTTGTAAATTCAGATCAGCCTGCCATGCTTCTCTCAGTGCATCAAGAGATGTCATCTGTAAAGATGAGAGTTTCATATACATAATGGATATTATGCCTTTATTAGATGGAGCGGTTGGGAACAGAGTATCCATGAGCTGTTGTTCAGGGATTGCAGGAAATTATCTAGTTTGTTTACGAGTCCAGTCTCGGACCTGTAGAAATCTTAAAAAATGTGATTTTGGTAAATCAAATTTAGCTCTGAGCTGGTCAAATGAAGCAAAAATACCTGCTATGTACAGATCTTTAAATGAGACAATACCTTTCTCACGCCAGACTATGAAAGAATCATGCTCAAGTGAGGGGGGAAACTGATGATTTGCCACAATTGGGGCACAAAGCGATCTAGTCGGCCAACCGAAGTGTTTTCGCACCTGAGCCCATATACGCAGAGAATGATAGACAAGGGGGGCAATAGAGGCACGGCGTGGTGTGATAGGCATTGCTGAATACAACAAGGCTGGGAGGGATAATGGGAGGCTTCCATCCGCCTCCATTTGGACCCAGGCAGGGGCTTCGTTGTTAGCATAGGTTTGAAGCCAGTAAGCCAAGGCTCTCAGGTTACTTGCCCAATAGTATAGTTGGAAATGAGGTAAAGCCATCCCACCCACCGATTTTGGTCTTTGTAAAAATTCCTTACGGATACGAGGTGGTTTCTTATTCCAAATGAAGTCAGAGATGATCTTATTGAGATGTGAAAAAAAAGATTAGTTGATAAAGATTGGTATAGTTTGGAACAGGTATAAGAATTTGGGTAATATGTTCATTTTTATTAGGTTAATTCTGCCAGCTAATGAGATAGGAAGAGAAGACCATTTGCCGAGGGTCATCTTGGTGCGTTCTAAAAGAGGGGTAAAATTAAGTTTAAAGAGATCTGAGATTTTCCGAGTTGCAACTATACCCAAGTTTGTGAATTTATCAGTAGTCACCTTAAAAGGATAGGAATTAAAAGAAAGTGATTGTGCAGCAGAGTTGACAGGAAAAAGCTCACTTTTTGAAGCATTAATCTTATACCCAGAAAGCTCGGTAAAACGATCCAGTGTAGTCATAATGTGCGATAAAGTATTCTGGGGATCGCTAATATATAACAATAAATCATCAGCATATAATGATAGCTTATGTCCTTTTCCATTCCTTAATGTGCCGCGAATTTCAGGTGTGGAGCGCAGTGATGTTGCGAGAGGTTCGATAGTTATCGCGAATAAGAGGGGGGACAATGGGCATCCTTGTCTCGTGCCACGTTGCAACGGAAAATATTGGGAGTTTCGTATTATTGGTGCGTACTGACGACATTGGGGATTTATATAACAATTTTAACCATAATGTGAATTTTGGACCATATTTAAATCTCTCTAGACACTGAAAAAGGTAGCCCCATTCGACCCTATCGAACGCTTTTTCAGCATCCAGAGAGATAATTACTTCGGGTAGTGGCTGATTGGCATCTGCGTTCTGCATGATATTTAAAAGGCGACGAATATTAAAAAAAGAGAGGCGTTTTTTTATAAAACCAGTTTGATCTTGAGAGATAATCGAAGGTAGGGTAGCTTCTAGGCGGTGAGCCAAGACCTTGGCTAACAATTTGCAGTCCACCTTCAGGAGTGATATTGGACGATAAGACCCACAGCTAAGGGGATCCTTACCCTTTTTCAATATAACTGAGATAGAAGCCTGAGAAAGTGTGGGTGGAAGTTGGCCCTCGACAAAGGATTCCTCAAAAAGAGTGAGTAAAATTGGCAGCAGTTTATCTCCAAATTTTTTAAAGAATTCGACCGTGAAACCATCAGGTCCTGGAGCTTTAGCATTCTGCATACTGTAAAGAGCTGATCTAGTTTCCTCCAAAGACAGAGGTTTTTCCAATTGCTCCATAAATGATTCACTTATTTGAGGCAAATCCATGCTCTGAAAAAACGACTCTAGCCTAGAAGGGTTGTGGATCACCTCAGATGTGTAAAGGGAGGAATAAAATGCTTTAAACTCATTATTTATCTCCTGCTCGTCATTAGAGATCTGACCGTCATGTTTACGAATATTTGTGATCAGGGTAGAGGCTGTGAACTGCCTAATCTGTTGAGCAAGAGTTTTGCCTGCCTTATCTGAGTGTTCATACACATTAGAGCGAGATTGAAGCATTAGTTGCTCTATATAATGGGTGGTCATCAAGTCGAACTCTGTCTGTAGAGCTGACCTCTCCTTAAAAAGTTCAGGGGTGGGAGCAGTTGAATATTTATAGTCCAGCTGATGAATTTGGTCTGTAAGATCTTTAAGGCGCTGTTTTCTATTCCTGCCCTCCCATGAACGCTTTTTACTTACAATGTTCATTCTCCTTGTGAAAAAAGTCTTTCTTTTTATTTTTACTGGTTCTAATGTAGGGTTGAGTGATGGATGACGTCATCGTCCATCGATGATGATGTATGTTAACGGACAACACTCACAGTTATGATCAGGGGCAGCTCCTGGCATAGGCAAAGTAGGCGGTTGCCTAGGGCGCAAAATGCCTAGAGGGCGGCACAAGGGACTGATTTATCATGACGTGACACATGCAATATAAACCAATACATTCACATCACATCATCTTCTAAACCCGGGGACGCACCGGAGATAGAAGCGCCACGAAAGCTGTCCGCCTCCTTTCCTTGCCCATGTTAAATAATTGGGCTGTTCGCACGGGCAGCGTCGTGCCGGGAAGCTTCGGGAAGCGCCTCGGCCGCTCGCGATCTGCAGCGATGGCTTCGGGGTCTGTTCTATTTTTTTCGCTCGCCGCGAGCAAATCGGGCCGGAAAACACACTGAAAATTTATATATTTTAAACGATATAAGTGATATATTAAATACATGATTGAATACACATACATATACATACAATATAGTTTAGCGAAAAAGTGACGTGACCGAGACAAGCGTCTTGACATGCATAAAGCATGAGTCATAACGCAGAGGATCCGGTAATTTTTCAAAATAAAACGGTTTTATTTTGAAAAATTACCAGATATTAGATAAAAAACAGAAAACATGTAAAATGTTTATTCTTTCTGTGCGGCCCGGTACCGAATGACCCACAAATGGGCCTGTTGCCCTGTTGATTACAATAAATAGGTCTAAAAAATATGTTTATTGTGTTTGACTGTTCCGTACTGTTCATATTCATTAGATTTAAAAAGCAGACATAAAAGTTACTTTAAGTTACTTTCCCTAGTAACTAATTAATTTTGATATACAGTAACTGGTGAGGTGATTCCATTACTTTTAAAAGAAGTGATTAGTAACTGTAACTAATTACAAATTTTCAGTAAATTGCCAACTGCTTAATCCACACATTTGTCAGTTGTGTCTAAACAGACAGAAACACACAAGCATATACTCTCTTGTGTGTGTGTGTGGGGGGAGAACAATATAGAGGTAGAATCACCCCGATTACGGACATCATTGATGTTTATTTTTGTCGACATGACATGATATGCTGTCAGTACAGCTGATTTCAGACTTTTTATATTTTTATTATTTTTTATAGCTTAGAATTTTGTCTGCCTGTGTGTGCATCTGTATACAGGTCAAAAGTTCTTGGGGATGCATGACAATTTGCGTGTGTATGTTGGGGGGGGCGCCATTCTGAAATCTCGCTTAGGGCGCCAACATTGGCAGGGCCGACCCTGGTTATGATAATAAAAATAGCTGCTACACTTTAGTAAATGGACAAACTGTGTAGACTGGGAGACTTTATTGTGGTTGTACTTTGTTTACAACTCTGGTGTTATGGTTCGACAGCACCTGAAGGCATCACCAAAAACAAACATTTGGTATATGTCATTTGCCTTTTCTGTTGACCTGTAAAGAAATGGTGTTGAAAAACTCCCAAAGTTATTTGAAATTGTGAACTTTTTCGACAGTGGTCGGCACGTTACGAGGTAGTAGAACCAATATCAGCTGAACGAAGGTGACTAGCAGTGGAGCTATCCTCACTGAACTAGCGCTTCTTAATGTTTAACTGCATACATCGTCATATGCCAATTAAGTTAACATCAACGAACCCTGTTCTACTGTCTTAAAAAGCGTTCAGACTCAACACTGACAATTAAGTTTGAGAAATATGAGCCTTCAGACACATCTAGTCCAACAAATGTAATTAAGTCATTCGCTTGAAGAGTTACAGAAACACAACATGACAATGAACAACACCAACAACAATTCAGATTTCTATCTCTCTCTTAAACATCAGCTGCCATCCAGGGGATATTTATGTACCTTGTAGCTAATATTATTATTATTTAGCATTGTAGTTTCATATTATTGCATGTGAAATAAGGTGCACAGTGATCTGCATAAGTTTTTAAAATTCTAGAAGTAAAGAACAAAGGCCCTCTACTTGCGTCACCCGTTCCAACAGCACATCATGAATGGTTAGAACTGCTGTTACTCTCTATGTTACATGTAGGTGTTCACATCCTATTGGATAGTTAAGCCTAAAGTATGCATAACTAATTAACATTGTCCTTACATTTTGTCACTGGTGAAATATGCAGAAGAGTTGAAGTTGGTGAGAGTTGAAGTTGGTGTCCCTCTGTCTGGATCATCTGAGTTAGATATGAATCCCTCAACGTAGACACTACAATGTACTGCACTGGTCCTTTATCTGTAACCTGACCTTGGGTACCTCTTAGCGGGAGAAGGGAGTATCTGTGAAATGAGACAGGCACTATTCTCCTCTACAGATATAATGTTATATATATGAGACCAATTATGGTAAAATATTCGGTGCATTGATAGCGACCTGGTACGATGGTCTACGTTCCCTCTGTCCATGCTCGGTCATGTTGAAAGTATTAGCATGAAGCTTCTGCCCAGACTTCTGTACTTATTTCAGATGCTACCTGTAGAAATACCAAAATCAGTTTTTGATAACCAGGATAAAATAATTTCCAAATCTATCTGGTAAAAAAAAAAGTGTCCTAGAATTACCCTTAAAACCTTACAACTATTTAATTGATCCTAGTGTTTGACATCTTTTGTTTCTGCTGAAATGGTAATTATTGTTGTTAAATAGTTGTTTTCCTTTTAACCTGAAACCGACTCTTGCCCTGTGGTAGTTGACTAGCCTGTCTAACCTAGGTCCGCCCCCCACACACACACACAAACACTCACACACCCTCACACTACAATTGCTTTTATCAACAATGTTGGCAGAAAGATGTTTCGTCTTTTGGAAAAGACATGTAGCATGTGGAAATCAGGTATATATATGATACAAAAAACTTTGAATTTTTATAATGTATTCTTACTTTATATTTCATGTAACACTGTGAATAAATGTGGTTAAAGTTAGTGTTAAGTTATCCCTTATGTTCGTTGTTGATGCTCATTTCAAAGACTAGGAACAGTTGTGTAATCATCATTATTCAGCTGTCAGAATGGTTGTTATAATGGTATAATAATATAACAAGTGTGATCATTATGATGTATAGATTAAATTACGATAGCAGCACCAGTTAATATAACTTTTAACTTTGTTGAATGACCATCTTTGAATGTAAACAAATAAACTTGCTTGCTCCAGTTTTTGCTGTGATGCTCTGCTGTGCTTTTATTTACATTTATACAACAGGTGGGACTGTTTCTGCTGCCCGTTCTCCCCCTGCCTCTTCGAAGCAAGCGCAATGCATGATGGTTTATATTGCTGTCAGTGACCATCAGTTGTGCACTACTTCTCAAAATGCATTGTGGGAAACAATGAGTGCACCATACAGGGTATAAAATGTTTCAATAAACCTTCGGACAGCACTATATAATGGCAGACTCACTATAGTGGACTATAGTGAGGGATTTCAGACACAGCCTCTCTGTTTCTATCTCGGAAGATAATCTTGCCTAGTAAAGTCACCATAATTTGAATTTTCTTATTTTGTAGTGTGTAGTTTATTATAAATGGCAAACATGTAAGACAAAATACTTGGAAGGATTTAAATGTTGATTGTCATAAAAGTAGTAAAGTTTATTTAACATGTCACCTTTCACAGAACAGTCACAAAGTGCTTTACGAAAGAAAGAAAGAGAACTGTTAAAAATAAATATTGAGCCAAAACAAAGCTAAATCACAAGCATTAGACAGGTGACACAAGGCAAGTTTCTAGAGTTGCTGCCTTTAGAAACTAATTTCTAAAGGCAGCAACAGAGACTGCTGAATGTATGTCCAAAGGGAGAGCGTTCCACAAAGGCGGAGCTACCTGTGACGACTGAGGTCTCGAGCGGGACCCCAGAGCAGAGTCAAAACAGAGCCAGAGAGGGTGGTGCGTTCAAGGAAGTTTATTGATGTAGGAGAGAACAGATAGGCAGGTCCGCGGACTCTCCGGGAGGTCTTCTGCGGAGGGGTAGACAGGTCGGCTGAGAACTTTGTGAGGACTTCAGCGTGGAGGTAGACAGGTCGGCTGAGAACTCCGTGAGGACTTCAGCGTGGAGGTAGACAGGTCGGCTGAGATCTCCGTGAGGTCGTCAGCGTGGATGTAGACGCGAGGGTCCAAGGTTTCAATCCTGGTGAACAGAGGGAAGACACGGGAGTTAGCACAAGGGGTCTCATCCAGAGACAGGTTACGGAGCCGAGAACGAGTGTCCACCACTGTAGCAACGGGGACGAACTGGCGATGACTCGCAGCACAGCCAGGGCAGATAAAGCCCGGAGATGATCAGTGCAGGTGCGCCTGGAGAGCCGGGTCATCACCGATATGTGCTGCACCTGCGGGAAAAGGGAAACAAGAAGGGGAGGGGCACTGGAGGCACAGAGGAACTGTGAAAGTACCCCCCCCCTCAACGGACGCCTCCGGGCGTCCTACCAGGACGGTCAGGATGGGCCCGATAGAAGTCACGAAGGAGGGTCGCGTCCAGGATAAGCTGACGGGAGACCCAGGACCTCTCCTCCGGACCGTATCCCTCCCAGTCAACCAAATACTGGTACCCCCTGCCCCGTCTACGGACATCCAGGATGCTGGAGACTGTGTAAGCTGGATGGTTGTCGATGAGCCGGGTGGGTGGCGGGGGCTCGGCCGGAGGGCTCAACAGACAGGTGGAGACAGGCTTGATGAGGGAGGTGTGAAAGGTCGGATGAACATTAAGAGAGGCGGGAAGCTTGAGACGTACTGTGAACGGATTGATGACCTTCACCACCTCGTATGGGCCGACGTATCGGGGAGCCAATTTCTTAGACTCCACCTGGAGCGGAAGGTCCCGAGAGGACAGCCATACTTTTTGTCCAGGCGTGTACGTGGGGGCAGCAGTACGACGGCGGTTGGCAATCCTCTCATTCCTGGCTGATGTGCGAACCAATGCAGCACGAGCCTCCCTCCAGACTCTCCGGCAGCGGCGTAGATGGAGTTGAATGGAGGGGACGGCCACGTCCTCCTCCTGTGAGGGTAACAGGGGGGGTTGAAAACCATACATAACCGTGAATGGGGTCATACCTGTGGCCGAACTGGTGAGGGAGTTGTGGGCGTACTCGACCCAGGCCAGGTGAGCACTCCAGGATGAGGGATGACGTGCAGAAACACAGCGGAGGGCTGATTCCAAATCCTGGTTCGCTCGCTCGGTCTGTCCGTTAGTCTGGGGGTGATAACCCGAGGACAGGCTGACCGATGCCCCCAAAGCCCGGCAGAATGCTTTCCACACCTGAGAGGTAAACTGGGGTCCACGGTCGGAGACAATGTCCAGGGGCAGACCGTGCAACCGGAACACATGCTGGGTGAGGAGATCAGCTGTCTCGAGGGCAGAAGGGAGTTTGGGGAGAGGAAGAAAATGTACGCCCTTAGAGAAGCGATCCACTATGGTGAGTATGGTAGTATTACCTGCTGACAGGGGGAGCCCTGTGACAAAATCCACAGCGATGTGGGACCATGGACGGCTGGGGATGGGGAGTGGTCTGAGGAGTCCAGAGGAAGGTTGATGAGAGGCCTTTCCACGGGCGCAGACAGAGCAGGCAGCGACGAAAGCCTGGACATCCTGAGCCATGTTGGTCCACCAGAAGCGCCGTCGGATGAACTCCAGCGTACGCTGGTTCCCAGGATGGCAGACTAGTTTGGATGCATGTCCCCATACCAGCACTTGGGATCTGAGGGGGACCGGGACATAAAGGCGATTAGGAGGACCGTTACCTGGGCCGGGATCCGAGAGCTGGGCCTCCTTGACCCGGGACTCCACCTCCCAAAAGGCTGCTGCCACGATGCACGATGGAGGAAGGATGGTCTCAGGAGACTGACAGGGGGTCACGGGGGTCACGGGGGCCATCTGCCGGGAGAGGGCGTCTGGCTTGATGTTGCGGGAACCAGGTCTGAAAGTTAATGTAAAGTCAAAACGTCCCAAGAACAGAGCCCACCTAGCCTGTCGTGGGTTAAGTCTTTTGGCTGACTGGAGGTAGGACAGGTTCTTGTGATCTGTCCAAACGATGAACGGGTGCTCAGCTCCCTCCAGCCAGTGGCGCCACTCTCCCAGCGCCAACACGACGGCCAGCAACTCCCGGTTACCGACATCATAATTCTGCTCGGCGGGAGAGAAACGGTGAGAGTAGAAGGCACAAGGGTGCCACTTACCGTCCCCTGGGGAACGTTGGGAGAGGACAGCCCCGGCCCCAAAGTCTGAAGCATCCACCTCCACCACGAACTGCAGGGACGGATCCGGGTAAACCAGTACAGGTGCGGTGGAGAACAGCGTCTTGAGCTCAACAAACGCTCTCTCCGCACTAGGGGACCAGGTAAAAGGGACTTTAGAGGAGGTGAGTCTGGTGAGTGGTGTGGCTACCTTACTGTAGTTCCGTAGAGAGCGACGGTAGAAATTCGAGAATCCCAGAAAGCACTGCAGCTGTTTTCTGGTCTCGGGAGTTGGCCACTTGGTCACAGCCTGAACTTTAGCCGGGTCCGTCCGAAGCTGACCCTTCTCCACGATATATCCCAGGAAAGGAACAGATTCAGCATGGAGCATACATTTCTCAGCCTTAACAAACAGTTTATTCTCTAAAAGTCTCTGCAGCACCAACCTCACGTGTTCTCTGTGCTCCTGTAGGTTCCGTGAGAATATGAGAATGTCGTCTAAATAAACGAAAACAATGCGATTGAGCATATCATGGAGAACATCGTTTACCAGGTTTTGGAACACTGCAGGGGCATTGGTGAGTCCGAAAGGCATCACCCGATACTCAAAGTGTCCTAGCGGGGTGTTGAAAGCTGTTTTCCATTCATCTCCCTGTTTGATCCGCACCAGGTGGTAAGCGTTGCGGAGATCCAGTTTGGAGAACACAGCAGCCTCATGTAATGGGCCGAAAGCAGCGTCAATCAGGGGGAGTGGATACTTGTTTCTAACAGTGATGTTGTTAAGCCCGCGGAAGTCTATACAAGGCCGTAGGGAGCCATCTTTCTTTTTAACGAAGAAGAAGCCTGCTCCCACCGGGGATGAAGAGGGTGTGATGAGTCCTCCTGCAAGTGCGTCTTGGATGTATCTCTCCATCGTCTCTCTCTCGGGCTTGGATATATTGTAAAGTCTGCTGGAGGGAAGTGTGTATCCTGGAACGAGAGTAATGGCACAATCATAAGGACGGTGAGGGGGTAGAGTAAGGGCCTTGTCTTTACTAAACACCTCCTGGAGGTCGTGGTACTCAGGGGGAACCAGAGATAGGTCTGGAGGAGGAGGAGGAGATGGAGGAAGAGTAGATGACGGGCTCGCTGAACGAAGGCAGTTGGCGTGGCAATGTGTTCTCCATCCGATCACCACGCCTCTCCTCCAGTCAACGTGGGGATTGTGGAGCTGTAACCAGGGCTGACCCAGAACCAGGGGAGAATGAGGAGAGGAGATCACCAGGAATTGGATGATCTCCCGGTGATTACCTGATGCCACCAAGGTGAGGGGTTTAGTTTGATGAGTTATCCGAGCCAGGTGACGACCATCCAGGGCACTCACCTCTCTAGGTTGAGGGAGGGGAATAAGAGGAATGTTGCTCTGAGAGACCAGGTCCGTGTCAATGAAGTTCTCATCCGAACCGGAATCCAAAAGAGCCTTGAGGGGAAGTGACAACTCATTAGTCAATAGTCTTGCCTCTAATAATGTTCTGGAGGGAGTTAGAGACGTGGAGGACTGAGTGTGGCTCACTAGGATTCCCCCCTCCCCTAGTGAGCCCCCTCGTTTGACCGTTGGCGGCAGGAGGAGAGAGTGTGGCCGGGCTGACCACAGTACAGGCAAAGCCGCTCCCGGAAACGCCGCTCTCTCTCAATAGCCGTGAGCCGGGCCCTCCCAACCTGCATGGGCTCCTCCGTGGCCTCCCTGGAGGAGGAGCTGGAAGCAGGATATGGTGGAGGTGAACTGAATAAGGTGCGGGGTAGTGAAGCTGGGGTCTGCTGGCGCCCTGCTCGCTCTCGCTTTCTCTCTCTAAGGCGGTTATCTAGTCTGATGGCTAGAGAAATTAAATCATCAAGGGATTCAGAGTCATTTTTAGCTGCTAACTCATCTTTAATGTTATCCCCTAGACCGTGCGAAAACATACTCTGCAGCGCGAGCGAATCCCAACCGCTCTCCGCAGCGAGAATGCGAAACTCCACAGCGTAATCCGCCACCGAGCGTGTCCCCTGTCGGAGCGAAAGCAAGCGATTGGCTGCCTCCTTGCCCCGAACTGGGTGGTCAAAAACCTTTTTCATTTCTGCTTGAAGCTGATCAAATGCAAAATTTAATCGTGAGTCTCGATCCCACAGCGCCGTGGCCCACTGCGCAGCCCGACCCGAGAGGAGACTCACAACAAAAGCTATCTTAACACGGTCATTACTATACATACGGGGCTGATTATCAAACACAAGAGAGCACTGGAGCAGAAAGCGCCGACAAGACCCCAACTCACCGGAGTAACGTTCTGGTGTGGGGATGTGAGGATCCCGGGTGGAAACCCCCGGAGGTTCCGAATGCGTCGGGGCTGATGGTTCCCCCGAGACACGGCCGGAGGAGGGATTAAGCTGCTCGTTAAGCTGCGTCAGCAGGACTCCAACGGCGTTCACAGAGGCTACCAGCCCGTTGAGCGTCTGGTCGTGTTGTCCGAGCAGGCTCCCTTGCATTGTGATGGCGTGGCGAAGCTCCTTCGACTCTGTGGGGTCCATGGTTTGTTGGCCAGTTCGTTCTGTGACGACTGAGGTCTCGAGCGGGACCCCAGAGCAGAGTCAAAACAGAGCCAGAGAGGGTGGTGCGTTCAAGGAAGTTTATTGATGTAGGAGAGAACAGATAGGCAGGTCCGCGGACTCTCCGGGAGGTCTTCTGCGGAGGGGTAGACCGGTCGGCTGAGAACTCCGTGAGGACTTCAGCGTGGAGGTAGACAGGTCGGCTGAGAACTCCGTGAGGACTTCAGCGTGGAGGTAGACAGGTCGGCTGAGATCTCCGTGAGGTCGTCAGCGTGGATGTAGACGCGAGGGTCCAAGGTTTCAATCCTGGTGAACAGAGGGAAGACACGGGAGTGAGCACAAGGGGTCTCATCCAGAGACAGGTTACGGAGCCGAGAACGAGTATCCACCACTGTAGCAACGGGAACGAACTGGCGATGACTCGCAGCACAGCCAGGGCAGATAAAGCCCGGAGATGATCAGTGCAGGTGCGCCTGGAGAGCCGGGTCATCACCGATATGTGCTGCACCTGCGGGAAAAGGGAAACAAGAAGGGGAGGGGCACTGGAGGCACAGAGGAACTGTGACACTACCACCTCGAAGGCTCGAAAAAAAATTTATGAAAATGGCTGAAAGCATCGATAGATTGACTGAAATTCTTATCCAAATAGTGGAGGATTCCTTTTCAATATGTCAGGAAAGCAAACGTAAAGTCAGAGAATAACATTAAGACACATTTTATTATCCCACACACATGCACAAGCACACTTATGCAAGGGGAAATTTAACCTCTACTTTTAACCCATCTGGTGCAGGACACACAGAGCAGTGTGCAGCCGTGTACGGCGCCCGGGGAGCAGATGTTAGGGGAGTAAGGTGCCTTGCTCAGGGGCACTAGACAGGGTAGGGAGAATCCTCTTGGAGTTTTGGACAGATCAATCCAGGTTCGTCTTTTGTTGTTTCTACGTGGAGTCGAACCAGAGACCTTTTCTGCCCATGGTCCAAGTTTCTGCCACTAGTCCACCGCCTCTCCTATAAGGAAAGAAAAGAAAGAATAAATGAGAATGAAGCAAACGGAGGGCAGACATTTGTTGAAAGATTTCTTTCCCAGGAAGGGTTTGTTAATGTATGACCTACCTGGTTGACCCAGGTAAGTCCCAGAGGTGCTCCGCTTGGACCCATAACTACTTTGTACCCATGTAGCTCAGGCATAGCCCATCTAGGGACCACATACACACAGTGACTGGGTAACCCGGGCACAGGGACATAAATTATCACACTACACACTTTTCACGGGTCCCAAATCAAACATGTTGCCTCCAGCACATCTACTCGTGTGGATCATGGATTAGCATGTTGATTCCCTTGTCATCTCTGAGTATTTAGAACAGTTTTGATTAACCAAAATGAAAGTCACATCTTTTTTGCTCTTATTTTTGAGAAGAAAAATAAAGTCACACAAATTGTACAGCAATGATTACAAAAGTAAGAATAATAAAGCACAGATGTATTGGGGAGATGAGGGTTCTGGCAGGCGAAGAACAAATAGTTAATGCAGGTTTACAGGAATAAGTAAGATGCTGATGAGACTTGCAGTGGTTATTTTATTATTTAATTAATGTAATGAATGTGCAGTATGTCAGTCAGATAACATTTAAAAGAGGATGATGACAGATTCATAAACAGATCTCCACAGCAAATGTATTCTGTAGTTATTTATCAACTAAAAACTGCGACATTTCTTAAATGAAATTATCAGAAAAATCTGAAGCAGGAAAAACATACATTGGTAAATCATAACAGTTGGGTGCATCTTTCACACGACATGGCGCTCATGTTATCAATAAGCATACTTTTCCCTTGAATATTTCTGATTTTGCTATGCAAATCAACATGTGATTTGGTTTGAACACATATGAATTAACAATGTGACGATGTGAACATTAAGTAAAGCTTCTGACCTCTAGGTGAATGATATTATGCACCAGGCTGCTGTCTGGCTGATTAGATAACTGCATGATTAAGCAGGTGTATCAGTATTCCTGACAAAGTGCTTGATGAGTGTGTTTTCTAAAAGTTGTTCATCTTTTGTACTAATGACTTAGTCAAGAAGGTTTCATGCCAATCTGAGCCATGAATGTGCTTCACCTGTGAGACATATAAAATTGTCTTTGGGTAACAATTAAAGGGATTTTTACATCCATAACCTAAGACTAAAATAATTTATCTCACTTAGCAACTCCATTTCTTTTAGTTATCAACTTCATCACAGGTGGGAAAAAATAGTTGGAACAGGGTTTCTGCCAGCATACAGATTCTTCCTCAGAAAGAGCAGCATCTTCCTCCAGGCGTCTTCCTGAGCATGAGAGTGTGCCACCTTCTCTCCGCCCCACAAGCATGTTGCTGTAAAGACAAAAGGCAACTCTTAAAACACCAGTTGATATCTTTTATCATTAACAGTTTGTCAGTCTGAAGGTGTACCCACACTTATGACGTGAGGCGGCGAACATAAAGTTGCTGGCTCTGGTGTGCGGCGTGAATGGAGGTTCAATAATGTGACCAGTGTTTGGGTAAGACAGGACAGTCAGCAGGTGGCTGTTCCCTGCTCCCTCCATCATCTCTTTGATCTGGAAGTACAAATCTCATATTTGTAAGATGGTTTCAGGATGCATTTGATTTTATTTATCAATGGAAAATCCTTGAATTTCATTGATATATTAGCAGTTTCTTTTTTAGAAAATGTTTTTTTGAGTTTTGCAACATTGCATTGTTTGTGTAGATCCTAACCCTCCTGCTGAATAGAAAAGAAAAATGATATATATAGAAAAATAAAAAGGCAATAAAGCATGATTAAATGATCTTATAGATGACCAGTTAGAGACTGTTAATTCTGGAAATTGATTTTGTAAGAACTTTGTTAACTGAAAGTAGCGAAATACGTTGGATGTTGGTATGTTAAATGTGTCAGCAATGCTTTCTAACCTGATTACAGTTCTTTAATCTTACATAATTTATTCACACAGAATGTAGTAAACTCACGTCCATTGCAGACTCGTAAGCTGGCCAGTTCTGATCATCCTCACCTACAACCAGCAACAGAGGACACTGGAGTCGTCCCACCTGCTCAGAGACAAACAGTAGCAGTATTGAATTTGAGATTCCTTCACTTGTTGCTGCTTCACATCACCTGGTGAATCATTTAACTGAACAGTCACTGGCTATAAACCACAGACAGCTCCTCAGCCGGGAGACGGCGCACATGCAGCCCGGTCACAGCGCCACCAAGTCCGGGGCAGACACCAGGGAGCCATACACAGCGCCACTAAGTCCACTTACAGTGTTAATGTGGCTCTTTTTTTACATGTTTGGGCCGTGAACATTTTATTTTTATAGTAATTTACTGCTCCTCTGTGTCTCTATCATTCGTGCTGTTGCACTGCTCAGACTGCGTCAAACCAAACAGAGACGCTCCATGCCACCTCCTCCAGCTCCAGACTTTTACTAAGTTAGTAAGTGTATTGTGTTTAACTTGTGTCTGATCACACTGTTTGTTTGTGAGTATGTGTGTGTGTGTGTGTGTGTGTGTGTGTGTGTGTGTGTGTGTGTGAGAGAGAGAGAGAGGAAAAGAGCGAGCGAAGGGGAACTCTTATTGATAAAATAATCAATCATTATGTGATGATCAGTGTTGATATTGTGGCGACAAACAAATTAACCTTTCAACTGTAGAGAGAGAGAGAGAGAGAGAGAGAGAGAGAGAGAGAGAGAGAGAGACTGAATGATCTGAATGTCTTTCATTTATCATCTAGAGCAGCTGGGCTCCATTTTATTTTTGGCGCAGGGATCATCATTATCTACATAACATGAGCTTGCACATCGTTAAAACAACAATTAAGATATTATCTTAGACGATATATATCGCACAACCCTACTTCCAGGATTATTTTTTTACAGAGATAAGGGAGCCGAATCATAAAATGGCTTTTCACAGGTGGCAAAGAACTGTTCTCCAATAAAATGTTAAAAAATATGCTTAAAATACCATTTGACAATTTTTTCCTGTGTTCTTATCATGAAGATATGTTTTGTTTTAACCCTTGATTTGGTTGAAACAAATGACTCCATGAGGGAAAGCACATAATGCAAACTTATGAACTACAACTACAGCTGACTGCAACTGCAAATGAACATTTATTTTTGTTTTATTATTTTTGACATGAAAACGCAATTACAAAACTCAACATCAAGGGAATCAGACAGAGACACTGGTGGTACTCACGTCTGCTTTGAATGAGGTGTCAGTAGTAATGGGCAGCAGCAGGTCTCGGAAGATTATCTGGTTCTCCTCATTGACACGAGTCTTCCCAGTGTTTCTGATTGGACCCAAAAGAGAGATTTGTTTTGTAGATGTTTTAAATTAAACAATTGAAAGATATATATTTCTTCAACAAAAGTCAACTGAGACAAAAGTACAGCATAGCTCTCAGTGTTGGAGGGATACTGGAGGAGAAGCTTAGTTTGCCTGGGGTGTAAATTATGAAGTCGGGGGGCTAAAATATTAAGAGAGTTTTAGTAGATCGAGCCTATGTTTTTAAATACTGGGAGAATGAGTGTTTTTTTTGATAGTTTGGTCTTTGTAAATTGGATTTTTTTATCTCCCCACAGTCTCAAGTGTTTGCTCATTGTGGGAACAGGTTGGTTTCTCTCTAATCCCTCAGCCTTACTTACACGTTTCTTGAGATATTGTGATTTGGTTCAATACAAATAAAATTGGATTGAATTGTATTAAATAGAGAAGGACACAATTGGTGGAGGTCTTCAGTAATCCAGTTATCGGTTTTCCTTTTTCCTAACAGTTTGGCTTTTCCTTTGGTAATTTAGGGGGATGAGCTGGGTGCGATGGCCCGTTGCGTGGCTGGCTCAGTAACTTATCAAACTTTTATTTCCTTTGGCTGGGAACACCAACCCTTTTTAATTCTTGATCTCTTTTTGATTACTTACTCCTCAACAAAATCCATAATTTGCTCCAAAGATCCATCAACTGGCTGCACATGACTCCCACTGATACACACCGCACAACTGAGCTGGGAGACACACAGACACAATTCATATTATTTGTAAATATTAGTATGTGTTTGCAAATATTTACATAGGATCAGCTAAGAAAGTCTTTTGGGAACAAGTTTCAACAAGAGACAATAAAGACCCTTATCTTCCCATGCTAAAGAAAGAGAAACAAATCAATTTCTGCCTCACAGGGAACTGGGGAACACTCAGAGACACTGAGCTGCGAAGCTAGTCCCTTTGGGTCAGTTTATTTGTATTTGTTCATCTGTGTGTTTTGGTTTTAACAAAAGAAAACCTGAATAGTTTGTCTCTGGCTGCTGTGACGAGAGCCCTGTGGCATGGTCAACTGCCACATCCAGTCTTCCAGATCTGTTCCAATATTTAATGGGACAAGTTAACACATACTAGCTATTAATGTTCAGCATGGCTCAACCAAAAGTCCAAGGACATTTGTATCTACACTATTACGCTAACACCGAAAATCCAGTCTTTTACCATTATCCCAATGGGAAATGTTCGCTGGTCATACACGTTAAGAGTGTTATAATGAGGCAAGTACATTGCTGCACTAACACACGACAGTTTCACAATGACCCAAAAGTATTTTTACAACATAGTTTCATTTATCTTGCCTTAGTTTGACAGTGATCTGAATGTTCTCATAATAACATTAACATCTCTAAGTGATTTGCATCGTTGCTTCATTGTCAAGCGATGTGTAGAACTCTTTGCTCTCTCCCTTTCTCTCTCTCTCTCTCTCACAAAACAAATTGACCTGTCTGTCATAGTCAGGGATATTCTGAGGCTGCTGACGGTCAACTGTGAAACATATATTTTACCAGTTTTTAACCATCCTCCATCCTAGCATGCCAGCAGACAGACCTCGGCAAAACACTTGACCAGTCTTCTGTCAAAGATAAAATCTACTTCTGTGGCGAACAATGCTTGTCTTACCTTAAAAACATCAGAATAAACAGCCATTTTGAAGGTGATAGCGCAGCCTAAGGAAAGTCCCACCATGGCGATCCTGCTGCCAAGGACCTGAGGATGCTGCTGCAGGACATTGTAGGCCGACTGCAGCAGTAAAGCACAGTTGTAAAATTAGCATGGTTTCTTATAAATCACATATTCATATCACAGAATTTATGACGGTTGAACAAATTAAAATCAAAAATATTATTGTGATGAAGCCAGGCAGTAAACATAGTTAACAGTCTTTATGCACTGACATTAAGCAATCACTCAGATTTTAATGATCAGAATAAAAGCAATAGAGGCTGGAGCACCATGTGTCATTTTGACCTTTTCAGTACAATCATAATGAAAGGAAAGGTGGGACCCTAAGTTAACAGGGCCCTAATATGGGAGGAATGTAGGATTGAAAATTGGACAACGCATAAGAATAATTCTTATGTCAGAAAATAATGTAACTTACTTGCATAAAATGATTAAATCTGTGTGCATTTGAGCAAACATTCACATGGATAGCAAATTAGCATGTTCAGTCCGATCTTATTGTTCAATATCATTTATTTTCTGAATGCTGTTAAAGGGGACCTATTATGCTTTTTCAGTCTTTCTCTGTCCTTTAGTGGATTATGTTTTTTGTGAATGTATACAGAGTGCATGGTTCACTGCCGTGAGTTTCTTTGCTGCTGCAGCACTTAACAGAATAAAGAAACTAATGCGTACATTGAACATTGGAGCCTGTAAACCTTTTCAAGTAGTACCCCCCAAAAAGTTACCAGAATCTGAACTGCTTTCCCTTCCTGAGCTGGTTTGCCAGAACTTCCTTGAGGCCAACCTAACGTCCTTCTCCATTGCCTCCCTGAACTCCTCCCACTCATCCCCACACCCAAGCCGCTGCTTCTGTGGTCTTGGCTGATAAAGGAGGGCCTTCACCACTGCTGTCCAATAGCAGGTTATTGGGTAGCCACCTTGATCTGGATAGAGGGCATGAGCATGCCCACTATGATACCTCCTTTGGGATGCATAAAAAAGTCTTCCAGAGGTGCGAGTTGAAGACCCGACTGACAGTGGCCTTTGTCAGATGTTGTTGATGCACCCAAACAATACGTTTAAAGGGATCAAAAATGATAATTTACTGATTATCTACTCACTCCTATGCCGGTGGAGGGGTGGGTGAAGTGTTTGAATGGACATCAACGGACATTTAGGTTTTAAAACACAGTGTAAGGGGAAGAAAAGTCCGTAATATCTTCAGTTGTATTGGATTCGGCTGTTTACCGCTGAAACTCCAGCAGTGTTTTGTTGATTCAAACACTTCACCCACCCCCCTGTCTGCATAGGGGTGAGTAGATAATGAGTGAATTTTCATTTTTGGGTGAATTATTCCTTTAAGGTTTCCAGGTCATCTGATCCAACTCACCACCAGTTGGTGATTTCTTAATTGCTTTGCTCCTCTCTTCACCCGAGTCTCCCGAACACACAGCCTCAGCTCTGATGATACGACCACAAATTCGATCACAGAACGTTGGCCTAAGGTGTTGTAATCACCTTGTGAGACTAGCAAAGAAGTCCAAGGACGTAGAAGAAGACATTTTCAACTTGGTCCTGAAGACGCACTGCCTCGCCCCCACATACTGCTACAGAGCGCAAGTCACATGTTTATTCAATTTGTATTACTGAAGATATTATGTATCCAAATCGCACCAAATTCGACATTGCTCTTCCCTGGGCCATTAACAATACACATACCATGTGTGAAGCTGATGAGATTAATGATTCGCAAGATTTGTGCTCCACATACAGAGACAGACAGAGAGAATGACAGAGACATTTGTGCAATTAGTGGGTAAATGGTATTGTTGGACACGCAGACAATCGGGTTTACCTCAAAGTACTTGTTGTCCACGAAATTCCCAGTTTCAATGGAGACTTTATTTGTCAGGTAGTCAAGAGCAAGGGAGGCAAAGCCATGGCAGGCAAACAGCGCTGAGCGGTACTCCAGCAACATCCCTCCACTCCCCAACAGGTCCAAGATACCAGGGAAAGGTCCAGGTCCTTCAGATGATTCAAAACACCCAAAAAGAGTCAATATACATTAAAATTACTTTATAGATTTCTGAGGTTCGTACTTCTCTGGCCTTTATTAGATGTATGTATTTTGATGATTTGATTAAAGCAATAGTACCAGCAAGTAAGTCACTACTTATTGAAGTTGAACCTTGATGCTCCCCATAAGGCATTGGACAAACATTTGGTTTGTCTGCATCTTTCAGTATGAATGGTTAAACATTGTCAGTTCTGCCATCTGTCACAACTAAAAATATCCTACAAACATAAACAAACCATATAGACATTAACAGACATATTTACGGATGCAAAATATTGTCTACAAAATCAGAGATGATATAATTTATGTTAATATCAGACACATCTACACCCACCAAACATCACACCACCTTATTTAAGCAGGAGCGCACAATGTAATATGGATGTTAGGCAGTGGATACAACCATAAAACGGCCTTTGGTATTTATTGAGGGTATGCTTTAACGGTAGGAGTGCTTTAATGTCCGGACCCCATTTAGTGGACATCCTTCGGAGTTCGGAGTCTGAAAACAGTGAAGGTCTGTTCTTTTTTGCACTGGGGTCCGTGATGAAAAACATTCTGTTTAACCTGACAATAAACCCTGACTTGAATCTGTCTCAAACATGCATCAGGATAACAGCAGGTCCGTAATGCTCATCCCTAGGTCTCTTCCTCTTCTCCTTCAATACAGGTACCCTTATGCTGAGGACATCCTCTGGTACTCAGGTGGAGGCAAACATCCTAGTAAAACTGAACTCGCATTACTTAAGGGGAAAGTAGGACCGGTCTATTGCCATTGACAGCTGTCGTGATGTCAAATCAGACCCTGGATGATGAACTGTAATTCTCCTCGATCATCTCTGCAGCTGCCAGCTCCTTTAGCTGAATCTCCTCTTCTACTTTCCCTACACTGGTTCCCTACTGCAGCAAGTGATGCAAGTGTAACCCAGGTTAAAAGAAACATGATTTAGTACAACACTAAATAAGTGAATAAATAGTTGAATAAATAGTATTAAGATACCTGAGTTAAGTTTATATTAGTTATAAAATCCATGATTTAATCTGATTAAAATGTTTAACAGATTACAATGAATATCAAAGTAACTAGGGCTACATTGTAGCACTAACGGGCCCGAGCACACGCGCGTTTCAAGTCTGTCGCGGTCGGGGAAAAGACAGCGTTCAATGACCAAGCGCTCGTCTCCGCGTTGCATGGGTTTTTTTGCACTGCGGCAAGGATAAACGCTTCACTTCCTGTAGCCAGCAGGTGGCGCTGTGATTTTAAGTCATGGTGTCTTTGCAGATGTCATCAGGTCGCGACTCTTGTCTTACATGCTTAGTTTGGACTTGATTGAACCAAATATGCCTGAGATACAGAAGCTCGTGTTTCGATGGCGTGTAATCAAACTTTGACGCCAGGCTACGGTCACAAGGAAAGACGAAATGTTAAAATTCCAATAACTTTAGATCTCCATCTTGTTGTGAAGACACTCATCTTAATTTTAAGTTGATCTGATGAAAGCCCTACGACAAGTATGTCAAAGTAAATATGCTGAATATGGCCAAAATGGCCACCAAATCCAAAATGGCGGGCTTCCTGTTTACTCTAGCATATCTATCCAAGAGACTTATTTCTTTGTCAGGAAAAGACAGATGTCCCCGTCGATTTTCGTAGCTGTAGGCCAATCATAGTGCCAGGGCTGCCCTTTAGGGGGCGCTAGTCAGTTATTTTGCCACGCCCATTCCTTAAACCCATCTGACAGCTTTCAGGGGGGGGCTGTTGACACACACATGTAGTTTGAGGGAGATTGAACCTTGAACACTTAAGTTAAAGCAATTTCGTGTGTCATGGCGAGTTGATGAACTGTGATGCCACGCCATTAATATGGCGTTTGACGAAAAGTCACAGTAATCTTATATCTTCATTATCAATCCCTTGAGACCCATTTGCCACAGTTTGACATGGTTGCGCAAAGTGGATGAGGAGAAATACTTCCAGGTGTAAGACGTACAAAAAACAAGACATTTCCTGCTGCCACCAGGGGGCGCTGTGCTTTTAAGTCACGATTTCTGTGTTTATGTCTTTAGGTCGCGACTCTTGTCTTATGTGTCGAGTTTGGACTCGATTAGACCAAATATGTCCGAGATACAGACGCCCGTGTTTTGATGGCGTTTAATCAAACTTTGACGCCAGGCCACGGTCACACGCTCTGGTGAAAAGTTGATCTTTTGATAACTTTAGATCTCCATCTTGTTGTGATGACACTCGTCTAAATTTTAAGTTGATCCGATGAAAGCTCTACGACAAGTACATCAAAGTAAATATGTGGAATATGGCAAAAATGGCCACTAAATCCAAAATAGCGGACTTCCTGTTGCGTTTTTCATAATGCTCCAAGAGGCTTTCTTGTGCGTCTGGTCATGATACACAATTGTCTTTATTTTCGTGAGGATCGGTTAAAGCTATCTGAGGGGGCTTTCCGTAGGTGGCGCTGTTGAGCTATTTTGCCACGCCCATTTCAAATTACTCCAGAATACGTCAATTTCCACCACTCTCTAATTTACTGCAAACTTTAGAAAGTTTTTGAGCATGGGAAAGCCCTCAAAAAGCCCTTTCACCACGCTCAGAATAATCCTTTCAATTTCAATAGGGCCTCCCACCGGAGGTGCTCGGGCCCTAATAATACAATACTTCTGCATATTATAAGGGCCCGAGCACCTCCGGTGGGAGGCCCTATTGAAATTGAAAGGATAAATAGCTCAACAGCGCCACCTACGGAAAGCCCCCTCAGTTAGCTTTAACCGATCCTCACAAAAATAAAGACAATTGTGTATCATGACCAGACGCACAAGAAAGCCTCTTGGAGCATTATGAAAAACTCAACAGGAAGTCCGCCATTTTGGATTTAGTAGCCATTTTTGTAATATTCCACATTTTTACTTTGATGTACTTGTCGTAGAGCTTTCATCGGATCAACTTAAAATTTAGACGAGTGTCATCACAACAATATGGAGATCCAAAGTTATCAAAAGATCAACATTTTATCAGAGCGTGTAACCGTGGCGTTGCGTCAAAGTGTGATTAAACGCCATCAAAACACGGGCGTCTGTATCTCGGACATATTTGGTCCAATCGAGTCCAAACTACACACATTAGACAAGAGTCGCGACCTGAAGACATCAACACAGAAATCGTGACTTAAAATTACAGCGCCCCCTGGTGGCAGCAGGAAATGTCTTGTTTTTTGTACGTCTTACACTTAGAAGTATTTCTCCTCATCCACTTTGCGCAACCATGTCAAACTGTGGCAAATGGGTCTCAAGGCATTGATAATGAAGATATAAGATTACTGTGACTTTTCATCAAACGCCATATTAATGGCTTGGCATCAAAGTTCATCAACTCGCCATGACACACGAAATCGCTGTAACTTCAATGTTCATGGGTCCATCTCCCTCAAACTACATGTGTGTGTAAACAGCCCCCCCCCCCGAAGACTGTCAGATGGGTTTAAGGAATGGGCGTGGCAGAATAACTGACTAGCGCCCCCTAAAGAGCAGCCCTGGCACTATGATTGGCCTACAGCTACGAAAATCGACGGGGACATGTGTCTTTACATGACAAAGAAATAAGTCTCTTGGATAGATATGCTAGAGTAAACAGGAAGCCCGCCATTTTAGATTTGGTGGCCATTTTGGCCATATTCACTATATTTACTTTGACATACTTGTCGTAGGGCTTTCATTAGATCAACTTAAAATTTAGATGAGTGTCTTCACAACAAGATGGAGATCTAAAGTTATTGGAATTTTAACATTTCGTCAGACCATGTGACCGTGGCCTGGCGTCAAAGTTTGATTACACGCCATCGAAACACGAGCTACAGTATCTCAGGCATATTTGGTTCAATCAAGTCCAAACTACACATGTAAGACAAGAGTCGCGACCTGAAGACATCTGCGAAGACACCGCGACTTAAAATCACAGCGCCACCTGCTGGCTACAGGAAGTGAAGCGTTTATCCTTGCCACAGCGCGCAAACGCATGCAACGCAGAGACGAGCGCTTGCTCATCCAACGCTGTCTCTTCCCCGACCGCAACAGACTTGAAACGTGCGTGTGCTCGGGCCCGTTAGTGCTACAACGTAGCCCTAGTTCGTTTTGAAAGTTATATAAAGTGCACTGCTGCTTTAAGAGAGCACAGTTGCAAGAGCCAATCAGAAACGAGTTAGATTCTCCTGCACCGGTGAACGGAAGGTGGAAGAGAGAGAGAAAAGAGAAAAGACTCAACCAGTGAGCTAAACTAATTGAAAAAACTGGATTTGTTTTGTGTTAAACTTTTATTTTATTTCTGAAAGTGTTTTGAGTTGTTTTCTGTCCATGTCGATGGACTGTGGTTTTGTTTGACATTTGAAAAGTTACTGAGAGTCACTGAGAGAACACGTGGAGCTGAGCATCCATGTGGCAGCATCCGAGCTAACGTCCTAGCTCCACACATGCAGAGGAATAGATGGCGAGCTTCCCAGCGAGTAACCACACCTTCCCAGCGAGTAACCACCCTGAACGGAGTCCTGTTTCCATCGGAGGAGAGCACCTGTTTTCTTCACGAGCATCCATCCAGTCCAGCTGATGGTAGGACTGACAGGAACCTTCATTACTTCAACTAGAAGTGCACGTGGACATTTCGTGGTAAGAGTGAACATCTCAGATCTACAGACTGTTTCTACCTCAAGTGGAATATACAAACTGCACAACGTGGTCTTAAGAAAGAACTTGTAACAAGTCAGTTACCACACACTGAACTGGATTAACATCATTACATTCACAGTATGTTTAGAATGTGTTCTTTTGACATTTGAATGTGGTACTTGATATTGATTGTATTTTCCCTGTGTATGTAGGTTAAGCATATGGATGTGCTGTGCTAATGCTATTCAGCAACTCACTGGTTTAGCTGAGGTATAACACAGGAAAATCAAACTAGATGTTTAAATAGGCCCGATTCAAAATAAATTGAGAACTTAATATAACTTGTTAGAATTCTGTTGTAGTGATATAACAGATAACTCAAATAGAAACTAAACAATAATATTAAGTTACAGTTTAAAAACCTATTTAAACAGGAGTCGAAATAGAATTGATAAAACCAAAAATAGGAAACGGTAAATCTTTTCTTGGATTGAACTTGAATTTAATTAATTTGAAGATTTGTATGTAACGTGTGTTATTTGTTAAATGTGTTATATGGTGCCCTTTTGTTGTTCTATCTAAAACTACTCTCTTTTCTATTCTTATATAAAAGCCGGCATTTCAACTTACACTATTGTCTGTGGTGTGTTCACTATATTTATTATTTCCATTGTTTAAACTATTTTACTGCTCCAACGAACCTAGGAACTGGTCCTGTTAACTTAACTGCAACTAGTAGTAGTCTACATAGCCTTAGCTACATAGACACCTCCCTCACACCACCAGACTCTAATCTTATCTTACCTGGGGGCAGAAAAAGAGTTGCAGATAGTCCATCTTCTGTGATTGGGATCCTGCGGATGCCAGGTGCCATGTGCCAGCGCTCCACCAACACAGACGCCAGCGACACTAGATCCACGAACCCCTCAGTCTGGTGATCCTGGTACACTGAGATTGTGACTTCCATGGGAGTCTGGACGTTCAACTTCCTGATCCTGAAAGATGATGGGAGAGTGTTTGATACCAATAACTGATTGTGATTGGCATTATGTAAGTAGTTCTGGCCTGGTTGCGTACATGAGTCCAGGTTTGCTGCCTGGAACTGGTGTGAGGCTCCACAATAGACCCATTGGTTCAACCCCCAAATATGTCCCACCAAGACTGAGATCCTCTGAAACTGGAAGTAAAGAGTGTGAAAAAAAAGTTTATTCTCTATTTGCAATTCCAGCATTTCATTAAATGTTGGAATTTAATTTAATTAAATGTTTAATAAAATCAGACACTTGAGAATAATTTTCTTAATTGTCTATGTCTATGTCTTGAAGAATGTACCGTTCACAGTCCCAGTGGCATCAGCAGTGTAGTGACCAAACGCCTCCCATTTGAATTTATCTTCACACTGGTGGAAGGCATGGACAGTCAGCTGGAAACCAGGTGGGGCATTCTGGATGAGGACAATGAACTTCTCATCCATTTGTCCTCTGGACGGTTGGACCGACAGACTCACGCAACATTGTTTCCTGTCCATGGTGAACTGGTACAATACACAAGTTAAAATAATTATACTACAATATTGTACTTTTTGTTAATTAATCATTTCATTTTAAAAATCTATATGCCAAAACGGCATCAGAATGCGTATCATTTATGAGTTACTAGTGTCTCAGCAACCCCCCTCCATTTCAATCCCCACTACAATGGACTATTCCGTGATTCAGGGCGTAAACACAAACTAACAAGCAGTATTGAGCCATTTCACACTTAAAAAGAACAAGTTCAAAGTTCAGTTCATACAGATGATAATGAACTAACGAAAGTCATGAAAAAAAAGAAAACAGAGACCAAGAGAAATGGTGATCATTTTTAAAAGTATATTTTGTTATTATTTCTGTAACTCCATAATTGATCTCCTATTGTCTTGTGTCTTATTTTCTCACTTAATTAAGACAATTTATATAAGGCAGAGGCCCATCATCAACATCAATCAGATATCCTGCTGAAAAGATAACCAAGGTAATAGACAATATGGTACATAGGGTAGAAGTCACAAGTAGGACTTTCTTCGATAAATAAGGGTTCAAAAAGGTGGCCAACGGCTGTAGAGGCCCCCACACCTGTGTTGCCCTTGGGCCCCCAAATTGCTAAATCCGCCACTGGCTGTGTGCTGTGGGTCAGTAGAGGCATATGAACGGATTCTAATGTGGCCAAGCAGCGTATAGCCTTCATGTAGAAAGTATCTGAATCACTGCAAACATCTGAGTGTCTGAGCTCAAAGTCCTCAAAATGAGTCACATGCATAAACTACTACTGTATCAACACAGTGACAACACACTGTCGAGCTGTTCTACTGTATGTTATGACCCTGCCTAGGAGGTAAAACAGTTGCAACATGATACAAGAGTTTCCCCCCCTCCTTCCACTCTCCCAAGAACCAGCCACAAACAATTAGCAGCCCGTTAGTGTTTATTGACACCTTTTCCTTCAGGGTGGGCTAGTAGCAAAACAAAAAACAACCCAAAGGCGAAACAACCTAAACTTCCCCACTCAAAATTAAGGAAAACAAAAGACAGGTTACTGACCTAACTCCTCAAGCAAGCAAAACAGGAGAAAACATGGATTAAAAAAAAAAGGCTACCCACCCCTACCATGAACGGGCTGGTACAAAAGATCAGTTTACAAAGTGCTGCACAAGGGGAGTCCAGCTGGAGGTCCGGCTGGCAGTGGCAAGGAGAGAGACCGCAGGAGCTGTGGGAAGCCATCCTCTTATCCTTCCAGCTTGGGCTGGAACCAATCAGCTCCCTGTAAACACACCTCCCCACTCATCCACTCGTAGAGACACACCTGCAACACATCACACCCAAGCATCACAGTAAAGAGAGAGAGAGAGAGAGAGAGAGAGCCACACAACTTCAGGGTTGTAACACCTCCCCCCTTAAAGATCGAACATTTCTCTCTAGGGGTGTCATGATACCAAAAATTCCGTAGTCGGTGCCAATACCAGTAAAATAACACGATTCTCGATGCCAATTTCGATACCACGGTAAAAAAAAAGTGCATTCTTTGGATGTTGTTAATGTCATATACGGTAGTTCAATGTGCTTGCGCATATACTGAGGGTTATACGGTAGTTGCGGACGCATTTGAGTGACGCTTTGTTGTGAGACACGTTATGCATTAAATAATAATGCCATGGTCATCTGCCACACGCCGGGTTTACACCGGACGCTGAAGTGACGTCAAAGCGACGCGTAAGCGCAGCACCAAGCCTTAAATAACAGCTGGCTCCCATCCACTCCCATGCGTCGCTTCAGCTTCCGGTGTAAACAACCAAGTGCCGGCGCGCTAGGGATTAGCGCGGCGCGGCGGCGTTGCTTCTGTGTCCGGTGTAAACCCGGCATCAAACGCAAAGTACTTCCATACACGACTCTTTGTGCCTTTTTAATAAACAAGTCGATGTGGGGCGAACGCTGCAGCCGCAGTTGCTCAAACGGCAAAAAATCTCTGTCAGGGTTGCCACATGCTCAGCCCAAGTAGAGGAGTAGGCAACAACATCGTCTAGGTATACCTCGCAATTTGAAACACTAGCGAGCTCCTGCGACGAAGAAGTCGCTGAAATGTTGCAGGGGCATTCCTGAGGCCAAAAGGCATTACTGTATACTGCAAAAAATTATCTGGTGTCTCAAACGCAGACATTTCTGAGTCAGGGGCACCTGCCAATACCCCTTTAGTAGGTCAAGTTTTGTTACAAACTTTGCAGATTCCACACGATCAATACAGTCCTCCATCCGAGGCAGTGGAAAAGAATCTGGTTTGGTGATAGCATTAAGCCTTCTAAAGTCATTACAAAATCGGAAACTTTGATCAGATTTTGGCACCAACAAGGATGGTGAACTCCACGCACTGGAGCTAGGCACAGCAAATCCATTCTGGAGGAGATACTCAACTTCCTGCTGCATTATTGCTCGTTTGGTAGAGTTCACTCTGTAAGCATGTTGTTTTGTGGGTTGGTGCTCACCAACATCAATATCATGACAAAGGACATGGGTCTGTGTGGGGATATCACCAAAAATGTTAGCATAACTCTGAATAAGCTTTACCATATCGTCACGAGCTGGCTCAGCCAAATGTGACAGAAACTCCTCCAGTTTGGACAAAATTTCAGAATTCTTCATGCGAGCACAGGGAACTGAAAGTCGTCCCTCAATCACTTCCTCCTCTTCCCTGCTGGGGGGTGGCACCTCAACCACAGAAACAGGGACTATGGGGGACAGATCGGTATTGCGTGAGAAATACTGTTTTAACATGTTTACGTGACATACTTTGGATTTCTTGAGTCGATCAGGGGTTTTAATCACATAATTAGTGTCACTTAACGGGTGGTCCACAACATAGGGACCATACAATTTTGCCTGCAGGCCAGAACCACTAACTGGTAACAAAACCAGAACCTTATCACCAGACTGGAACTTTCTCGACACAGTTTTTCTGGTCATATCTGTTTTTCAGAGAAGTACGATGCTTAACAGACAACTGGCACATTACTTGAGCAAAGATTTTCAACATAAAGTTGGAGCCTTGGTCACTCTGGATATGCTTAGGTATTCCAAATGTGGTAAAAAATGTCACTAGTGCTTTTATAATAGCCTTGGTCTTTATTGTGCGTAAGGGCACCGCTTCAGGATAGCGAGTGGCAGCACAAATCATAGTAAGGATATACTGGTTGCCAGATTTAGTTTTCGGAAGTGGTCCCACACAATCAATTAAGATGTGCTCAAATGGTTCCCCCATTACAGGGATAGGGTGTAAGGGAGTACGAGGGACCATTTGGTTAGGTTTTCCCACTACCTGGCAAATATGACATGATCGGCAAAACGCTGCCACTTCGGATTTCAATCCTGGCCAGAAAAAATACCTGAGGATGCGCAGATATGTTTAAGAAATGCCCAAATGTCCTAACAGACTATGATAATGGGCTAAACTCAACACTTGAACACGGAAGGGAGTTGGAACAACTAGTTGTCGGATTGTATTGTGGTCACTGTCAGGCCCAGAAGACCACCTCCGCATGAGGACATCATCCTCAAAGAAGTAAGTGCCCGACCTCTCCCTTCTGTTTTCTAAAGCTGCAGACAAAGTACCAAAATTAAAAATGCTAAGTGCTTTTTATAGTAGGCCTATACAGACACAAAACATCCCAAAATTGTTCTCTTCAGGATTTATTTCAATTTACTGAAAAATTATAACAACAATATATATATAATGTATAATTTTACAAATTTTGAACCCGAGATGCTGAGGTTCAAATAGTATTGAACAAGTGCATCTGAACTTCTAGAGACAACAAAGAATCAACACAAAAGTACCTCTTGAGTCTACCTAAGAACACTAATAGAACAAAGTATAACCACTAAAAAAGTCTGTAAATATCACTAAACATGGACCTTTCATTAGTAGCAGGAGTGTTACACAATGCCCCTTATGATAACTCAGCAAAGGGAAACTAGGCACACAAAATAAGATAGTTTCTCTTTTGTTAACAGCCTGGACAGTGCTAGTACAGAGAAGAAGAAATCACTGGACACAGTCTGGTTTTGCTGCCAAATTTCAGACTGAACAAGGAAATAAATAATTGAAGACCAATGTTTTTTTGAATGCTAAAAAACATCTACAAAATACATCCAATTGACTATCTTAAGGTGCAAATTTGGTTACAGTATTTTGGTGACTTTATTTTGAAGTTTATAAATTATCAGTGTCTTGCTTGATGGCACTTCAACACTAACCAGGATTGCTCAACCCTGGAAAGTACCATCTATAAAATACAATTTCTAAAATGTCTTGGACTGCAGGGCAGCACTGAGCGGGCCCGAGCAAATGCATTTTGAAGCATTGCATGCGTTTTGCCTTTTACCTAAAAAAATAAATAAATAAACAGCCCCACTTCTCCCTGGCCATGTGTTCTCTGTCATCTCCCCAGACCTGCCCTTCTCCATGTCTCCACCTGATGTCACCGCACTTTTCTTTATTTGTCATTTTTCTTTCCAAAATTCCACTTGTTCTGCAGCTTCCATCCTCGCCCACACACAGCTCCTCGTCGGTTTGTCGGTTGATGAACCTTTTGTGTCTATTACCTGTATTTTGTAACTGCCTGGATGTTTACCTGCCTGTATACCTGCCCGCCAGCTTGTCCACGCATCTACATGTAAAGCTGTTTATTTATCATTAGACTATCTTCACTGAATGGGCCTGCGTTTGTGTTTGCATTTGTTTCCAGCAGGGTGACAATACACCTGTAGGGTATCTTGCCTGTAGGGACGGCAAAGTGAAGACACAACCCTGCTTGAAGTTGTACACATTAGCCAGTTTGTACAATACATATATAAAGACTCAACAGCTTCTAAGTTGTGTTGAGTCACCACAAAGGGCAACTAAGGATTGGAATTTGGCAATATATAGATATATAATATCTTTGCAAAAATTATATTGGCATTATAGTGAGTAGAAAACTGGGTGCGTGAATATGCAGTAGTCCACGACACAGTATTTGTTTTTGGTTGTGTTGGCTAAAAGTATTTTTTGCGTTTGCTTATATAATTGGTTGTGTTGCTTGTTTTTCCATCTAGACTTGTTTTAAATCTGTTTGTTTTGTTTATGTGGACTTGTAAGACTAAGCAGACACAGCCAACCAATGATAGTCTATTTGCCAACAGTTTTTGTTGAAACAACTACTTCCAATATTTGCTTTAAGCTAGGTTAAACACTTGCTGCTTCGAGCTATGTATTTATGTGCAGATGTGGACACGAAACAGGAAAGGGAAAACAAATGTGAATCGAAAAGGAATATCTTCAAAAAGTCATGTAAAGTCACTTAATAACATTAATAAAAACCTAATAAAAACAATTATTAAAACCAGAATTGCTCAACCCTGGAAAGTACCAACTATAAGACACAATTTCTAACATTTCTAGGACTGCAATGCAGCACTGGGCGGGCCCGAGCACATGCATTCTGAAGCGTTGCATGCGTTTTGCCTGAAAAAAATAAATAATGACTGAGGAAATATTGACACATAGAACTGTTCAGGCTTGGAATCTGATCATGAGACAGAAGTTTGTTGGTGATATGACAATGCACAGTGGAATTATGACAACATTGTCTCCTTTGGCGTAGGTGAACCTTCGCCGTACCTCAATGTTAATACGGGTTGAGGAAATGTCCCAATTCTGAGAGACAGAGACGTCACTTTTGCAAGACATCAAGATTCCTTTGATCTTTGAGCACAGGAGTGGAGTTGTTTGTTTACGGCTCAGCATCAAAGGATTCATGGTCCAAAGTACATTTACTTGTGCTCAAATGTAGCGAGTAAAAGTAAAAAGTCGTCAGGAAAATAAATACTCAAGTAAAGTACAGATATGTGAAAAATCTACTTAAGTACAGTAACGAAGTATTTCTACTTTGTTACTTCCCACCACTGGTAATCAGGTGGTAACATTTCTAGTGTCTAAACTATTCTGTTCCTGAAAAACAGCCACTGCAAATGCTCTGTGTATATTTGTGCCTGGATCTTGGACCGTCCAACAGCAAAGTGACGCAAACCCATTTAAAAGCTTAACAACAAGCAATAATCATGAAATATGTAGAAGGTTTGATTTATATTCATGAGTTGTACCAGTAATTTCTTACACATGTCACTGATGAAAGGTTTACCAGCAGCCACCAGAGTGCGATAGGAGCAATGTGTGAAAAAGAGAACATTAGAAGGAGTCTTTCTTTTATTTATTTTTTTATACAACATAAACATAAGATTTTTTTCTTGATTCAAGAGCGTGGAATTAGTGTAACGAAAAGACCTGAAAGTCCAAGCTCTTGAACACAGACAAGAAAAACCTATTCAAACATAATACACACACATCACAGCCATCTTCAAATAAGCCCGGACGACCTCACTGTGCTGTACTGCAGTTCAGCAAAAACAAGTCTCAGTCAATCACCACAACATGAAATAGAACTCAGGTTACGATATTTGGCGTGCTCATGATGAGTCACTTCCATCATCACAAGCATGATTAGCTGGAAAGATATCCTGTAGGAAGACATTAGTAAACACAGACTAATCCATATTTTACCATCCAGATTGCAACTGATAGTTCTAAGTGTCACAAAATGATAAAATGATCGTACATTGTTGAGATTTTTGGCATTATTGATAGTACATTGAACAGCGGGCATAATTGTCATACAAATACAATAATTATCGTCCAATCTAGCAACACTGATGTGGTTGTTCTGGTGTCGACAAATTGTCTGACAGGAGAGGTCAGGCCATATAGTTATCATTCTTACACACAATGTAAATGGATACAGAACATTGAGTTTACCCTGTTTTGATTTTGGGTTCTGAAACCATTGAGCTCATGTTCACTGTCATATGAGCTGCAACCTCAACAAGAGAGAGCCATATTGTCTTTGAATACATTAGGTCGATACAGCAAACTGGGTGTTTTTTTTAAGAAGCCAGCAGTTAGTAATGTTAAAACCAGTGGTTTGCATATTGCTGTAGGCCGAGGTTACAGCCACGTTTCTTTTAGCAGATCCACTTAGTTGTCTTGAATTAATTTTAAATGAATTGAGGCAATGCATGGATCATTACATTGCACTTCAGAAATATAACTGGCTACTTTTTGATCAGAATCAAAAGATCAGAAAATGTAGTTGACTCACCTTTAGTTTTAACGTTCATTATCTTTAGGGTTGGACATCGAAACATTACTGTCTCTGGACAAAAGATGGCGCCATGGAGCACAACCCACAGATGAATGTATGTATGTCCAAATGTATATTTGTTCTCTCTTGAATAATTCTTGTATTCATAGCATTCATAGCAAAGTAATCGTTTTTTTGCTTTTTTTTAATATTCAAGGTTACTGTGTATATATATATTTATATATATATATAGCCCCCACAACATTAAATCAAGTAACTTGTTTAATGTTGTGGTAGATACGTGTATTTTCAACAGACCATGGATATAAACTAATCAGCTTCTCTCTCTCTCTCTCTCTCTCTCTCTCTCTCTCTCTCTCTCTCTCTCTCTCTCTCTTTTAAGAACATAATATATTTAATATGCAAATAGTTAGTGACAAGTTAAAGCACAACCCCATGTCCCCTATGACCTTAGCTCTTGACGACAATGGGAAGGGGAGGAGAAGGTTTTTACCCGACTGAGTGGACACCAACAACCTGTTTTCTGCTTTTCAGTCAGCACCAAAACATCCATCTGTCCTCTGGAGGCCCTCCAACTTTATGAGGGGCCGAAATAAAACAGGAATATGGGTTAGAATTTTCCCTGCTATGGCTCCTCTGCTTTTAAATTTTGTTAAAACCCTCTTTGCCACCTTAAGGCCTTTTTTGAAGCCTACATTATTCATTTATTCGTTTTACTTAGTACATTTATTTGCATCGTTTTCTTCATTTTGACTTTTTAACCTTCTCTGTTTTTTTGCGAGGAAGTATTTGTCAGATGCGAAGTTAAATAAAAATAATGAAAACAATAAGTGTTCAAAGTAAAAATGTAGGCTGGAGGCATGGTATGGCTGCACTGCAGAATTATCTTCCTGCACTCCTGCATGATTGGTTGGCTTAGTATACACAGCAGTGCTCTGCTGACCTGAACCAAACTTTGGCTATAGGAGATCAGAGAACATATGGGGAAGGGAAAAAGAACATAATGGTTAACATTGGGTCCCACTTCAAATATAATGGAGAACAGTGAGTTCTTATGTTGCTGGCAGAGAAATACTGTGTCTACATTTTGGAAACAAAGACACAAATCTGACACCTCAAGATGCACTGTTCACCTCCATGTTTCCGGTACAGAAATATGTCCAAAATGTGTTTAGCCTGCAGCACAAAGACTTGATGTAGGAAACATGGGGCCGAGTTCTGTCACAAAATCCATTTTCCAACAGCTTTCTATCTGAGTTCTGGAGCAGCAGATCCTCTGAAAAGTAACAGCTACAGAGCAAAGGTATAGGTAAAGTGTAGCCTGTAGTATCATGATTGACTCGTTTTTGACCATGTGCTCCACAATAACAGATACATTTGTTCAGTGTGGGTTAGTTGAGCTGTTTATTTCAAACCATAACACATCAGACTGATTAAACAACCCAAGCTCCCTGCTGCCACCTGGAAGCTACAATGCTAATCACACTAATAACAACTGAATGTAAAAAAACAAACACACATTGAGACAAGATAGAGGGTCAAAGATCAGCTGTCTCCATCCCAGTGAGAAATGTTTCGAGCCACGCCTCCTCTGCTGTCGTGCCACCGCCACCCACAACACACACACACACACACACACACACACACACACACACACACACACACACACACACACACACACTCACTAAATCACTGACAGTAAAGCCTTGTTGAAGGGAAACAGACAGAAAAAGTTGTCTGCTTTAAAATATATTCATGCACTTAATATTCATGGAAATCACACATCATTGTCGTTGTATTGTTATGAGGGGCGGACTGGGTGTGGGTGGTGGGAGGAGACTTCTTTTACAACAACCAGACACAAAGGAGGTGAAACCTGTTACCATCAGGACTGAGGCTGGCTTTTCTCTTCTCTCTGAAAAGGGAACAAGACTGCCTCTGAGCATGGAGCTCACAGTGACACATATGTAGCTGGTCTCAATTTTGGTGAACACTGTCTGTGTTCTCTGCATTTATGGTGTTTATAAGGTAGGAAAAGCTAAAGATTAACAAGAAAAACCCATGGTCAAATAAAACTCAAATGAATTGGACAGTTGACATAAATTACAAAAGAAATGGAAAACACAATTTTATTGAAACTACTTTATACAATAAAAACCTTCATAAAAACTGTTTCTGACCCATTAGCAGTTGAACGTCTCTCCACACAAAACACGATCATTGATGCTTGTTGTCGATGGCTAATCTGTATCTAGTTACCTTCATATGAAGGTAGATAAATTAGAAAGCAGTTGTTTTTGCTCTCCACAAGGACCACTTTCCTGTGGGCGACCAGAGGGTAACAAGCCTGACAGAGACGGAAACTAGAAGACCTCCTGCCCCAAAATATTGTTGCTTACCTACAGATTCTGTATAATCACATGCAGAACAGAAATTAGTGTCATGAGAAGCATAACGTCCTGTCCAATTTGTCTTGTTTTTGTTAGTTTGGTATCCATCTAACAGCATCAAAGTTCTGATGTAAGTATTAGTACCAGTACAAACACTACAAAAACGTTATTAGATTACATCATTTCCTAATTAAATAGAGGTCTAGAAGACTAAACAGATAAATCTCAGAAAAAGAGCTGATAAGGACAAAAGGAGAAGAGGAGGAGCAGAATCTCCTTATCCCCCCTTTACAGAGAGACTTCTTGTTATGTCGAATTTGCTTGTTTACACAGAACAAAACAACGTCAGAGAGGTGGAATAATGCCACTACTTGCCCAACATGAACAGAATGTGTTAGAGGAGCTTTTGTTAGAAATGACATGTCAACAGGATTAACCAGGAATGATATCTCCCCTCTTTTGTTCTCTTACTTCATTGAATTCCACTGTGATGTTAATTTGTAAAATACCTGCATGTGTTATTTAATTGTTAATAAGGATAGTGAGAGGTCAAGTATCAAGTGCGAGTGTGTGACCTATTCCCTCTGCAGTGCTGGTGGGATAAAAATACATTGGATGTAAACAGAGATCACAAAGCATGTGTCACCTCACTGACCTCACCCTGCAGTCAAAACAACACTCATCTGTATCGGCTCATCAACTGTTTTCCATCACAGAGCTCATTCTGTATTAAAGCTGTTATCCGTCAAATTAGAAGGTCTTTGTCCAGAAAGAAGAGCAAAACATTAGCCTTCACTTCTTGTTTTGTCTTTATCAGGTTTTTGAGGCATCTGAGATTCAGCTTGATCCAGCTCAAGCATGGAGGGATTACCAACTGACTCCAGAACACAAGATGGGAGCAGGGGTTCACTTGTTCTAGGAAGAGGTGATTTTTTTAGTCATCATAGATCATCTATGTTAAGTCATCATTATTATTTCTTGTTTAAAAGTCAAAGAACCTGGATTCAATACATGAAAAGACACAACATGAACAGTTCTAGTTCTAATTCAAGTTTTTAGTACTTGAGCCAAAGTGAAAATGAAACCGAATTTGTTTTATTAATGTTCATGTGTGTGGATTACATATATATTTTAGTGATTTATTGCTCTGTAATTCTGTTCGCATATAAAGCATTGCAGCAAATAAATGATCGCTTTGTACTTTATAGAGAAATTGCTACAGGAAGTAATTTGGATGAAGGTTGCTGCCATGACAGAGAACAACACCTGCACATGTATTTGTAAGTCTCATATGGTAAAATCAAGTAATCCAAATTATGTTTTGAATCGGGGGGCACCAGTTGTCAGCCACTGTTGTAATTGATCTGAGTTCAAGTTGTATTCATATTGAACACATCATGAGTCCAAACTGCACAAAATTCAATCCTGCACTTCTTCTGGTAATTTACAATACACATGCCCACAGTGTGAATTCGACAAAATCTGGTTTGCAAGATATCCTTCTACATACATACAGTCAGAAGTTTGTGGAATTAGTCTGCAGATGGCATTAAAATCAGTATTGTAATGAGTGAATATACTCAGTTATTCCATGTGGTCTTCAGAACAATGAGCTGCTGCAATGTCATTTGGTTTTTTTAAGTTTCGTTGAAAAATAAGTTAGAGCAGAACCTGCTTATGACGAATGCAGATCATTTCAAATGCGGGTTGTGAGTGTTCAGGGCAAGAAATCCATCGGAAAACCCTCTCATCATATGGTCAAACACTGATAACCAGATTAATGTCCACAGATAGACACTCATCCGTCACCCAGTCAGAGCTCCGGTTCCTGGCTTCACTCCCAGACTGGAGCTGGGGGCCGTCGTCCTGAATGCTGTGTCCCGGCCTGACCCCAGTCTCTCTCCTTATTCTGGGTTAGATTAAACATCGCTGCCTGCTGCTGGCGTGCTGCCCAGCTGCCCATGGTGCCTGGTTCTGCCTTCCATTATCCTCTATCATCTTCAGCAGCATCACTGCTCTGTGCTAACAGGAAACAGAGGCTGCTGCAAGATACAGAGGCTTTATATGATGATGGACACTGGAGTGCACATGTCAAAGTGAGACACGAAACACACATCATATCCTGATGTTGGCTGAGGATGTCAAACAAGTAATCTCTTAGATTCCTTTTTTCCTCTTACAATTAGGAAATGCTGAAAACGCAAGTGAGGCAGAGGATCAAATGTACAACTTGGTCTTGCTGTTATTCAAGTGTGACAAAAAACATTGAGAGGGAAAGTATTTTATTGGTTTCAGGATAAGAACGGTGCTGTTGTATGACACCACAAAAGTGAATTTATAGAGTAACTGTCATCTGAAGGGCATGACGTACTGAACTGTATTATTATTATTATTATTATTATTATTAATAACTATTAAATGCTGTGTCAATGATGAGCTCGCATCTTGATTTTGTGCGGATACGAGTCTCTCAAGAAGAATAAATGGAGCCTCTGTTATAGAGCCTATCTGTTTCCCTAATTTGTGCTTCACCTGCCACATTTAAAACCTAGCCTTTCCCTCACCCCAACCACAAAGGGCAGCACTGCAGGAAATACTATTTGCAGACCCTGTTGGACTTATCAGGAATGTAACCTTGCTCCCATAGTTCCCAACATGCATGGAGCGGAACAGTGACCACCCACTTTTAGAGTCCCTGGTTCCATTTATTTTCCCACTGATGTTTCAGAAAATCCTTCTACAAAAGTTAAAACCTGGAAACTGGAGCCAGGTCGACCAGCTACAAAATGAATCAAGATAACAAAACATTTGATTTGGAGCAAAAAAACTAAAGGAATTTCACATCCCATAAACCATAGTGTTATAACTATTATATTGTAGTTTGAGCTTTGAATGTATATTGATAGCATTTCAAATAGTGTAACGTGTATGTTGTAATGCTGAACAATCTGATTGTAGCCTAATAATATGTTTTTGCTGATGTTGATATCATTTCCATGGTAACAAAGAGCTCCCCCTTTAGAACACAATGCTATTACACCTGAGGATTAGGGGTATTTTGGTACTTCTCTTTGACTTCACAAAGAAAGTTCACAACTTTCCGTTTTTCTTAAAAAACAGTTGATGTAATACGGACATATGGCTTCTACAAGAGCCTATCATTTCACAGTCCCATAGCTTGTGGTTAGTCTACATGGGATTGTTATAATATAATGGCTGATAATCAATGGTCAATAGAAATGGTGGAGAAACCTATGAATGTGGATATATATTAAACAATAACTATTCATCTATTTAAGCACGGGTCTGTATCAAACAAATGTCTGAGTTTAAACATTTAGATTTTCCAATGAACCCCAGACTAAATGAAGTCACTGGTGCAACATGAGCGAGTCTGGCAGGTGCAGCAGAAATGTCCACATGGATCCACTTCTGGGAAAACCCTTCATTTGCCGCCGTGGCTTCCAGTTTTTAGCATCAATGGCGTACTCCAAAGTCTCGCTCCTGTTGAGAGTGAAGACAGAGTCACCTCTGACCACAGCAGTGAACAGTGAACCTCTGCTGTTGGCAAAGTGTCCCGGTAGGGCTGACCACTGGCCCGAGCTTATATTGTAACAGTCCATCATACATCTTAGGAAGTCATCAGATGGCCCGTTTCTCATGACGTATAAATTGTCCCTGTGGCCGACAATGCAGTGGCCATAGCTCTGATGCCTGATCAGCGTGGTAACAAGCAGCCATTGGTCTTTCGCTGACACGTACTCATAGATCTCTGTGGTCTCCATCGGCCTCCATAAACATACAAATACTCTTCTCATGGCTTTTGTGCATGCCACTCCCACCGCTGGCCGAGGTAAGTGAGCAGCAAATGTCCACCTCCCACTCTCTACATCATATGTTTCCACAGATGACATCACTGTACCCTCATATTCCCCTCCAATGGCGTAAAGACGACCGTCTGCACCCACAAGGCTGAGATTGTAGCGAAGCTGTGCCGGACTGGTGATCCTGCTCCAGCTGTTGTTTTCAACACTGTAGCAGAAACAAGAGTCCACAACTTGTCTATGGACTCCAATAATTCCTCCGACGATGTAGAGGTTGTTGTCTAAAACGGTCACTCCAGCCATGGAGGTGCTGGCCTCCAGTGGAAGATCTGTTAAGACTTTCCACTTATTGGCGGTTTCGTCCAGGAAGCAGACTGTCCTGGCAGAAGCATGTACAGTTTCATCCACACCACAGGTCGCATGGGCCCCTACAGCCACAAAAACACTTGGGGTCAAAGAGTCCACATAGGAGATCAGCTCTGATGGCAAGGTTTTCCTGACCTCCACCTCTAGGTCGACATACATGTCTCGTATGAACAGTGCAGCAGCATGGTAAAGATCCATGAGGCCGAAGGTTGCAGCTGTGTGATACATCAACAAGCAATTGTCAGAGTCAATGAGGTTGATTAGGTGTTTAGCAAGCAGTGCCACCTGCAGGAAAGCAGCACATTCAATGGCCTCAACAATGTCATCAGCATCTAGGACTGGCATTTCACCTCGTAAAACTGCCAAGGCGATAAGGAAGCCTCGAGCACGCAGGGACTTGAGATGGATTTCTTGTTGCCGACACTCCTTCATCCCAGATCGATACAGAGCTCGAAAGTAGTCGCAACTCTGGACGAGTAACTTCTTCTCCTCGCAGAAGTGAGTGTCTCCGACCACCACGGTTAATTTAGCTGAAACGAGCCCTGGGACAGAACACGGCAGATAACCTCCACTGTCTGCAAGGTCACCGCTGCGGCAGACAGCTGATTCACTGCTGTGTGCTGACATAACTGTTCTCTGACAGTGACACTCAAGAAAAATATCCTCGATTAAAATGCAATGAGAAGCTGAAACATTTCCAAAAGTCTTGAAGAACAGATGAAAAAAAGTGACCAATGCAGCAGGAAGCTGCCTCACTCTTCTGGGAGGATCAGTTGTTTCATAGCTTTCAAAATAGAACCAGCTAAACATAGAAGAGAACAAATGACCATGTGTCACATTCATATAGTAGAGGGAAGAGCAATCAGCAAATGCAGGATTAGTGATCTGCTGTTAATTCTGCTGCAGACTTAAAGGGTCAGTTCTCCCAAATCATAAAAAAACTTTTTCTGACTTATCTATGCGTTGGTCGATCTTCCTGATTTGGTTTGAGTGGTAGGGGGATTTGAGATGTCCAAAGGTTAGACATTTGCTGAAGCCCACAAGAGAGGTAAAGAAAATGTAGTTTGTTCTGCCAAAATAAACTTGGACAAACCCTTGCAACATGTCTAAATGAGGATCATCCAGAGACTAAATTATAGCTGTATCTCAATTCAAAAGGCTCCTTTTATACTGATTGCATCACAGCAGTGCAACTAGGCTGTCCTATTTCAAAGGCTCCTTCAAATGTGGCCAACAAATGTCGTTTGAGAGATGCACCCCCTGGATTGATACAGAGGTTTTGGGAACAGACTT
This sequence comes from Limanda limanda, assembly GCF_963576545.1. Lineage (NCBI taxonomy): Eukaryota > Metazoa > Chordata > Actinopteri > Pleuronectiformes > Pleuronectidae > Limanda > Limanda limanda. Next base: position 25,849,170 of record NC_083643.1, read on the forward strand.
TGTTGCAAAACGTCTTTGTAACTGTTTACTACAGTGGTTTCTAAAAGTGTGAGGATGGAAAAAGGGGCTCCAACCTTTGGACCCCACTGTGTTTTTTCGGCAAGAACTAACTCCAATGAAAACAGTCTGGTCTCCCCATATAACTGCAAATGAGACACAGCTTTTCACAGTCAAATGAAGGGAAATAGCACACATTTGCAAATTATAATAAAAATCATGAAAGGCATTTAATTAACTATTATAAGATCCAGACATCAGTGGTCACTGCTGGTGAATTGGACCAAGGTGTTTAATTTAATTTAAATTTTGTATAAATGAAGACGGTAAAGTTGTAAAAATCTTGCTAGCTTCCCCTGAGTCCTGTCTTTCCTTTAATTCCTCTACAAACAACAGTGCAGGGTCTCCTGCTGTTCAGAGTATCATTGAATCATTCTGTTATTGTATTGCTGCTGGTTCAGAGCTGGAGTTGTGATGTAAACATCCAAAAAAACAAAACAGAGATGTGATTATCGTCCGTGTGAGTTTGTGGATGTGAGCGGGGATCAGTTTGAAGATGTTTTTGTCCAGAGAACAAAAGCATGTTCCCTGTTTGCATCTTTAAATCTGTTTTCTGTCAACCTTGTCTTTACATGAACTTACAGTGAAGGAGGAGGGGCTGACCTACATTTGAGATCACTGGGGCAGACATAACACAGCAGGTCATGTGATCAGCCCTCAGTAAAAACAAATCCAGCGGCTCCAGCAGAATGTGTGAGTAGACAGAGGGGATTGTGGGACAGTAGGAGTGCTGTTTTGATCGGTCCAACATGGTAATAACACAGGACTGGAAGAAGTCTAGAGGAGGAAAAGTGCCAAGGGATTCAATTATATCATGACACAGACAAATAGGTTGTATTGCAGGCAATGTATGTTGAGCAGAAATGGAAATAAAATGAATAAGGGTAGAATAGAGGTAACTAAAATGTTTTTTATTTTTTTTACAATCTGTGGCTTTGTGGCACATTTACTGGGTTCAGGGGTTCAGTGTTTCCAGAAGCCCCAGGGACCTGCCCAACACCAGACAATGGACAGACACAGCTAGAGAATAGTTGGTGAAAATACTGAAATATTAAGCAGTCATCAACTCAGACAAAATTTAGCAGAGCTAAAAAGAGACTTATGTACATTATAAGGTGGACTCACACACACAACTCCAGTCTGTTGGATGTGACAGTGTAGTCAGCTGTTTGCCAACACTTCTTTACAGGCTAATAATATGTCCAATGTTTTATTATACTACTCTGTAGCCACCATGGTAAAAAAGAAAAAAGCATTCATACTGATATGAATAAATAAAAGTAATACATCGATCCATTCATCTAGTGTGACTCATAACTTAGCACATGAGCTATTGTCCCGAAATAACGTGTCAACACTGGATCTTTGCTGTTATTCTTCTGAGACTGAGTCAATGCAGCATTAACCCATAATATGGTATATCCAGAGCCTACTGTGTTACATAAATATATTACGAATAACAACCAAAGAGGATTTAAAAAAACATTTACAACACAACTAAATTAGTTCTTAGTTCTGTATTTTTTGTTCGCCATAGGTACAACTATCAAAGGGTTTTTAATAAAGTTGTTTTCCCTTCTGGTATCTATTGCAATTCATAGACCCAACCAACATGGCTAAAAAAAACTAAGAAATCGTCTAGGTTTAGAACAGAAAACTCACCAGAGTAGTTCATGTTCATTTGAATGTTTTAAAAAACTGTATCAAATATATATTATGGTACAAAGTCAAAGCTCAAACTCAAATATCTGAATAATTGCCTCATCTTGTCAGTCCACAATTACTTTACTGCATTTCACATTTAAAATAATAGATCTGAGTTGTGGTTGGTTAACTTACAGATCGATTTTTGACATATTCTTTTATACAATCTACTGTAATGTATTTGGACTCTCCTATGTGGACGCTTTGACTTCCACATGCACCACCCTGCTGCTGGAACTACTAATCACAGTTTTGCCTAAATTGAGCTTAAGTAATTTGACTTTTGAGAACATGAAATCATAGGTCTGTATTTGTGAGCCAGTTTGGGCAGAAGGATCTTACCCACACACTGGATCAGTGATGAGTAGGGCTGTTTAGTTTCCTGTGTTTCATTAGGGGAACCTGGGGCAAACACAATCAATGTGTGTGATGTATGTGTTCTTTCTGTGAGAAATGGTATTTAAGATTCAAGTTCGTTTCTGTTCCTAAAGTGGCGATGAATTAGTGTCGTGACTTAGCGGTGACTCAATATGTAGTCCAGCTGTGGCTCTGGATGAGCCAACAGTCAAATGGAAATTTAAATGATTGCGTTACATTAGTGAATCACAGACCTATACACATTCCTGAGGTGATCTCACTGATTCTGAGCAGAGACTGAGTTAGGAGACAAAGAGCAGGAATAAGCAGCATTTCCCTTGATATATTTTTGGAAACAATGATGCTGCAAAATAGTTTGTACAGTATCACTACTAATGTCTAGTGATACTGTACAAACTATTTTGAATAGAATATCTTGCACCTTGTAACTCAACAATTGAACCAAATTGAAATGCCTAAAACGTCATCTTATAATAAACACGCTTACACAAAATCACGTTGTTGTGAATTGTAGTGGAGTAAAACCATCAAAAATTACACAGTATTTGAGTATATCACAGTTTCTCTGCACACCTCGATTTCAGACATGATAAAAAAACTGGACTGATCATTTGAATTTTGAGGCATGTTGGTGTAGTTCTGGATATTACTACTATTACTATTACTACTACTGCTAATAATAATATCAAGGATATATATAGAATCATCTCCTCTACCTCAGCACAACCAGAGTGACCCTCTCTGAATCCCTCCGCCTGTGCTACTACGAAAAAGTAGCCCGCGTGTTTTACCGTTATTTACGGCTCGTCGGTTCAGACTTCAGGAGAACCCGTTACTTGTCTACACGTCACACTTCACCGGGACGTGCTGGTGTCAGAATGCAGCGACCGGCTCTGTGGTGTTATTTGATGTCTGGCGGAAGGATCTGTGTGGTGATTGTAAACATGTGAGGCGGCGGCGGCGCAGCGCGGCAGTAGAGTTGCGCGCCCCCGTGGATCGGTGACCACACAGCGGCTCTCGTCTTTTGTTCAGCCCGAAATGGATGAGCTCTCGGTGGATTTAAACCGCGCCGTTTTCGCGTTCCGCCCGTGAGAAGAAGGGCGTGGCGGCCCCGCTGGGCTCCGTGGATCGTCACGCGGACATTTCCCTTGCGTGTGCTTTCATTCAAGTCGCAGAGGTCAGGGGCACGATGCTGCTCTCCCTCTCCCACAGCATGGATCTACCGGCGAAGCTCCACCTGCAGCAAGGTAACGATGCGAACCACAACACCAGCCCTCGTGGTGCACCGTGGTCCCCTGTTTTTCTACGATCTGGTGACTTTTACCGTGGACCTCACTAGACGTGCACTGCTACCGGTTGCCGGTCAGAACCAGGCCACAGAACCCCAAGGGTCACATAACACACGCAGTGGCAAATCAAGCGCCATTTTCACGTCTTTATTATTCCGCTAATGGGCATTTCTTCAAGGTAATTAGCTGAAAACACGTCTGCTCAAATCAGTTCAGCCGATAACATGTGCAGTGTCACATCTTCACTGTAGAACAGCGTGCACTGTGTCGCATTGGTGTTTTTAACCAGATAAATGATAACAACTCTTGAATGAACACATTTTCAGTGAAGTGTTCGATGTTGGTGTGTGACCTTTAAATAACACCGCGTGGGGCCATTTTGAGAGCCGGGGGTCTTAATAATAATGTAATAATGTGTTATCTGTTAAATAACGTTTTTTAAAACGGTTGCTGTTGTTAATCCTTATTTAACTGAAGAGCTGATGGTCGCCATGTTTAAACGGCCGACACAATAACAGCGGGAGTCATCTGAGGACATGGACTCGTGTTGGTGACTTATGTGTTCTTCAGTATTTCTTTTTAAACGTGTTTAGGTGTTGCACCTGAATGTGTAACCCCTCAAATCCAGTGTCTGTTGGCCGCTGTGTTTGGTCCTCTGCTGAGCACACGGCAGACACTGGATTTGAGGGGTTACACATTCAGGTGCAACACTACGCAGCGTCTCCACAACCTTTCAATCTGATTCATCCTAATTGTTTTCCTGTGTTTTGTAGCCAAAGCGGAGAAGCAGCCATTCGAGAAGCTGTACCGACTGGACTCGGTGCTCGGTACCGGGGGGTTCGGCACCGTCTACTCTGCTGTCCGCCTGGCCGACGGGCTGCCGGTAAGAGCGGGGAGCCGCTTTGTTTTGGTCCCGGCACATGGCCGCGGTTCACAACGTCAGCTCACACGAAAGAGTGCCGCCGCATATCCGGCTTCAGCCTTCAAGATAAAACTAGCGCTTACATTTTCAAAAGATATAGTCATCGGTCAAATGTTTAAATATTCAGTTTTCTGAGAGCATAAAAAAATAATCATTATCGACTCTGGAAACACTAGCTATCAGTCCAACCACGGCATTATTCTTTAAATTTCTTAAGAATGCAACCAATAACTATTTTCAACGTAAATTAATCTATTATTTAATGGATTAGTTGTGAAGGAATAGTTGATGAATAAAGAATTCCCATCACAAATGAATCACAACAGATCATCGAGATTCCCTCACATATCATTTTTCTGACCTGTAACCAGTAAAGTCTTAACAATCATCACTCAGAAATGTGTGTTGATGCTGAATATTTACTGAAACTGAATTGCCGAACATCAGTGGAGTGTCACCCCCAGGAATGCGCTTTATACAGGTTACTGTAACATGTAACATCTGTCTTCAGTCCACTAATGTAACTCAGGCCATATCATCAAAATCTCCACTGTTATTGTTTTCACAATTGACATATTGTTTTGTTTTTTTAGGTTGTCAATGAAGTACTGGGATTTCTTTCTGTTATTAAAACTGCTGGTCTTTATCCAGACTAAGGGAACTGTAACAATCTCAAATCATAGATGCTGTTAATAATAATTAGTCATCTCGTTATAAGTTGTGCTTTTATTTTGAAGGCCTTTCCAATTCCCTGTACCTCCTGTTTCATTGTTGTCAGCTGAGCAGCTTGAGGCCATGCTGTCTGGCATGTGGTCTTTGTTTTCAAAAAGAAAGTAATGATCTCTTCATCTCTCCTGTCTACACATACTGAAATACCTTTTCACCGAGGTTTTTCGCCCTTCAGGAGCAGGAAGTAGTAATTTGAATACCATTAGGGTGGTTGGGAAACCATATTTATTCATAAATAAAGAATCAAATTTAAAGACTGAGGCAGCTAACTCAAAGTTTCACGTTACTGTTCACACAAATATTGAATTCCAGCTTCTGTTATGCTTTATAGCTGCTGTTAATTCTGTGTTTTTGTATAGCAACAAAATTGTACCCTGTTGTATTTCATTGTATGTAGGCTGTGCAGTAATTTTGTGTTTCCATGCAGGTGGCGGTAAAACATGTGTGCAGGGACAGAGTTACAGAATGGGGCAGCTTGGTGAGCTTTACTTGTCTTTATATACAAATCAGCAGTCTTATAGTAATTTTCTGTAAATTTATAAAAAAGCTTAGTTTGTTAGTCCTTTATTAATCTCCCTGAAATCATGTTCAGTAAACATTATGGACACAGTTTAAACTATTTGCATCGCCAAATTAGTTCCTGATGAACACATTTTAACTCTGGCTCTGCGTATTTCATATTTATAATCAACCAGCAGAGCTCATACAGTAGGATTCTCTTCAATGTCCTTGAAAATGTCAAATAAGCTTATGTTAAATAGAACTTAGTCTAGGCTTTAATAGACAGATTATTAGAAGAATCAGTGACAAGTGGCAGATTTTACTTGCATTGAATTGAAAGAGGAACTAAAATAATCTTTACTCATTTTGAGAGCACTTTGAAATTGTTGACTTCTACTATGATTATCTACTGTAAATTGCATTCCAAGAATTGAGATAACAAATGGTTTCTTTCTCATATGTTCTCAGTGTGGCGCTGTGGTTCCCCTGGAGATTGTGCTGATGCAGAAAGTGGGTGGTGCCTTTGGCGGCGTTGTGCGTCTGCTGGACTGGTGGGAGCGGGTCGACAGCTGGTTGATGGTGATGGAGCGTCCCGAGTCAGCACAGGACCTTTTTGATTACATCACGGAGCGTGGAGCGCTGGATGAGGCGGAGGCCTGTGGCTTCTTCCTGCAGGTGGTGGAGGCGGTGCGTCACTGCTACACCTGCAGTGTCGTCCACCGAGACATCAAGGATGAAAATCTGCTGGTGGACCTCAGGACCGGACAGATCAAACTTATCGACTTCGGCTCTGGGGCCCTGCTCAAAGAAACCGCCTACACCGACTTTGATGGTGAGTCTGATCATCTAGACTGACCGGCCTAATCATTGTGTTGAACTGCTCTGCTATAACAGGCCTGATAAACACTCATCATCAGGACCGCTTACTGTAGAAATGTAGAAAACAATATAACAGTGTTTCATATTATCTAAAATAGCTGATGACTCCTCCCTTCAGGAACACGGGTTTACAGTCCTCCGGAGTGGATCCGTTTCCGCCGGTACCATGGCCGCTCGGCCACCGTGTGGTCGCTTGGCGTGCTGCTGTACGACATGGTTTGTGGGGATATCCCCTTCGAACAGGACGACGAGATCTTGAGAGGACAGATCTTCTTCAGACGCAAAATCTCCACAGGTCAGTCGTAGTCTTTGACTGGTTCTGGTTTTAGATTGAAACTGTATGTGGCTGTCACTATTTCTATTCTCTATAACTAACCGAAACACTACATGGTACAAAGTATTGCTTGTTTTTTCTTCAGTGCTGCAGTGTGTTTCCTGCTATTTTTCTTCACCTCCTTGTTTTTCTGTCACAGAGTGCCAGCAGCTGATTGGCTGGTGTCTTAGCCAGCAACCATCTGACCGGCCAACCCTGGAGCAGATCCTCCTCCACCCCTGGGTTACCAGCAGCGATGGTCAGCAGACAGACGGCATCATCTCGTTTCACACCGTTGCAGCTGATTCCTCATCTCCCACAGCCTCTTCCTTGAGCCAGCAGAGCTCCTGATTGGTCAGGGGGACGCTTCCAAGGGGCGGGACTTGGACTTGATCAACACCTGTTTTCAGTTTCAGTTACCTCGTGATTGTGGCGTTGCTGCTCCAAGGAAGTGGTGTGTATAGATGGAGCCACTCATGGTCTCAGTTCAGGTTCCAGTTGACTGTTTGCTGCTCCACAGCACCCCCTCCTGATCAAACTACAAAGCAGCTACTATAGATCCTTTTTTTCTGTCCAGTGATGCTGTTTGAGTGCCTTGACTTCAGAAGCTGCTGCGGGTGGAATAGTGAGGGAAGTGTTCCAAAGAGTTTTCATGGTTAGAATGTGAATTCACAGAAGAATTTAGTCAGATTATTTTTCCACTGAAAGAAACTTGACTCAGTAATTCTATAACTACAATGTGGGGTCTTATTGCAACAACAGGACAAAGGTGAACACACCTGAAATGTTGTAATCATTGATTGATTAGTCTATAAAATATCCCCAAAAAATGCTGAACACATTTTCATCACAATGAGTCTCAAGAGTCCAAATTTTGAAATTTTACTGTGCAGTGATATAAGCAAAGCAGAAACTCCTCCCTTGGGAGAAGCTGAAGCTCAAGAGTTAACATGGACTCTTGCTTGAAACTTTACCTCAATAATAAATCACATCCACATTGTGACTGATCATTTTGTATGGACTAATCAATCAATTGACTTTATTGTTTCAGCCCTAGTTATTTGTTGCATTTCAAGTCCAAAGCGGGCTTGGAGGAATAGTTTGACAGTTTGGAAAATGTGATTATTTTGCTTTTTGCAAAGTGAGAGGATTGATGTAACCGTCATGTTCGTGCAGAAAACATGAATCTATTGCGAGCAGCCAGAACCAAACCGTCCAAACAGTTGGTAGTTCTACAGGGAGCTATTTGCTTGACTATTACTTGGCTGTCAGCAGTTTCCAGGCAGGTCCTGAACAAGAAATGTTGTGCCTCATAACCCCCTCGTAAAATGACGACAGAAACCTATTCTTCTGTTGTTAAATTGCTGAAGGGGATTTTGGACGTGTGCTAAATGCAATTGTTCTATTTGGTTGCTTAGGTTGTTAAACTAGAGCCGATAATGAGTTCATCTTCAAGTCTAGGAGGTGCTGGTTGTAACATGTTACCTGTATCGTTGAGCGGTTTCCCCTCCATTTCCAGACAACCAGCTGCTGGTGGTAGCCTCACACTTGGCACATCAGTCGTCTATTATAAGAAAGTGAACAAGCATATATCCCCAAAAAAACCTTTCCAAGGTTTCCAAGAATATTTCTGTCCACCCACTTCACACCACCGAGGTGTACTGGGAAAACAGTCCTCTCCTGCTGATGTGCTGGAATCCTTGATCACACACACGTGCCTCTGGAAGGCTGGGACTCGTTGACTACATTTTGATACCAAAATATGATTTTTGATACTAACATTTTCTTCATGTAATAAACATCCTTTCATGTTTACTCTGTCTGAACAGAAGCAGGCGAGAACATCAGTGTGAAATATACAGGAAATGTCTGATTTAAAAGAAATAATTCTGACCCAGTCTTCACCTCCTGCTGCTCTTCAGGTTAGCTTCAAGCTTAAGAAGGGGGCAAGACTTCATCTAAACAGATTTGATTGTGTTCTCTGTTTTGTTTTATTTCAGTCAAGGAGGTATCGATACAATTAGAAAGTTTAAGATGTTTTTGGTGTCATTGCCACAGCGGAGACGTGTTTTTCTGTTAAACTATTTTCACACTTTTCACAAGGCTCCATCTTCTCTCTCACCCTTTGTCTCGGGGTGTAAATGCACAGTCAATGCAAATACTCAGTTTATTTTTTTTAATTTTAAATATAGGTTTTTTTTATATGCATATTTTGTACATTTTGTGCTTTTTTATTTATTTACTGAGACATTCCTCATAATGTGTTTATTTATTTATCTTCAGTTTTTTATTACATGTTTTTGAGCTACAAAACGAGGATAAAGTCTGGGTCAGGTTTGAGGGTTCTCATGTCAGGTTTAAAGGTTTGAGCTGATTCTCATTTCATGTGTTTGTTGATGTTTTGATTGTAAAATTTTGACAGGGAAAAAGTATTTTTTCATGGAATTTTGTCAAATTAAACCTTTTGTATATAATTGATTTTCTGTGTGATGTCTCCACTCTTCTCAGTCTCTAAACTCTGCACCAACCACATGACAATAAAAATAGCCTCAGAATAAATGTGAGCTTCGAGAGACACTGATAAAGATGAAAATACAAACATCTGGAGAACTTTATGTTGTGTTTGAAATAAAAAGAACTGGAAAAATACAGAGAAGATGGCCATTAAAATAATCTGTCAGAATCTTTGAATTGTAAAAATAAGGAAGTACTCTCAATTATTGGGTTTAGACTTGAGTAGACTTTGGAAAGTTTCTAAACAATAGTTTTGGTAGAAACAACCAGTGGTAAAACAAACCGTTTAGAAATATGTGACTCCTAAATATTAAACATGTTACTAAGTATTTACTGCTGTATTAACATTAACAGGAGTCAATATGCAAATAGGTATTTTTCCCAATAATATCAAATAATTTAATGAACTATGGATGCATTTGTTTAAATGTTACAGCTGGTAAAGGTTAAGTATTCAGTATTTTGTTTGTCATTACATCATAAATTATTTGTTGATTTATTTATTGCTTTCACAATCGAAGTCTCTTAAATAAATATAGGGGAAGTGCAAAATTCCACAAAAAGAAAGCGACCAAATAGCATTTTAACAAAATAATTTGGCTTTGTATTAAAATAACAATCCATATAGAGTTTATCGTTTTTTTTTGTCTGCAAGTATTTTCATTTAACATAAAATGATTCTGGCGTGTCTCTCGTTTGTCACTTTAATACGGAGACATAAAAAACATAGTAAAACTTCCAGCGACACCGTGTGGCTAATCTGAGAAACTATATTAATACACCACGTTATGTATAGAAAGAAATTGCGGCTTAAAATACACATATAGATACAATGATAGTCTTGGTGTCATCTTAATGTTTAAATAATATTTCAAATAAAGTTAAACATTCTTTTTCACGCAGAGTGGTGGGTTCGTGTGTTTGCGTCATTTTGAACAGGCGCATCAGGAACACCCTCCACTGCAGGTCCTTCCATTATCAACACCAGGCCAGCACGTGAACGGTTAGTGGAAATGTCTCTTAAAGTCTCTGCAAATGAGAAATAATGTTATTGTTCGGTCAGTGTCGTTTATTACAATTATGTATTTATGAATTTTAAAGAGTCGTGCCTTGACCTAACAGCAGGCAAAAAGCTCAGACAGCAAGGACATCTGTCGTTTCTTGTGCACTCCAAACCAAACTCTGTTGAAACATTTAACTAAGACATGGTTCACAAGTCTGAGGCACGGCATGTGTTCAGTGAATCCTAACTCAATACATGTTTACATTCAGAAAAGTGTGTTCTTCAATTCGGCCGATAAACAATTAAGGCAAGCATCGCTTGTTTGTGTAAAATATTGACTCGAGTTGGTTTACTCTGTTAATCTATGCAACCCTACAACAAGCGAATGAGGAAGTGGTCATTTTCACGTTATAATTAAATAAGTGTTATATTTTTATTACAGTTAAAGTGTGTTGTTAGAACGTGAAAGTTTTTCTTTGTCGTAATAACATGACTTTTTTTACATGAAAAAACAGTTTTATGTCATTATTACTCATTTTCTTTCTGTTTATTATTTTAGACCATTTTCACATTAAGTCTGAATAAATACAAACAGATGAGACATTAGTCAGGTTTTAGTACAATCATGAGCTGGAGCCATAAAAAGCTCCAGATGGCAGAGTGGTGTTTCACATTATATATTATGTCATAGCTGTAAGACCTCTGAGAGAAGACACAGGAGGAAGGGAGGCAGGTGTGTAACAGGTGTTGTGTGTTTTCCGTCAGAGGAGTTGGAGGTGACGATGGGTCGCTCCTCAAAAGATAAGCGGGACATTTACTACCGTTTGGCCAAAGAGGAGGGCTGGAGGGCGAGGAGCGCCTTCAAGCTACTGCAGCTTGACAACGAATTCAACCTGTTCACAGGTGAGACCCAGAGACCAACAGATCCCTGTCCTAACACACAGCTGCACCCCGTACCGCTGTCAGTACAGACCACTGGAACCAAGGGTCCTACAGAAAGATTTGAAAATGCTGCTTATATGTGCAGAAATTAAATCTTACAGAGAAATGCCTGAACAGTTAAGTCTGCTCTTACTTGTCTTCTTTTAGTGGATAAAAAACTAAACAGACTGAAGATCTGTCGTTCAATAGCCTGATTCCTGTGCTGAGTCTCGACTGCAGTATATTTTTACCTCTATGGCTATTTTTAGATCCTGGTGCAGGGTATTTTTCAAAATATAAAGGGTTAGGGTTAGGGTTAGGTGACATGTTTTTGCGTGAAATTTGCTGCAGTTCCAGTTGAAGTTCATGTCCTTGTTTTTGTTGTGTTTGCTTGAAAACTCTGATGTGGACATCAAAAGTTTGGCTCAGACTCAGGCTTTAATAAAATACATATGTAAACTTTGTAAGTAAAGACGATACAAGTGATAGGTCCTATTCCCAGTGAACCTTCCTTCTGCAAATCATCCAAGTACTTCTAGTAGCTGGAAGCCAACAATACCTTAAATTTCACACATTAAAGAAATCTTAATCATGAAAAGAATGTGACAGAGAAAAATAGAGAGAGAACGAGAGTCAAAGCATATTTATTGATAGAAACATCGCTGAAACTAAACCATAACTTTCTTTCTGGTATTATTTGATGTAATTGAGAATACATATCTGGCTTATTAGTAAAGTTTATGATGTACACTCAAAACTGGAGTTCCAGCAAACAGTGCGAACCAGAATGACAGCTGTCAGTGTCTAAATGAAGTGTCCAACATGGGTTGACTCGGACAAGTGTCTGTCCCTGCCTGTATGTACCGCTCTCTTTTAACAAATGTCTGATCGATTTTGTTTGTCTCTTTCTCTGTCAGGTGTGAACAGAGCAGTGGATCTGTGTGCAGCTCCTGGCAGCTGGAGTCAGGTCCTCAGTCGGAAACTCAGGTTCTTACCCAATGAACATCCTTAGAACCTGGGCAGAAATCCTCTATGTGCCGACAATTTCGTTGAATGGATTTTAATGAAACAGTGAAATGAAAGAGTTGATGAAATTCAATTGATCTTAACAAAAAAAATTAACCAAATTACACGTACTTGTTTTTCTACTCAGAGGTCGGGAGGAGAAGGATGAGGAGGTGAAGATCGTGGCGGTGGACCTGCAGGCCATGGCTCCTCTCTCAGGAGTCACTCAGATCCAGGGAGACATCACCAAGGTGAGGAGATGAGTCTGAGAGTCATTTTCCACTTCAGCAACATCATGAAATATGTGTCCCGATTGTTATTTGCTCTTCATGTGTTTCCACTGCTCATTTTTCAGAGATAGTTTTAGGGTTCGTTGTCATTTTTGATTGGTTCTTTGATCTGTTCATACTGTTGTAGTGGATGCTGAAAAGGTTGAGGTGGTACAGTTTTGACCATATGTTTGGAAATGGACAATTTCCACACCGGCTTCGGCCCGTATCACCAAATGCTTTCTTGACATCTTCGTTGGTGTCTTCTTTGTGTATGGAACTGCTTTTTATCCTGAGATGTCTGTAATCTTTTTTTAGGTTGTTGCATGTATCAACACACCCACTGCCCACATTGAAGCCTCTGGAGAATGTTGTTTCTCACATGGGCTCATTTCTATGGGCCATAGCCAAAGTCCATAGCTTTTCACATGGACATTTGTGTTCTCCCACACCACTCCTCTGGATAATTTCAGGAGGTTTTTTTTCTTTGTGGAATCTATTCTTCCCTCTGTGCAGTGCTTCACTGGCCGCTATGAATATGTCCAATGTTTAACCACTGGCAAAAATTCATGAAATAAAGGCTGATGTTAGGAAAGGCCCATTTTACAACAGGACTGAAGAGTCAATTCAAACAGTTTCAGCTCAGTTTCTGTGGAGTCTCTTCTGCCAGCCTCCAAGTAAAAACTTAGGCTAATGGTTGAATGACTCCTTGTGACACATCAGCAGGAGCTTTCCAGAGGATTCACAGTGAGCAGGTATACAAAAATATCTGAATGAAAAAGAGGTGTCATTCATGTGAGATGACCCCAACCAAGTCTGAAAACGGCTTTGTGCTAATTGAATGTAGCTGTTTTGGGCACTTTCACACACTACCTCAGTTTGCAGAAACAAGACATTAAAAGAGTTGATCTTTGACGCAACATTTACAATTAAGTGTATAATTTAATTGGAATATTTTAAACTCTGTCATAATTGAAAAGTAAAGAATCAAAATTCTGCAGTGGAGCAAATTGAAAAAGTGGTTTGACTTGTTGCACAGTGATTTGAGCTTTTGTTGGCTACTTGGCTCAAGCAGGGACATGGATTCAGAGTGAATGTGATAAAAATGCATGATAACATTTTTGAATGTCTGAATTCTGAAATGTCCCAGTTTGTAAAACAGAAGGGGAACTCTCTGCAGAGCTGCCACATGAACTGTGTCGTCTTCTTCCTCTCAGGTGTCGACAGCTCAGGAGATAATCCGTCACTTTGAAGGTCAGCCGGCCGACCTCGTGGTGTGTGACGGAGCCCCAGACGGTGCGACCCTCCCACTTGTCCTCACCTGGTCTCAAGTCTCCTGTGTCTCCCTGTTGTATGGTTGTTATCAAACTCTCAAGAATGATTTCCTTTGTGTTTCCACAGTAACGGGTCTCCACGATGTCGATGAGTACATCCAGGCTCAGCTCCTATTGGCTGTGAGTATAGAGGTGTGTTTGTATTAACCTGTCATTGTGTGGCATCCTGCTGACATCTGCTTGTGTTTCAGGCTCTGAATATCACCACTCACGTCCTGAAACCTGGAGGAACATTTGTGGCTAAAGTGAGTCCAACTTTTATTCATGATTTATTAAACATTAATTTAATGTGTAAGCTTTATGTTTATATATATATTTAGCCATGCTTAAGACATCTAGAGGATGTACAGAGAATCGGGACCAGACTTTCTGAGTTTTCTTTTCACACATTAACAACACAGCAGGATATTCTTAGCTGTTACACGTTCACAACAACACATAAATGTCATGTCTAATTTTCTCATGAAAATTGTAAAGTCTTTCTGTGTCTGATTTGTGCTTTTCTGGCTTTTGTGACTCATAGCACACAGTCGATGACACTAGTGTTGCTTTGGTAGTCGATGTTACTGGTTTTGCCAGTTTTCCAACTTAAACGGGCCCAGCAGTGTTTCCAAACTTCTCAATTTTGGATTTCAGAGTAGTGTAGATGCCTGGTGTCTCAGGGGCAGAGTTGATGCATTTTCAAACGAAAAGTTTATTATGGATGTAGCCTGAGAAACAGGTTGGTGCAGTGGTGCATTGTGTGCTGTGGACATCATATCTCCTTTTAAATGAGACTATTAACCCCATCCTGTGCTGTGTGTCTCAGATCTTCAGAGGTAAAGATGTGACGCTGCTGTACTCTCAGCTGAAGATCTTCTTCAGTGGTGTGACCTGCGCTAAGCCTCGCAGCAGCAGGAATTCCAGCATTGGTGAGCCACCGCCACTGTTGAACAAACCCAAGTAAAAAACGGCATTTTCCTTATTCATAAACCCATGATGTTTGCATGAAATCTGTCTATCTCTGTCTCTGTGTGCAGAGGCGTTCGTAGTTTGTCAGAATTACTCTCCTCCTGAAGGTTACGTCCCCAACATGTCCAACCCTCTGCTGGATCACTCCTACGGTAACGATGAGCCCTTTTTCATATTAGGTCTTCTTCTGCATACATACTTCCGGAAGAAAACAACCGGCATTAGCCTCGACTACCAGTGAAGAACACAAGCATTGCTGACCCTTATGTCTCTGTTAACAGCTGTTGTGCAGTTAAATTCAGCATTTAACAATGATACACCTGTTTACATGTGGAAGAGACAAGCTACTTTTCAAGCAATTCCTGCGTACGTTGGCATTTTCATGTCCAGGCTATGTGAAATGGCACGTGATTAGCATTTTTTCAGGTGTGTTAGCATGTAAGGGGATTGAAACTGACGGGAGCCAAAAGACTCGTGCCGCTTCTAACTCTGGGTTCTGTTCTCTGTCCATCAGATGTGGACTTTAACCAGTTAGAGGGTCCAAACCGTGTCATTGTTCCCTTCCTGGCATGTGGTGACCTCAGCGCCTTTGACTCAGACAGAACCTATCCTCTGCAGGTGAGGAGACGCAGCTTTAACCTGCATGTTCACGCATGAGTCATGCTGAACAACTGGATCATGGAGCAAGATTCACACATTTCATTCATATTGTAACAGTTGTTATTGCAGTTTCTGTGTGATTTTAAGTGTTTAATTATAATAATAATACATATTATAATAATTTAAAGGATCTTGTTTTTATTATTACTTATTAGTATAATTAATTTACTCATGACCAATTATGTAGTTGTGTGGATTTTCATGTGATAATGAATGGATAAATGAACTGATGTTTTTTTCTAATTTGTTAAAATATATTTTAGGTAAAAACTAAAAAATGTCAGTTAAGGAGAAAAAATTACAGGGATTTACAGGATTTGATGTAGAGATGAAGCCCTGATTTTTGTATTTAAATTAAAATATAAAGATATTTTCAGGTGCAAAATGAGGAATTGCCTGCATTGTTATTCAGAGAATTTTACCTCTTAAGAACATCTAATTTAAGCTGACATTAGGTGGGATGAAGGTTGCAAACTGGACAGGTCGCCGTGTATGACAGGGCTGAGAAATAAGCATTCACACTCACATTCACACCTACAGGCCATTTAAATTTCCACTTAAAGCATTTCTGCTGTTCCATCGGCTGCCCAATTAAAATGCATTTCAAATTAATTTTACAGTTTAGTTAATAAAAAAGGTTGCGTCCAGTAGTTAAAGTGAATGTGGAATTAAACATCCATGAAATTGACATTATCTTTTGCTGAATTGTTTGTCAAAGCTCTTAAACAAACAAGATTTCTAATTAAAATAACAACATATTCCAATCATGAGTGGACTTGTTTAAGTCATGCACTCATTAAAATGAGGCTGTACAGCCTTTTGAAATGACGATGATCTTAAGGAGCTTAGTTTTTCAAATCAACAGAGAAATGAAGGGACCTCTGCCTACAGGAGAGTTTGAAGGAGTCAGTTAAGGATGAATTAAGGATAATGTTACGGATTCCTGTTCAGTGAAATGTGTACGTGACGTCGTATTTTATGTAAAAATTTGTTTTTATTTTCACACTCGCATGTCTTCTTTCTTCAGCTGGATTCTGATAAACAGTACCAGTACACGCCCCCCACTCAGCCGCCCATCTGCCCCCCCTACCAGCAGGCCTGCCACCTCCGCAAAAACAACATGCTTTCCAAAGAGGACGCTCCGTCCGTCGGTCCCAACCAGAGTCGAGACGAGACCGAGCTTCCGGCTGATGGACTTCAGTTTAAATAATGTGTTCAGTACAATGCTGTGCAGAAACTGTCAGCCGCTGCAGTATATCTTCCTACTTTCCCTCTGTGTGCTGTGAGAGGCTCAACATGCTGTGGGTCTCTGTACCGGCTCAATCACAAGAGTTAGTTCTTATTGTTTCCTCTGGTTTTATGCAGATCTCTTCGTGACAGGTCCATCATCCATCGGGCTGACTAATTGTAAACATTTTATGTTCAAAGTTACATTCATTTTAATATTGACGAAATTCTGAATAATGTATTGTCTCTATAACACATTATAGTGATCATAACACAATATTGGTTATGATCAAGTCCTCCTTACTCGCCAACAAAAATAACCTAACAGGTCTGGTCTTTAGACCTTCATCATTCTTACAAGCAAACCAGTCTTTACCTTGTCAACAGCAACTCTACCTGTCTGATAACCATAACTGTGTTTTTATATTGAGTGCATTAAAAAGGTAAAAAATGATATTTGTGCTGACATTTTTGGTGCTATTGACCATTTTAAGCCTAATTAAAATAAGGAAACCGTAAAAGTAAACACTTTTTCTCTAGATACTTGAAGTCTACAAAATAACTCACCAAAGTTCACATTAAGGTACTTCTTCTGAGCTTTAAAGAGCTTTAAATGTATGAATGGGTTGCCCTTACACAAGATACGTTTATGTTTATTGCACCACTTAAACAAGTGCTTAACACAGACATAAGATACTTACAAAATTGCATTTAAAAGACATGAAAATAAGCAACGACAACAAAAGAAATGAAGATTACATGGTTGTGTATGTTATTTATTGGAAAGCTGCAGCCGAGAGCAAGCCCTGATATATGTGAACTGAGAGTTTCAGCTGACCTCAGTTCCACAGGTTGGGAAAACAGCAACGGGAAACTGATTGACACTGGGAACTCTTGGATTCTGGGAACATTGAATAAACCTGTCTTAGGTGAACGGAGGGGTCTGATGCTACAAATAGATCACAGATGTATTTAAGCCCGAGGACATTTAAGACCAGTAATAGGATTTTCAAATGAATCCTTTGACATGGGTTACTAGTGCAGTGATTTGAAGACTTCCTTGGTGAGAGGACTCTAGATGATCTGTTGTCATCTGCTTCATTTTTTTTACTCCTACCTGGAAAGACACTGTTTCTTCAATATTGAAACCTGCTGACATGAAACACTCTATTATTCTTTTAATTCTTGTAAATGTAAAAGTGAAGTGAAGAGTTTACTTAGCCTATTAATTCTCTGTATGGTCCCTAAATTCCTCTTGAGTTGAACAACCTGTCTTAACCTACTGTGCTCAACACAGAAAACAATCTGCTAAAGTGACCGTACAAATAGACAAACAGACCTGTAGATAAAAAGATATTAGAAAAAATAAAACATAACATACATGCGTCATATCAGAATGGATGTGAAATTATAATAGAGGCTGTACATAATAAAGTTGTACATTATTTATACAATATATAATTTGTACATCATTTATACAATATATAATTTGTATATCTTTTGAATATAATCCATAATTTGTATATCATTTATACAATATATAATTTGAATACCATTTATCCGATACATTATTTGTACATATGGTATACAATATATGATTTGTATATCATTTATGCAATATATAATTTGTATACAATTTATACCATGTAACCATTGATGTGCGACTGATGGCGTCATAGATTCCTTTGATGTCTTTGATGTTGCAAAGATGACAGGTTTATACGATCTGAAGAGGAACCAGAGTGTTTTTGACCTGTAGTGATAGCGGTACCACCACCTTCTGCCAAGTGTAGGTAAGCCTCTTTACAACTTTTATTCGATTTACATTAAACTTTCACTGTGTGGTCTACACTTGATGGCGCGGACCGCGTGAGTAGTGGGCGTGGTCCAGCGCCCCGTGAGGGACGTGTTTATCCTTCCACCGGTTCACAGAACGCACGCAACACGGAGCCGTGTCGCCCGGTCCCTGTTCGCCCTCCTCCGCGGCCGAATCAGCTCCCGAATCGGGCCCGCACAGTGCTGCTCGCGGCCCTGGTTACAATATATAATTTGTATATCGTTTTATACAAAATATAATTCGTACATCATTGATATATCATTCATACAATATATAATTTGTATATCATTTATACAATTTAAAATTTGTATATAATTTATACAGTATATAATTTGAGTATAATTTTTACAATACATAATTTCCACATAATTTATAGTGTAATGGTTAACCCTATACAATATATCATTAATATATAATGTATATATCATTTGTATATCATTTATACAATATATTATTTGTGTATCACTCATACAATATATAATTTCTACATAATTTATAGTGTTAGGGTTAACCCTATACAATATTTAGGTTGAATATAATCTAAATAATATATAATCCTACAATCGAGTCAGAAAAGCTGGTTTTCATTTGTACGTTGTGTACGCGGTGACGTCACGCCGTAAAGACTCACACAACGTCCCGCATTGTTGTTGGGGGAAGAGAAGCAGGAGCTCGGGCAGCGGTGGAGCTCTGCCACCTGTCTCTCTACACTCCTGTCCCCTGGTGTCTACCCGGACCACAGTAGCACGCCCGGGACCGGCTCTTCGCCCTGGATACCTGCCGGTCTCTCTCAAGTTCTACTCGGTTCAGCTCGAGCCGCGGCCGCCGGTGGATGAGCGGACTGAATGTGGATTTAGCTGCAGCTTCGCCCCGCAGGCCGCGCCGCCATTGCTGTTGTCTTTGCGAGCTGAATTGGTAAAAAAAGCCGAGGTAGGTTCCCTCTAACTCTGTGCTAGCCCCTTTAATACCCGCCCCCAGTTGCCTGGGCTGGTTCGAACCCAGAACCAACCTGTGCTGCTATGAGGACAAGCCAACTTTTTCTGTCGAGCCAGCTTCTTGTTGTGCTGGTCGCCATATTTCCTCCCCCACTCAGTAACTGTAATGCTAGCAGGCTAACATTAGCCCGGTTTGTGGACGGAGTGTCCTAATGCGTTTGTAGGGCGAGCGGAGGGGCCGCCGCCTCATTGGACCACACCGCCGGGTCGTCTTTTGTCAAGAGAGGCCCGTGTTTAGCGGATAATGTTTAAACAGGCTCGATTGCACTCATAGATCATGGTTGTGTTTCGACTGAGTTTGGCTGGTGTTAGCCGTGGTTAGCAGACACAGCTTCAGTTGGAGAGAACCCGACCGAGCTGTTGTTGTTAGATGTTGATTTCAAACAACAACAACCGACTCTCAGCGGCTCCAGGCCGCCGACCCAGGGCTCCAAGGGGTCGGTGTAGAGGCGTCTGGCTGCCCTGTGTCTCTCTTTCATTCATCCAGTGGATGTTGTCACATCCAGTGTGTGTCCGCCCCCTGTTGTCTCACTACACACCAACTGAACCACGTTGATCTCAGAAATGAATGGTGCACAAACACATCCTGGGGCCTCTTACAGAGAGGGCAGCGGCCAACTCCTCTGTAGGCAACTGTAATGGAACGAATGTGGTGACTGGTTGCTTAGATGTAGCTACACGTCTTAAAGGTAACCGTTTTCAAAAGCACTGCCAATCTGAGAACGAAACATAGTTTTTTTTTACAGTCAGTCTGTTTATGAACCTGGTCTCGACACTGGATTTCAGAATGTTCAGCTGCTCAAACACGTGAGCTTTAAATGCAAAACTCAGCTGCACTCCATTTGTGTTGTGGAGGCTTGTAAAGATTCAATTGTTATGTAGACCTGCCTCCTACTTCAATTTCCATTGTCCTAATTCTGCATATTTATATGTATTTTACTTTTACTGTTGACCAACAGGCACAAACTGACTGAAACAAAATATATACATTGACCTATTGCATTTGAAGAAGTAAACACCTCAAATTCTTGATTTTGTTTGCATAATTAAAATCACTCAATTATTAATCAATTAAAAAATCTGTTTATTTATCACTAACTCTTTAAGCCATTTCTTTAGGATCAGGGTTTGTAAATTGATTTCATCATATATGATTCTTGACACAATTATCATCTTTAGCAATGTTGGTCAAAACTAAAAGTTTAGTTTTGTCTGCTGGGGCTCTTGAAAACTATTCACTATTATCTCACAATCCCAAGTCATTATTTAAGAAAGTAATCTACAGGTCTAAATTTAGAAAATGCTGGATTAATATTGAGAATTTCAAACCTCGACTGGAAAACTGACAGCTTTTTTATTCTGTGGCACCAAATGTTTAAAATGTCAAGCATCAAACTTTGATATCTAAGTTAAACTGTCTTGACAATTTTTTTTGAACTTTTCCTGAAACAAATAAGGAAGCTTTTCTAAATTTATTCATACAAAGTATGTTTTTATTCCCCAAGCTAAGGTGCTGGAAATAAGCTTTTGTATTAGTGCTGATGTTACATGTTGCAGAGACATTTTCAAACAAGCGCAGCCATAATGTAGCCAGGACATTTGCAGAATCTGCACTCAGTAGAAGTTGACAAGCGGCAAGACCTGCAGCAGATTAGACTCGGCTGTACCATGAGGAGCACCCTATTTATTTGTAATAAATTAATTGCTTGTTTTATGTTGCATTTGCAAATCTGAATTTAAAATCTGTTGCTCAACACTGTTGCTGGTTGCAGAATGAGTTTTACAGCATCATAGAAATCCTTAACACATGGACCTGCATAACAAGTATAAGAGACTGTAACTTAACCTGAAACGTAAAGTTGAGTGTTTAATTTTTATATATGTTTTTATGATTGAAGCTTGAAGAGGTGGAGCTGTCCTTGTTTAAATACATTAACTGCCCAACATTTTGTCTGGAAGGTAACTGGATGGTTAAAGCTGTTAATCATTGGTGCTGGTTTGTGTCACATCCAACACACACGGCTCTGTGTGCAGGTTGTTGCTTCACAGAACAAGTTAATGACATGAAAACAATGGTTGCTCTTGCAGTTGCTTCCACAGCATCACAACAGTCTGTCATTGACACTGTTGTTTTTAATTTCTCTCGTTCTCAGGGTCTTAAAGGAATCAACATGAAGAAAAAAGGTCGAAATCACCGCCCATCTGTGCTGAAGAGGGAGTCGTCACCCATCAAGCCGTCACCCAACCGGGAGACACTGACATATGCGCAAGCTCAGCGAATTGTGGAGCTGGAGCTGGACGGCCGTGTGCATCGGCTCAGCGTCTACGACAAGCTGGATGTCATCGCTGACGATGATCCAATGGCCCAGGAAATCATGGAGTGCAACAGCAACAAGGAGAACAATGAGAAGCCCCAGCAGGTCCTGGTGCGCTCTGTGCGCCTCAAAAACAACCAGCAGAAGAAGAATGCAGCACTCACAGCTTCACATGGCACCAGTGGCACCCACAGCAGTACCAGCGGGCTGTTGGAGGCAAAGGTTAGAACAGTTGAATACAACCTGCCAGTGGTGCCGAAGAGGCCAGCAGCATATTACAAATACACAGAAAGGACAGCAGAGGAGCTGGATGAGGAGGTGGAGTACGACATGGACGAGGAAGACTATGCCTGGTTGGAGCTCATCAATGAGAAAAGAAAGAGCGAGGGCATCAGCCAGGTGTCCCACAACCTCTTTGAGTTCTTAATGGACCGCTTCGAGAAGGAGTCGTACTCATCCACGCAGGGTCAGAGTGACATGCAGTCGCTGGTGGATGAGGACGCCGTCTGCTGCATCTGTATGGATGGAGACGGTGCTGACAGTAATGTTATCCTCTTCTGCGACTCCTGCAATATCGCTGTGCACCAGGAGTGCTACGGTGTGCCGTACATCCCAGAGGGCCAGTGGCTGTGCCGCCACTGTCTGCAGTGTCCGTCGCGGCCCGCTGAGTGCGTCTTCTGCCCCAACCGAGGTGGAGCCCTGAAGAAGACTGATGATGGCCGCTGGGGTCACGTAGCGTGTGCTCTGTGGGTCCCTGAAGTTGGCTTCTCCGACACTGTTTTCATTGAGCCAATTGATGGCGTCCGCAACATTCCGCCAGCACGCTGGAAGTTGACTTGCTACCTGTGTAAGGAGAAGGGTGCAGGAGCATGCATCCAGTGTGACAAGATCAACTGTTACACAGCCTTCCATGTCAGCTGCGCCCAGAAGGCTGGCCTCTACATGAGAATGGAACCAGTCAAAGAGGTGACTGGGTCCGGTGCTACCACCTTCTCTGTGCAAAAGACCGCTTACTGCTGCAGCCACACACCCAGCGGCTGTGACCGCCGGCCCCATAACATCTATGAGGAGCAGCATCAAAAAAATGGAGCCTGCCAAAAGAGGGTTGAGAAAAGGGGGAAGGCCCGTTCCAAGGGCTGGCATAAGAAGAAGAGTAAGAGAGCAGAGCCTGAACCAGAACAAGAACCTGAGACTCCCACCAACCCTGGTCCCAGTATAACCGCCTCAAGGTATGCAGGCATCCAGGACTCTAAGAATGCATTTCATTATTGATCAATACTCAGTCACTCAAGTAAGAAAAAAACTATCAAAAGCCTCTTTTAACAGGGGAACAATCACAGAAACTTCAGAGGGAGTCACAAGTGAGACATTCCTCTCCCAGGACAAGTCTGTGTGTGATCAGAGTCACAATTTTGATGCACATTAGTATTACAAAATTACAACCAGTCTAGTTTAAGAGAGAAAAACTTGACTGTAGAATAACTTTGCCAAAGTAAGAATAATGAAGAATTTAGCTTTCTGTTTAGGCTTGGGTCTTAATTTTAGTAATCTTGTCCATCATTTGACTTGACACCGTGTTTTAAACCCAAATGTCCTGATATCTTCTAACGAGGTGCATTCAGGGACCTTCAGAAATGCTAACATCCGCGAGCAATGCCTTTTCCTGTGGACTTTTATGAATTTAACATTTGTACAGTGATTAAGAGGAGATTCCAAAATATCAATATATATATTGAGTATCCCGATGTAGCCTTAAAATATCGCAAGATTGGTTTTAGGGCATGTTTTAACCCTAACCCAGCCCTATCATGATCCATTATAGATAAACAGACACTGACCATAAATATAAAGCTTGTTGTATTACAGCTCATGTCATTTCCTTTCTGAACATTTAGTGAAAGATGTGATGAGTATTTATTGACTAATATCTCCTCTGTTTCCCTGTGGTTTAGTTTTGACACTATCCTGAACCAGGTGGCGGTTCAGAGGAAGCGGCTGTTTGTCGAGAGTGTGCTGAGCTACTGGGTGCTGAAGAGACAGTCAAGGAACAACGTGCAGCTAATCCGCCGGCTGCAGGCCAACCCTCAGCCACCCAAAGTCAAACAGATGGTAAATGCTGCCGCAACACATTAGCTACAGACAGTTTAGCATTAACCTCTAATGTAGTTCATCTTACTAAACAGGATTTTTTGTATTTTCTCCAGGACCGCAAGGAGACAAACCAGGCTCTGAAGGAGCAGTTGAAGGAGTGGCACCGCCTCCGCCACGACCTCGAGCGAGCTCGTCTGCTGCTAGAGCTCATCAGGAAGAGAGAAAAGCTGAAGAGGGAGGAGGTAGTTGACTCAAGATTTATTGTATATCTGTAGAGAATGGCAACAAGTTTCCTGTGTGGATTTATGACTCACAACTACATACCAAAAAACAGCCAGTCACAAAATGCCCAGGATGACAGATTAACCTCATGTTTCCCTTTATTTATCAATACAAAGCTTCCAGTACATCTTTGATAAGGTTTGATTTTTAATTTATCAATTACAATCAAGGATTATGTTATTTATTGACGTGGTTGTGATTCAGAATCTTTTTTGTGAGACAGAAAAGTGATAATATTTTTGCCTCTTGTTATGCCAACATATTTGACCACTTTTTAGGTACTTTTTTTTTCCAATTTGCACCCTTTGTAGTGATCATTGGATGTTTCTTAATGAGCTGAACATTTTTAACCTCTGCAGGCAAATATAATTCAGCTTAAACTGAGCAGATAATACCTTCACTGTGCATGTTGTCACATTAAGCACAGTGCTCTTAACAGACAGGCCTGTCCTCTCTGTGCATGAGGTGCGCATGATAGCTTACTGTGTGTGTTAACAGGGAAAACTCCCCTGTTGGAAAAAACTGCAATGATATATGTTATTGTGGTGAATACCCCTCCATGTAGAAGTTTAAAAAACAAGACTCTAAACTCTTGTTCACCTGTGTTGACCCTGTGTGTTCTTTTGTCAGATGAAGCTGCAGCAGTCAGTGCTGGAGGTCCAGCTGACCCCCTTCAACATCCTGCTGAGAGCCGTGCTCAGTCAGCTACAGGAAAAGGACCAGTACAGCATCTTCGCTCAGCCTGTCAACATCAAGGAGGTCTGCAACCCTTTCTCAGTCCAAAAAATGATCCTCAGGTTATCCACTTGCTTTTCTGGTGCAAATGTCCAGAAAATGAGTAACGAAGTAAATTTGGGGCCTTTGGAAACATTATAACAACACACAATAAACTAAATCCAAAGGTCCACTCATTAGCTTTCAGAGATATTTAATGCAATAAGAAAGAACAACAATGTCTTTTATTCCTGTGGGTCTCCAGCCCTGACATGACCTCTCTGTCCCCTGCAGGTTCCTGACTACGTGGACCACATCAAAAACCCCATGGACTTTTCCACGATGAGGAAACGCATCGACGCCCATGACTACAGGAGCCTGGAGGAGTTTGAGGCGGACTTCAACCTCCTCATCGCCAACTGCATGTCCTACAATTCTAAGGACACCTTCTTCTACAAGGCAGCTCAGAGGATGCAGGATCACGGAGGAGCCATCTTACGCAGGGCCCGTCGTGAATCCGAGAGGATTGGCTTTGACTTCCCAAGTGGCTTGCATCTGTCCACGGTCCCCAAACTTGAG
Source organism: Limanda limanda (assembly GCF_963576545.1). NCBI lineage: Eukaryota > Metazoa > Chordata > Actinopteri > Pleuronectiformes > Pleuronectidae > Limanda > Limanda limanda. Next base: position 25,874,639 of record NC_083643.1, read on the forward strand.
GCGCCAACCCCCTTCTCCTGGGAGGACGGTAAGTTGCGAAAATGAAAATCTATTTATTACGTTGTATTCCAGACAGGTGACTGATGAAATCAATTTTGATTAACTGAAATACTTGTGGGAAAGTCAAAATCTGTACGAGACACATTATTCTGGAGGCGGATGAAGGGGGGATCACTGCAATTCTGCTGTTGTGGTCACAAAGTTATGGGAAACTGCAATGGTTTACTACGAAAGCCAAATAATATTTCAAATATTTGCATTTCCTGTCTCTAACTTCTTAGAGACATAGGTTGAGAAATGAATGTTTTTGAGGCGGGCCGGTTTGTTTGTGTCATTAAACAGGACAGAAGGGGGAACTCCTCTTTTAGGTGGGTTTACCTGCGTTTTAAAAGAAAAACATGTATACCTGCTTCTATTTAAAAGGAGGTACCCGTTTGTGTTAAGCATTGACTGCAGCTGAAATGGAAGGGCTGGAGTGATAGTTTGATAGTGACGATTGCACATGATTCTTACTGACTGTCTCTCTGTCTCTGTCAGTGGACCGCCTGCTGAGCCCCGCCTACCGACAGCTGACTCCTCTGGAGGATCAGCTGAAGGAGCTGCTGGAGAAGTTGGACCTGAGCACAGCCATGAAGCACGGCCCATCCCGCAGCAAGAGGCTCAAGCTTTTAAAAAAGACCATCATGGAGGTCCGCAGTGAGATGAGCTTGAAGAAGTCTCTCCGACCGCCACCAGCCGCTGCCTCAGAGCTCGGCTCAATCTCCACAGAGTCAGATGAGGAACCACTACCTGAACCCACAGCAAAGCCCTGCTCGGAAGAGGAGAAGTATTTACCTCCGCCAACGTTAAGCCCTTTGACATTACAATCAGAGCTTGACGCCTCGCCCAGCAACTTGGAGCTGCCCCCTCTCAAACCCAGCACGGACCAGACTCCCCCGAAGCTCGACAGTGACACGTCTACCTCACTACCCCTTGACACTCCCACAAGGCACATCCCAGACCAACCACTCCACAACGGCAACCTCAGCCCCGAGGTCTCTGTTCCCTGCAACCGACGGACCAATGTCCTCTTCCGCAAGTCCAAGAGTGTCAGCCCACAGAAACCACCCAAGACCCAAGACGCATCTGCTGTATCGCCTCCGTCTCTAGGCGCCAAAACCTTCCTGTCTGTAGTGATCCCTCGACTGGAGACGCTCCTCTTGCCGAAGAAAAGAACCCGCAGCAGCAGTGCTGATGGAGAGGACGACGACGAGTCACCAATAAAACGCCTCGGCACAGGTACTCACTCATAATAGTCCCTCTAAATAATCCTCCAAAACATTAACTAAAATTGTCAAAGAAGTCTTAGTGAAATATATTTGACTTTACAGTGACCTTTTTTTATAATCCTAAGGAATTGCAAATGGATTTGTGGTAGATGAGGAAGAAATCTCGCCGTCTCCTCGGCTGTTGGAGCCTCGCCGTCGCTGTGCGTCGGAGTCGAGCATCTCCTCCAGTGGAAGCGTTCTCTGTGGCACGAGGTGAGTCCAAGTGGAAACAGCCAGTGACCTACTGTTGACTGATCCCAATCCCATTACACCCTTGGCACTACACCTACCCCATGTTTTTAAATGTAATTGTGCCCCCTGAAATGGATTCACAAAGGGGAATGGTTGAAACCTTTCCCAACAAGTGCGACAGCCCTTCAAGAAGATGTTACATCATCAATAGTCGTCACGAAAACCCGACACGTCATCAGTAGTCGTTGATTTAAACAGACGAGACAAAGGTTGCCGAGGATATCATTGTAATAACGTTGTTGAGATCTTAAATATGCCAATACTATTGTTGCTGTTACTAAATTGACAAACCTATAATATCCAAATAACATGCAGGTGAATCAATGACATTTGAAATCTGAAAGCCCTAATACTCTGCATTATTTCACGTATGAACAGAAGCACACAGGCTGCTAGCAGTGGTCTGTTGGCAACCCTGCCAGGATGCTTTGTTATGAGAGGAGCATTTAAGTTCAGCAACATCGCTGCTATACACGGGTTCAATTAAGCACATTGTAAGTGCTCAAATCTTGTGTGCAATATGACATTTTGTCAAAATATGGGACTATCGTGGGGGGGGAAAAGGATCGTTAGCATGCGAGCACGCACCATCTTTTTTTAATGGTTGTTGAGAAAAACAACCATAATACATTTAAATGATAGTAAACTAAGATATAACAATCATTATCGTAATTTATAAATCCTCAGAGAAAATACTACATTTATGGGTCTCTCCCAGCTTACCGGTGATTTGCAAGGCATTCTGGGTACCCCTAGATTCGAACTGAGGGTCTATAAAGCCCTTCCCCTCTGTCGGAACAGGTATTGGGACAATCCTACACGTGAACGCCCTACAAAGGGGAAGGGCTAACGGGGAAATGTGATACAGCCAGAGTTGTCAAGAGTTTACTGAAATGAGTCTTGTTTCTTCATTTCCATCAGTAATGAAAACATGATCTTGAAACAGAGTGACATGATGAGAATCATGGAGAAAACCAATAAGCCTTCCTACATTATATAGTAAATTTGAAGTTTGGGGGCTGTTGATTGATTAGATTAAAAATCAGATGCCACTGTTTTATGCATTAACTCAATTAATTAAATATTTGGTATATAATGATAATTATTGATCAGCATTATGGCTCTCAGTTTGTCAAAACATCAAGCCAAAATACTTCCACACGCCTCAGATGCTCTGGTGTCATGATTGTCCACTCAGGATTGCTTTGCTTGCTAGCTTCCTCCATTTTCATAAAACTTTGTAATATTACTGACTTACGGCAGGTACTGGGATCAAGCTGAGAGTGATCACCCTCTGCTGGATCAAGAGACAAACTACTTCAGATAGTCTTATGCACACTTAGACTGTACAAGTTTTTAAACAGTTTCCGTCTCTGGCCCACCTCATCTCTTTCAGCACCGTCATTGTATCTAAAGGTGGTAAAGGGCGGCCGGCAGCAGCTCGAAGGAGCACTGTGGATGACAAAAACTCTCTGAGGACCTGTATCAAAAACGGAGAGATCACCAAAGCTGCCAAGATCTCCTCAGGTGAGCAGAGCAGCGTCGGTCCTCTCAGATATAAATGTGCATTAAAGAGCATGGCAGCATGTTGACTGCTCAGTTCTGTCCTCCGACTGCTGAAGAATTATACTTAACGTATCAATCAATCCCTTTTTGCACATATACTAATACTATTAATGTCCCTGCATGCTTATTTTGTTATTTGACTCTTGCGTCACTTCTTGTCTTTCACTTGAAGTGAATTGGATTGTTAATTTGAGGATCCAGGGTTCTGCTGTAAATGTCAAATATAAGACAATTGTGTAATAAGATTTTACAAATCCAGCAGGTCATCACACATCGCCACACTAATGGACTTTACCTCACTGGTTCTCAAACTGAGGTTGAGGTTCTGGATGAAATCCACAGAAACACAAATCGTAAAGTGTTAGCCCAATGATGGTTTAAGTGCTTAACGAACAGGGAAAACAGAAGAAGGAAACCAAAATTAGGATTGACAAGCTGGAACTGATGTTTGTATTTTGTGGGTTCAGTTAATTACACTCTCATAACATGGTCACTCAACAAACAATAACCATATCATATTCATGGCCAAACCCTTTTTTATATATGAAAATTATATTAGTAATCAGAGAAATAGAGTAGCTGATATTACATTTTTAACATATCTAGAATCAAAAGGTGAAACTAGGAAGAAGCCTCCAAAGCCAAATTGCAAACATTACATAGTTCTGTAAATTCCTGCCTTCGAAAACCCTAAACTAATACTTGGATATCCAACGAATTCAGTATTTAGTCATTAGTTATGTTGTCAAGAAGACTTCAGGTGAGCAGTGCTTTAGTATGTTACCAGCCGTGAGACTCAGCACAGGTACTGTATCTGCACTCGTATATTGAAATGTCAAATGATATCGTGTGTGTGTGTGTGTGTGTGTGTGTGTGTGTGTGTGTGTGTGTGTGTGTGTGTGTGTGTGTGTGTGTGTGTGTGTGTGTGTGTGTGTGTGTGTGTGTGTGTGTGTGTGTGTGTGTGTGTGTGTGTGTGTGTGTGTGTGTCATACACTGCATATAAAGATGGATGGAATGACAGCTCCCCAAAAGTGAAGCCAAAGTGTCTTGATCGCCAACTGGTGGCTGTCTGCAATATAGGTTATAAATTCAATCAATCCATGTTAGTGGATTGGACAGGGACCAAACTAAAAAGTCCTCTACAAATACAAACATTGGTACAAAATGGCAGCTTTCGTACCCATGATATTTTGGCTTCATTGATGGATAGTGTGTGTGTGAGTGCGTGTCTCCTGTATGCATGGCCCAGTGTTTGTGCTGGTTGTCTTTTTTGTTAATCTGTTAAAATCACTATCACCTCTGAAAACTACAAAGAATTTAAATGCAAGTTAAAATATCACTTGCATCTACATATGTATATACATAAGTACAGTAAATACATATAGAACAAGAACCTGCAGTGTAAACACTGTGATCAAGTGTTCACAGCTACTCCTACGAATACCATATAGAACATTGCACTTATTTGTAAGGATATCCTGATCAAGTTTCAGATGCATCTGTGTGTTGTAACCTGAGTGTCTGGGAAAAACATGAAGCTATCATGGGAATTGTCATGGAGATTGGTTGGTGTTTACAGTAGCCCATTGTGCTCAACATGGAAGATATGTCTACACCCTGCTCTCTGTTGATGAGGACTTCTCACTAACACCTTCACCTACATCTGTGGATCCTTAAGAATCTACCCCCATATATACATGTTTTAACTTCATTAACTTCATTTTACCAGCCTTAAATGTATTGACAAGTCATTAGGAATCTTTTCAAATGTTTTTTAAAGGTTATCTTTAAAAAAAGCTACGTGTGTTCCAGTCCTGTGTGTGTGGCTGTTTGTTCAGACTGGTTGTGCTCTGTGTCTGTTGCAGTGAATCCTTCATAACTTGCTTGTCGTTGTTCCTGTAGAGGTGTGGAAGCCCACCGCTGCTTCTCCATTTGTTCTGGAGCCTCTTAAACTAGTTTGGGCTAAATGTAGTGGATTTCCCTCCTACCCTGCCCTGGTGAGTGAGTGTTAGTCCACTCTGTGTCTCATTACCCATCTACCCCACTGCCATCGTACGTGCCGTAGCTCGTGATTTGTGCTCACAGCCATGCGGCAGCTTCCGGCTGGCCAGTCGTTGACTGTTTGGTGTGTGTGGAGTCGGCCGCTTTCGCTCAGAGCGTTTGCGGCTTGACTCGGCTTTGCATGCTTGTGTCTTATGAGTGCAGGCTTCCCCTTTGCGACTGCCACCACCAGGATTTACTCCTCACTATTGTTGTTGCCAGGCTGCTCACTCAGTCTCAACCCCTGTCTGTCTTAACAGATCATGGAGCCCAAAGTCCGGAGGACGGTGTCTCAGCACAAAGGGGTGGTGCTTCCCCAGCCGCCGCTGGACGTTCTCAGAGCCGGAGAGCGGATGCAGTTCAGGTCCGCAGAGAAACTCTTCCTCGTCCACTTCTTCGACAGCAAGCGCAGCTGGTGAGGAACTTGCAGAGTCACTTCACTGTTAGCAAAGTCACCGTCAGAGAGGAAAACAAAGGAAAAAAGGTCAAATCATTTCCCTGAAAAAGCTTGAAATAAACCAAGAATATCATTGTTTCTTCTCAGTTCTTCATAATAGACAAGTGGAGTGATTTAGCTAGTTTTAAACTCTACACATTGATTTGACCTTCATTCAGTTTAGGCTTGTGTGCTGCATCTCAGCCTTAGAATGGTAGGAGATCTCTGATTAAACGCTCTCTGTATCAGGGTGCTCTCCCCAGGCAGCATTACTCTGTGCCATTAAACAAGTAACCCTAACCCTGTTCTTTTCTAAATCCCTCACACCTAGAGCTGGTCTTTAAAATAACCATGTGCTTTGGGACTTCTGTGGTTCTTCTTTGTCTCTGTTAAATTCCTGTAAGTTAAATTTAGGAAACATTTAAGGGACCAAACTTTATTTTTTACACCTGAGAAAAGACTTCCTCTGGTGAAGAGGCCTCTTACTCCATCTATATTTGTTGATGAGATTGAATTTAGTTATTTTTCTGAATATAAAGAAACCGAGGGTTAATGATTAGAATGTCTTAATTTGAGTCCAATGAGAAGGACCAGACCCAAGCCAGATTTTTTTTTAAATCATCATGTACTACCATCACCATCCAACAGATCAACCAAATTACCATCCACCTAAGAGTTGGAACAGAAAAATCGAACGCACCTGACCCCCACACTTTCAGATTTAGATATTTAAAGCTTTTTAAAGAACAAAATTTTGCAGTAGAACTTAAAGGTGACATATTATGCCCATTTTACCACAGTTGATATTGTTTCTTGGGGTCTTAATGAAATGTCTGTAACATATTTTGGTCAAAACACCACAAGGATCATTTAAAACAGCACCTTTTTACCCTGTCTAAAGCAGCCCTCCTCAGATTGACCTGTTTTGAGTGGTTTTAGGAAATGGTCAGTTTTTCCACACAGTGAATCCATCCTATCCAGCGATCCAGTCGTCTTTTGATGGCAGGTTTGCACGTAGCCATCAACCTGTGATGACTTCCTTGCTCGCAATAAAAATTTTCTTTTATAAAAACATAATCTTGGGACAGGAGTACCATAGGATAAGGATAGCATCAGTATCCAGGATTTTGCCGAGGGATAGTTTTTCAAAAAAATGTCTCCTTTTTTTGGCAATGTCTTGCCAATACGTATAATTTTGGGGCCAGTCCCAATTGAAACAGTGTCTAACAGAAGTTTTTAATACTTCTCAGACTCCACAGTGAGACTGGCTCCAGTAATCAGCATCACCACAGACATGAGAACTGAAGATCAGTTACTTCGAGTTGGCAGAACAGTGATTAATTAGGAACATACACAGCACGACCTGATTCAGTGTGGAGCAAGATCACGCACTGACCTCCGTCTTCCCTCTCAGGCAATGGCTTCCTAGATCCAAGATGGTGCCCTTCGGGATCAACGAGACACTCGATAGAATCAAGCTGACGGAGGCTCGCTCTGGCCACATCCGCAAAGCTGTACGGTTTGCCTTCGACCGAGCCATGAAGCACCTGAACCGTGGTAGCGTCGAACCGGAGCCCAGTGCCGGCCTCGTGGTCACAGATTGAAGCTCCTCCCCACCCCGGCAAGAACATCGCCCCCTGCAGAGAGACTCTGTTCCTGTCTCATACGCACAACACCTAAACACACACACACACACGTACACATTCGCACACTCGCAACATGTTTGCCATTCCCTACAACTGGATTGTTTTCATGTCTCCCCGCACATCTGCCTCTTCCTTTCTGAAATACTGTAGCTTGTGACGGCTGTCCTGTTTTGTCAAAGAGCTATGCAATGAGAGCGACCCGTTTAGCAGGCGCAAAAAGGTTGGGGTAAAAAAATCTAACTTTGGCTGTGAGGACCGAAAAATCACGGGTCTAAACCTGTTGAATGTGTCGGAGTGTGACCTGACCTCCTTAAATGTGCTGCAAGACTGCTGCAACAATCTCACTGCCATGAAAAGGTCCATCAGTGTGTGTGTGTGAGAGAGTGAGCGAGTGTGAGTGAGTGAGTGAGTGATGGCAGCAGTTCCTGTAAATATCCTGTACAAGGTCTGACACTAATTTATTCACACCCTCAGTTGTTATGGTACGCAGTCACACATTTATACAGTCAGAGGTGATGATCCATGTCGTCGCTGACACTGCCGGTGTTGGTGTTTCTGCTGGTGCTATCTCTACATAGAGAAAAACAAACATGCATACTGTACTGAACATTTTTATTTCAGACCCTTTTTTACAGTTTTTGTAACTTATTGTGTTCTCAAGCTTCAAGTTCTCTTGTATTTGGCATTCATTTTGTGTGTGCATCTTTTTATTTTTTTACCTGAATGTTTTTACTGGACTACTTATTCTTTTTCCTTTTTTTTTGTTTGTACATATTTATATAAAATCTATATAGGAGCTCTCACAGTTTAAAATGCCTAAAGTGCATCATTCACACCGAAACCAAAAAAAATAATCTGCTACCCTCAAGGTTCCCACTAATGTGTGTGTGAGTGTGTTTGTGTTCCCCCCACACAGTTTAGTTGTTTTTTTTTTTAGGTTTTTTGCCTTTTTGTTTGTGTGCTGTGATGAGTTCAAGTCTTCTGTAATCATCTTCCCCCACCTGAACTGACCTCCAGTCAGCTAGGAGAGAAGAGAATGTGCCTGTACTAATTTATTGTAAAACAGAAAATGTATATGCATTACTTTATAGAGAGAGTATTGTAATAAAATACTATGGGCACACTAGGAGCCACGTGTAGAGGCTCCCTGCTCTTCCTCTGTTGTTTTTTTTTAATTTTAACTTTTGGATTAATAGCATTAAATCTGAGCGGTGAGGTGATAGTGTTTGATGTTTTGTTTTGGCAGGGTAGTGACGGGGACACTTCCTCTGGATGTGGATGTTGTGTGTGTATATAGATTTGGTACTTTAGCTGATTCTCTGGGAAAAACCACAGTTATAGCCAATGGGAGTGGAAACCAGCCGACAGCAGGCCGGTGGGATTTTTATACTAAAACACTGAAAAATTAAAATATGTTATTGAATCACTGACTGAATGTGTCCTTGTTATTATTTTAAAGTCATGACTTTAAAATCTATTTTAATTGGTTTTTACCTCTGATCTTAATTAATTAGCATTCTTATTATAGATTTTTGATTTTGTACATTTTTATTTAATGTATTTTTTTAGTTTACAGTCTTGCTTTTAGAAATGTTATCATTCAGTTTGATAAAAGATTTTAATTATTCTGGTTTCATTTCATTTACTTTTATTTTCCGACAAATTTTTGTATTCTGTGTTTTTCTTGATTTACATATGAAACTATAAAAACTTTTAGATCAGAATCAATTATACTTTATAATGATTTATTGAATTATTCTCATAAGGAAAAAATGTATGTTACTTGTGTATTAACATGAATCAGGTAGGGACCAATTAACCATGTCAAGTTCAGAGAAAATAATATACCAGCAAATTTCAATGAACACAACAATAAACTCACAGAAATACAGCAATTTTCCTGCATTTCAATTATCTACCCCAAAGTGGCGCTGTTGTCCTGTCTGAGCAGACACTAGTGTTCCTCATCAGCTGAAGCTCAGTTTATGAAAAAGAGAAAAACTCGGGATTCCTGACGGCGTTAATTACTTTTATTTTAGCTCCTCTGCTCTTAATAACACAAGGGTTTAAAAAAATTGCTAAAACAACAAACTGATCAATATTTCCTGTTATAAAAACAACTGATACCTCTTCACACAACAGTCTTTATAACAGCTTCATTTCATCTTCATCCCTTTTGTTTTTACTTTTATTTTCTTATTACTTCATTTATGGTTTTGATTATGCCAGCACAAGTCCTTCCCATGAACGTACAGCTGAGAAGATGAGCCCAGAGTTTTTCATCATTATAATTGATCAATTAATATATTTCTTTATTTGTTATTTCAGTTTTTATTTTCTTTGATTCCTTTTTAATTTAAAACTGAGTATTTCTGTTGAGATATATTGTACATACGGTACACAACTATGATAACTATATAACACAGTAAGAAGAAATTAACTGAAAATAAATACTTAAAATAAAACAAACCACCCCCCTCCTGTAGAACGTTAGGGAACACTGCAGTTTAAAAACATGGTAAATTTGTTCTGGATTGATATTTACAGTGTTGAGGCTGAATATGGAGACAGAGAGGAGAGGGTAACAAGTCTGATACAAAAAGCAGAATGAGGCTTTGAGAGAAGACCCACTGTACGGTTCAGTGTCTGATTAGGATGGGAGGACTGGGAGGAGATCAGGTACTTGCCCGGGGAGAATATATAGGACTGATATATATATATAGAAAGAGAGAGAGTGTGTATACCTCCACTAGACCTAGATTTTTATTTGGATCTGCACCAAATGGCACACATTGATAATTATCAGTCCCCTAAACTATTTTAAATCAACATCGCAATATTGAAGAAAGTGAAAAAAAATCCTGGATCCAACATGTGATCCAAATCCACACCAAAATGTAACTCTTCCCTGTTGGCTGTAACACTGCACTGGGAGATAAAAGCAGATGAGACTTGTGTCAGTACCATGCAAGTCAGTCTATCTCTGCAGTGGGGTCACAAATACAGAGGATACAATATGATGTTGTCTAACGAGACCTTTTCGTGTCTGTTAAGTGTTAACCACAACACTCCCTGAGAAACACCACGTGAAGCTGTGATCATAACATGCTCTTTCCTTCACAGTGATTTTTAAGGTTTGGTTCATTGGGTCACAGTTTTTGTTTGTTAACATAACAATTGATAGATATTGTGAATGATAAACACAAAGCTAAGGACCGTCTGTCCTGTGCTGCTCTGGATCTTCAGCTCTCCTGCAGCCTGACTCCTCTGCTGCTCTGGATCTTCATTTTCTACACGGACACCCATCACTAATCTGTGTTTATGAGTGTCACATTTTCTCCTGCCTACACTTTTCTTTACGATGGAAAATGTATATATTTTTTTTCTCTCCATATTATGAACATGTTCAAGATGAGCAGACGACTCGGCTACGCTGCAGGACTGAGTGGTTTAGGAGGTAATTTGTCCCTAGAGCAGTTAGACTGCTCCTTCCTCTGGCTGTGGCTCATGACTCACATACACAATAACAATTACAGTTTTGTGCAAAAGTTTAAGGACTTTTGTCATTGCACTTCACTATTTATATTTATAATTTTTTAAATATTTACTTATTTTATCAGTCAGATCAGATAGATCTATCTATCCATCTATCTATCTATCTTTCTATCCCTGAAAATCCAATTTAATAATAATCTCATTTAATTATTTATTTGTGTTGAATACAATTTCAGACATTATCTATTATGATTATTTTACCTGAGTAAAATGTGAATCTTCCTCCTGCTTCGCTTTCTTTACATATATACCAGAGAATGCAATGACGACAACAACGTATAATGCTGAAAACTATAAACCTGACAATAACAATATAAAGTGAAAAAGTTGTTCTTAAAGACATATTTCTTTAAGAATGAGTTAATAAGGAGCTAATACAGAATATGTACCAGATGGAAAAAATAACAGCAAAACTGTATTTAAGGACTGATGTATTTTTGGAAAGGTTTAACCGGATATTTAAAACTACCACAATAATACAGAGCTGTCGAAATTAGATGACATCCATCTTTTTTTTGTCTTGGATTAATTTTCTCTGCATTCACGTCAGTGTATTCTTCTGTGTGTTTAACTGTACTTTTTAACAACTGCGGTTGTAAATGTGAAATGTGCAAATATTAATAAAATGTGTTTCAAGTTAAAATTGGATATTGAAAACCTATACTACACCTTGTGTTAATGGCATCAAAATGAAAGAAATGAATATGCAAAAATTGGCAGATTCTCTCAAAAGAAATTTAGAGTCTGAGCATTTAAACCTAGTGAAGTTCTTCTCAGCCATCTTACAACAGCTGCTATCTCCTGGTGGTCCAGAACTCGAAAGACGGACGTGATTTACAGTCCAGGCCCCAAACTCTTGAACGACTTAACCACCTGAGATGCTTAATCTGTTACTACGTTTAAATCCTTGCTTAAAATGTTCATTAAAATATAAACTTTATCTGTACTTGTATCTGAATTTACTTTAATTAAATGTTATTGCAACAAAAAAATCAGAATTTTGGCTAACTGTCCAGTAGGTTTACAATAAATTTGCGGTGGAGTGTTTGCGCATAAGTAAAACACACTTTAGTGTGTGCTTGTGTGAAGCACTTGGTACCTTTGTTAGATAAACTGCTGTATAAATAAAGCTTACATTTGATTATTATTAGACATTTGAAGGTAAAAACAATAAAGGTGATTTTTATTTGTTTCTGACATGGACAGTGGATTCTCAGACAGCCACTGACAGTATTCAATCCACAGAACATCTACTTTATCAGGTTGGAGGTAAGCCAGAGCCTGGAGCCAATCATCAAGCAGCCCAGAGTCGCCGAGGCGGGAGCAAACTAAACACCTGTTTGAGGGGGTTAGATCAGTAAGTGCAAACAGACGTGTTGAATAAATGGAGATTTACATGAAATAGGCGACTTAAGCACAAGACAGATGTTCAATTATGGTGATGATACGATAATAATGACTAACGATAATAATGATCCTGTAAAGGTTTCACAATACCCTGCCATTCAAAATATTACTACACTTCACTTTATTAGAATTGGTACTTTAAGAAAGACAGTGTTCTACATTGTTGTAAGACAGTGAGGTGGTGTGTGTGTGTGTGTGTGTGTGTGTGTGTGTGTGTGTGTGTGTGTGTGTGTGTTTGTGTGTGTGTGTGTGTGTGTGCTGCAGGTGCAGTGGAACATGCCAAACCTTTTCTCTTGCAGATTCGCAGTGACAAATCTTCGACAAAGCAGATGCACAAAGTGAAATATAGCATTATTTATCATTCTGGATGTCATAATAAAGCCAACAAGCATCTCACTGACAGTCATGCCGACCTGCACAAAGATAGACAGGTTGGTAAATGTGATAGAGAGCGTCAATACATGATGATCATGACCTTCAAGAAAAGACAAGTCTGATTCATCTACTGCAGTAGTAGATTTTAATGAGGCAGGTCAGGTCAATGAGAACTGTTTACTTTGAATATATCCTTTTATGTAACTTATCGTTGTATTATCATGTAACTTGCAAAAGGCTACAAAGACCAGGCTTTCACATGTGTGATCAGCAGAACACTAGTGCACTAAACACACTCTGAGCAAAGAGATACATCTCCCTGATGGAGGTCTGCACATTTTCTAGTCTTCTATTTAGTCAAAGTAAAGCTCAAAATGAAAGAGAACAGACATATGGAATTATTCCCGAAGCAGTATCAGTACATCCAGGCAGGTATCAGACTCCTAAATGTTTGTATCAAGCCGACTCTAGACTCATCATTATCTTCTAATTAGCAGCACATATTCTGGGTCTCCTGCCCTCGTCGTCCAGCTCATCCACACACACTCTCTCTGGGTCCCTGCGGGTTAAAGTGTCTTTGAAGTTGGAGATAATTATCCATGCTAGTGGGTAATTAACAGTGTCCAGCTCATAAACAAACACATTTCCTCTGCACACACACCAGTAATGCAGCCGACACCACTGGAACCGCGTGTTTCTGTAAAAAGTGGAAAAACAGCTGGAGGTGTCAGCAGAGTCCGATTGAATCAGATGGGCTCAGTCGGGTTCAGTTCTGTTTCAGGTCAACACTGATGGGCCCCGATGGAAATGCATTTAAAATGTGATTATTATTGTAATGTTTTGAAAGTTAATATTTGGATTATTTCATATAATTATAAATGTAGATATATGTCTTGTGTCTTGGTTTGTTTCTTCATTTGTCAGCAGGATTACATGAAAAGTACTGAACAGAATAGCACCAAAGTGAGGAGGGGGTATTAAGAAATTCAATTTGAGTCTGTCAAGAGATCTGAGATCAGAGTGCCAGCAACATACGTTGAGTTAAAAACATTTGCACAGATGAAAAGTATTTCAAAATTCTAAGAAATTATAAATTTTTTGAAAACTGTGCTTCACTGTATTTAACCCGCAGCAGCTCATTTTTTAAAGTACTGTCTTTTTAACAGCTTCTTACAGGATTTTAGAATTAAGGTGAATTACTGGAATTAAATGTGCAATACTTCACTCTATTCTTGTACATTTACAACATAATATCAGTCAACGTTTCTCCTGTAACTTGCTGCATATTTACAGTATGTATTTTAATCTAAAAATTGTATCTTTAATTACTATTATTCATTTTATAACTAAAAACAACAATAAGTAACCAGTGCAACACAAGCTAAACTTGAACTGAAACCGTCTTTTCTTTACATATCCTAATTTACAGATTTAACTTTGTTTTGTGAGAAAGGAACATCAAACTGTTTTTTTTTTTTTATTTTAACATGCTGAAGAATAGCATTAGTTCAGTTTAAACAACTGTATCACAGCAAAGTTTCATAACAATGCAATTATGCAAAATAAATGTTGAAAGATGCAAAATTGGAATTCCACCTGTTTGAAAATGTATTGTTTTTTGACATTGAGTAAATGAATACTTGTGTTTTTCCCATCTTCCCACTCTTCTTGCTTTGCACCGTCTCCTGGCTTGCTTTTGTGCGTCTCTGAGGATTAATGTCAATGCAGGTTCTGAAAAACAATACAGAACAACTAAAGTAATATTTCAGGACACGTGACATATCAGGCAGGAGCCGCTTCATTACAGAGATGTGATGCAGAATATTGAACCATGATTGTCTCATCTTACCAGTGATCAAGTAAAAATAGAAGAGCATGATGGAAAGGAAATATTATTATTGTTATCAGAGGTAGCAGTAATGTTTGAAATTGGCTGTTGGACAATGTCGATGTCTGAAGAAAAGAAAAGTCAAGCTGTATGGCACAGTATGTTTGAATCCTAGTGTTCCTGCTGCATCAGGTTGAGACTGACGGTTGAAACTGTAGTAGGAAGAGAAGAAGCAGCACAAGCACAAAGGAGGTTCCTTCACATAGCACCTGGTTTGTCTGCGTCAACACAATAATGAATAGAAACAGCCAAAATAATGGGATCGTTCTCTTCTGTTAAATTTGGTTAGTGTGACAACATATTAATGCTACTTGAAATTTGAATCTGGCAAAATGAAAAAGACAATATAACAGTTGTTCAATAAGACTAAGTGATCAAACTGTCAATAAAACAATAAGCATTCATTAATAAGTTGTGTTTGTTGCTATTTTTTATTGTTCTGCATTGTTGAAGGTCATAAATACTTAAGACACAATTTGCTTTTAAGTAAGAGTCAAGTAGGGAATTCCTGGGACACTTCAATGGTCCAAAGTGTCCAGAGTTTCCATTCCTCAATTTGTGTGTGGGAGTGTCGCTGTCCACATTTCTTTACATTGAAAATAACGAAACCATAAACTTACCGACCAAATTGTGTTGTCTCTCCAAATAGACTTCACCTGGCACCACTTATTCATCCTGAGATATTTGTTTTCTTTTTGTTATTTCAGACCACTGGCTCGCAATGACTCCTCTGGAGGAGCTCATGCTTTTTTCTCACATTGGCTCATTCAGACATTATCTAGAGTTTTTATTAGGGGGCTGACAGATGAAACTCCTGAGAAAGTCCTGAGTTTCTCACTTGGAATTTTGCGTTCTCACATGCAGCCCCTCCTAATAATGTCAGTGCAAATCTTAAAGCAGCTGAAGACATAGCTTATCAACACTAAACATAAACTTGTACATGTGGGCTGCCAAGGTTAATGAGTTCAGCTGAAATTAAATCTGTTCCTATCAGGCGACACACTGGCAGTCACATAATCCAAGAAACAGAAGTTTGGATATCCCTCACCTGAGTGAAGCATCTGCAGAAAAAAGCTGCGGCAATAGCAGCCTGTTACATAAATCTGTCAACTCCACGCTGCTTGTGGGACAAAACAAGTGCTCTAATAAACATATTTGAGTGCAGAGCTGCAGTCCGACATCAAAACAAAACATCTCTCCGAAAATATAAACAAGTGGTTGCTGAGTTTGGGAAAATCTCTCACATCTGTCCTCATGAATATTAATGCATGGTGGCTGGTCACCTTTGAAGTTTTAACGCTGTTAGCAACAGAGCTCTCTATGCTGAAAACGCTACATGTGGAGTAATTCCACAGCAATTATGGCTTTGCAATCAATAGACACCCAGTGTTCTCAGGTCAAGTTCTGTTGCTGTTGATTGGACGGAGTAAACGAAAAGATTTTTGGTCTGACAGCAGGAGCGTTGGCTAACTCAGGGGCTGCAGTGACCGTGGTAAAAGCTTCAGTGTTTGTATTGTTCAGGGCTGTGTGAGGGTTCAAATGTTCTTGATTTGTGGACTCAGACCAACAGTTAAAGACACAATGTGAACAAAACATACCAAGGCTCAAAATAAATTCACATTGTGATCCTATGAATGGCTGACAGAATTCGAACAAAACAAAATCCGATCATCGACAAAATCTGAGGTAGATTTCATAATTTTCTTAAAAACTAAAATTTCTTTACTTTAACTCTTTGAAAAACCTCAATCATTCTTAATCCCCCCCTACAGCACTGTGCTTTGTTTACAGAAGTCTTTTTCTCCATTTCGTGATAACAGTGAAACATGGGACTCTCAGCAGTTATTTGATGACCCCATCGGTTTCTGTTATAATCCCCAGTTAAAATTGTTTCAAATTTGTCATGTTTTGTTTGGCAGTTTTGAACATGCTTGTAAATACCATAATACTGATAATCATCTGCTGTCCATGTGGAACAGAATCCAGTCGGAGGTATGACTCAGCATTTTTGTGAATTCAGAAAAGTTTGCTGTTGAATTTGGAAACAAACATGATAATTACTGAATTTATGTATTTTTACTGAAAGCAATCGGAACTGACCCAAACTTCTAGCTGTGCGTTTTAGTTTCAAGCCCTTTAGGAGCTAGGAGTCATGTATAATGTATTTCTTTGGCAAAAATAAACAAGAATTTTTTTTTCAGAACAATTTAACATCTAACACACTTTCTCATCATGTGTTTCGGTTCAGCTCTATGAACTGGCTTCCTTTTGTGAACAATGGGAGACGGCTCCTGTCTAAGAGCCAACTACCAAAATGAAATGACAGAGAGACTATAATTTTGAACACTCTCTCAGCGAGGTTACCTTGATGATTGCTCTGACAGCTGCTTTCAACAGGTGCTGGCAGCTGGTTCATGCCCAAATACTGTTCCCTGTTCAAATGGTTTACTTCTCCTGTTTTGCACATAATTTATTTTTTGTTTGTTATATTGCACAGCATGTTCTATAATCAGTTTGGGATGGTTTGAGTTCTGAATAGTTTATTTTGTATCTAAATTTAAATTATTCAATCGAAATCTAACATTAAATGCAAATGTGTAGTTCGCATGTTTTAAATGTGTGTGATGTTTAACACAAATGTTAATTATACATATATATAATTACATTAAACAATTAAAATGATATACGTGCACACATACAAATCATAGGCTATATTACTGTATTATAAAAGCCAGATGGAATGTATATTTTGTATTTGAACAGGTTGGATACATCTTTTTGAATTTCAAATCAAAAGTGAGAGCCCTACTTCAGGCATGAATCATCATTAGATGTGCAGGTTTTCCACTTACTTTTTTTTACAAGCTATGACTACACTTGCTTTTCTAAAATTAAAATAAGGGGCAGCAAAAATAGTCAGACACTTGATGTTCATGTCGCCATCTTGCACATCCTGTAACAACATCCTGTGTGTGTGTGTGTGTGTGTGTGTGTGTGTGTGTGTGTGTGTGTTGGTCTTCACTCTATTTAGTCCAACCGTTATTTTAATTGGAGCCATAATTAGCTGAAAGAGAAAGTTTCAGTCTTCATTAGAACCCCCCCACACACACACCTTTTAACTACTGTGAGAGCGTGCTGCTGGAGGGGGCTGATTGACAACGCACTCATTAACCAATCAAGGATAGCAGGACTATAGCAGGCACCTGTGTGGTCACTCCGACTGCAATTACCGTCTGCCTACTCCCCTGCTTCCTGTTCAACCAATCTGTCGGCCATGGAGAGCCTAATGACCCGCTAATCAGACAAGCGTTCCAGAGTCCATCTTAATGAAAATCAGCGCAGCCCTGCCTCCTCGCTGCCACCGCGATGCAGCCGCTGATCATGAAGCCAGTTCTCAACCTTTCATCACCTCAGCTACCTGTGAAGCCACGTGGTGTTGGGGAATATTGAAGAGTAGAGATTATATCCTGAAGAGCCCGCTGGACTTAATTCTCTCCTCGGAAGGAGAAATGAGTTGGCGAAGGACGATGTCCTCTCGGCGCAAAATGAAAAACCTGCTGCCCCTCTCATCTCTCGATCCCCAGGTCATTATTGGATGTGATTGGATGAAGCTGCCAGGTCCACCTGTCTGTCGTGATGCTCGGTGACAGCTTCACACCAGGGGAAACGTCATAGGTCCATAATGGCCAAATCCGGTCCATTAAGTTGAAAGTACAAAAATAAGTTAAGTCCTACTGGGATAGACTTCTATCTTCATGATTTTAACTTTACCTGCCCTAGTCAGTATAACTGCACAACGAAAAAAAGTTGATAACATTCAATAACATTTATAGCTTTACTTAACTTCTGTTGTTTGGCAAAATCACTGGTCCTCCTGTAATTGAACTCTTGTGTGGAGTTCATCTTTTTGAAACCCACACTGTCCTGATGGCAGTAGCTCGTCCGAGCTTATCTGTCATCTTTGCTTTCAAAACAGATACTCCTGGAAATAATCTAAAAGTTTTACAGGGACATTGTTTTAAGAATAAGTTGTCTGCTAGATTCTGCGTCCCACAGGGATTCTGTGGATTGCCCTTTGGATCTGACAACTATAGCAAGGATAAGAACCTCAAAGTATGCATGCAAGTGGACTTGGTCCATCTCCTTCCAACTGTATTCAGAATCATGCAGCCCCTCCACATTAATGCAATCCAGAACGATTTTCTGTATGGCATACAGGATGAAAAGTTCAAAAGAAGACTTGATGTCTGGCACATGAGTGGCCGACATTTAGTATGGGCCCTGGTGGCATCCTTATCACATAGGCAGCCATGTCGAGTGGCTCATTCCTTCAGCTAAAAGACCAATGTCACTATTTTTTGACATCCATATTTCTCCACCTTCTGGCAGCTGATGGGCTGGTCCTGTGGCTGGCTGCTGACAGGCTTTATTTGACGCTGGCTGATGATCAATCTCATCCTCTACTTCAAACTCACTGTCAGCCTCTGAATTGACAGAAAAGTAATCCTTATTTTCTCAAAATGCTTCTCTTCGTCATCTTCCAAAGCTTCTCTCTCTTCAAAAGTAATTTGTAAGGCCCTCTGAGCAGAGGATATATTTTGCCATCTTGATCATTTGGGATAAGGAGCCACACAGGCAAAGCCATTTATTTGTTGTACCCTAACCCAAGTGTGAGAATATGTAGTTCCTGAAAAATAGCTCCAGTAACAACTCGTATAATCCCTGAATGATATGTGAGAACCCAGCATGAGATCCTCTGCAGGATTCACCACAAGCGAGTCGGTGTGTTGATGACTCTTGTAACACTCGAAAGACGCAAAAATGGAAAAAAACTAAAATAATGCAAATGTCACAGACATTGAAGGCACAGACAGATATGCAAGAGAGAGCGAGTTAACTGGTTTATCTGATCTTTTAAGTCATCAATCACAGCATTAGAATGGTGCTACAGAGGTTTGGACTTGACCACCTTTTTTTTATCCAGCATTCTGTTGTGAAACTGCTCTTACATTTTGGGCTAACTTTACCACACCTGGGTAATGCATGCACACATACATACACACACACACACACACACACACACACACACACACACACACACACACACACACACACACGCACACACACACACACACACACACACACACACACACACACACACACACAAACACACACACACACACACACACAAACACACACACACAGTCTACAGTGTTTTTAGGTGACAATGATCAACGGGGAGTTACAGTTGAACACCATGCTATTATATCTAACGTAATATAGGACTCTGTGTGTGTGTTGCAGGGAAAGTGACAGTATATTTTGCAGGAGGTATAAATATTTTATGGAGTGAACTCATTAGACGCTCGGCCTCTCAGGGGCTCAGAGGAGAGTTTGTTTTGTTCCACATTATTTGCGTGATGAATTATACATCTCTGGGAGTTAACAATATGAAAACAACACAGCTACAATTAGAGGGAGGGGGGTGGAGGGCTATATTTACACTGCACACATCAAAAACCTGCCTGGCCCACTTCAATGTCCACCATGCACAGCTCACTTCCTATCTATGAAGGACTGCTTTGTAACAGTAATACCAAAAATCATTATTATAAAAACAATATAATAGAAGGCCCTCTTCTGAGACCTATTCTTAATTTGGGACATGTTTAAGTTAAAAAAACTGAGTTTTGAAAAGGAGGCCAACACTCTGGCTCATTTTTGTTGTACAGATACTTAAAACTTTGATGCTCCTCTCCATTAATCCATGTGAGACACTGTCTTTTCTCATCAGTGTGATAGATAATGTTATTTTGTTGACTTTCTCTGTTACACGCAACATGTATTCCACTTCTGTCTGGCCTAAGAGAATGATCCCTCACTTGTGACTCTGAGGTTTCTGAGTTTTGTTAAAAGAGTTTATTTAGTTGGTTCTGCCTTATGAGGCAAAATGATTTGTGAAAATGGGCAATACAAATAATAATTAAGATAATAATAATGCTTATTTATACAGCACCTCTCAAAAAGTTACAAAGTCCTTTAAAATAAAGCAGAATTTCAAGAACTGAAATTTCATTTCAACATAATAAGGAAGATAAGATGATTTAAAAAAATAAAATACTACCAGTAAAAAATAAGCCATTTTAAAAGTAAGTCTTATAAGGAGATTTTGCCTGTAATCTCCAGGCAAGGGGTTCCAAATATTTGGGACCTGGATAGTAATGGCCCAGTCACCTCAAGTGATCAGTTGAGATTTTGGAACTGTTAGCAGGTCCCTGTTGGAGGATCGCAGGCAGCAGCAGAATGTAGGGGGGCTACCAAGTCAGAGAGCCTGGCTTTTCATTAATCTATAATATATATTTTATATTATACATAACTCACAGGTAATGAAGGGCAGTGAGGGTTAGTGTAATGCTTATCTTAGTAAGCAGCATTTTGATTGAATTAGATTGATTTGTTGACACTGATGCACAGACAGTGTTTGATGTCATGAAATCAAACCATAAAATATAAATCGACCTTGTTATTTCTTTCTGGAAGGACAAGACAATATGAGACAGCTATGTTTAATCATTTAATGCAAGACCATTCAAAAACATGTTGTTAATTTTAGTCAGTAAAGAGCATCAGAAAAGCAACACATTGAAGAAACAGCGTTTTCACTATAGTTTTTCTTTTCTTTATGTACCTTTAACAGTGTGACTGGGGGAGGGGGGGCTGGTAACTGTGGGGTTGTCTCCAATCTCCACCAGCTCTATTACGGAGCTGACAGGGCTGTGAATGGGCTGGAGGCCCTGTGGCCTCGGAGCAATCACCATGGCCATTTCACACCCTGCTGATCCCCTCATCTGCTGCAGACATGAGAGAGGGGCTCCGAGGGCCCCGGAGGCCCCTGATGAAGTCCTGACCTCGCTCTCCAAAACTCAGGCTTTAAAAAAAACAAAAAAAAACGTAAGAAATACTCCTCCTGCTTAAAGTGAAGACGGCTGCTAAAGCTAGTCAACGGACAAATTGGAAAGTTTTATTCCAACATTAGAGGTGCGATGAAAAAGTGACTCTGAAGTCTGACTTCAGACAATGAATTTTACTATATGTTCAATATATTTAAAGCAAATAATGGAAATTTCAAAATCCGATTTTTTAAAATTATCAACACACGATTAGTTGAGGAAGGTGATATTTTGGCCTCATTAAATAATCTTTAAAGACCAATATTACTAAATGTGACCGACTGTAAGTGATTAGTGGACAGAGGAGGAAGTGCAACCGCAGCTTTACTCCACCAGTATATCCTCCACAGGATTCACCGGCCAGCGAGCGAGTTTGAACATGTGAAGGACGCACAAATGTAAGACACGAGAAGAATACAAATACCTATGGATGAAAGAGCGTTGCCATGGAAGACACAGGCGAAGATGTCAAGAGAGCTTCTGGTGATAAGGGCCCACGCCGGTGTGGATGTGCTGTAAACAAGAACACGTGATTTTTGCAGCAGAATTTATATGTTACGGCCATAGACTATATTAGGTCGTGCATCTGCCTTCTGCATCCCTATTCACCTGAACGCTCTAGTCTAGAGGATTCTGTGTTGTTTAATAAAACAGCTTGTCAGGGCAAACAGGCAGAGTCTGGACAAGCAAAAAACACAGAAAACCATTCCAGGAGCAAGAAGTGACCAGAAATGCACCAAAACTCCAGAACCTCAACAGCCAGTTGAATGCACCCATGCGTGCTAATCTGAGAGATGTGAATACTGTGAGATGAACAAAAAGTCTGCAGCAGCACACAGTTAACCTCACAGAGACAGGGAGAAATATGCGTCTGCCTTCTACGATCCCTTTTATAATTGTGTGATCTCAATCTTTAACCATGGAAGACGACAAAAAAAACAATTTGAAGTTGTCAAGTCGTTGTCAGGGCTTTAGTTAACTGTCACCAGCTGTCTGACAGGATGATGACTAGCGCCTGTCCTCTCTACTTTTCTTCTTCTATCGACTCTCGGAAAAAAATTCCCCTGAAAAGTCTCTTTGTTCACTTGAGGTAGGAAATCTCAAACTTTTTGCCGGTGTACATCAATATCCATCATTTTGTAAAAGCAAGATTATGTATAGATAGTGAACACATTACACAATTGAAATGCAAAGCGCTGTCCTTCCTCATATCGACGGTCAGTGTCTGTGTTTGTTATCAATGACAAAAAGTGCTTTAAATGATCTTCCTTCATTTCCAAAGAAAATATATTGTCTGTCCATGGTGTTGACGATGAGACCATTAAATTGAAAGAGGTCAAACAGCTTATTCACTAGGATAATGGCTGGTGTTGATTTGGAAAATCCACGTGTGTATAGTCTCAAACTGAGACTTATCAAATGTATTTAATATATGTATTGTCATCATAACAAAATATAACAAGACGACTCCATTGCAGCCGTCGCGGTTGTTCATACAGCTCCTTGAATGTGTGCAGGACGTTTGGGGATCAGATATAAAATGTAATTTTCATCATGTTTTCATTACTGTGTGTAATCACCTGAAATGAATAATTGTTGCATTTTATTACCTTAGGATGAACCATTTTTTATAGTTCTGACGGGGACTAAGGAAAAAAAGGTTTATTGAAAGTAACACTGAATTGGTATCTTTGGAAACCTCAGAAACTTGAAAGAACCAGAATTCACAGCAGTGTAAGATGGAGGCAGCAGAAAGTTGAGATAAGAAGTTGTTTCTTCATGTTCTGTAGGGTCAGAGTGTAGGCTAAGTTCAGATTTAGCAAATCCTTAGTGCAGAAGTTCATTATTTTCACTGCGGACACACTTACCAAATATAAGAAGCTGAGATATATTGTACATTTATTGCAACATGTCTGTTTTTTTCAAGTGTATCCTCAGTGCTCAGAGACGGAACGATCCCCACTTTTTCAAATGCATTAAGCGCATCGCAGGTCACATGACTAATGATAACTTCATACTAATGCACAGCTTTGAATATAATTTTGAGGGAGAAGCTCTGTTTTTTTAGGCTTGGGCCAGCTTTTCTGAGAAAAGGTTTAAACTGGCTTTTATCCTCTGAGAGAAGCCTTGAACCTCCCAGCGCCAAGACAAAGTTCCTGGATCAGTTGCAAAATCTCATCAAGCTTGAGATTCACCCAGACAGAGCAAAGTTTTATTCTTTTCTACAAACACATTGAGCAGTAAAGCTGCTGAGAAAATAATTTTACTGAAATGGAAATCCTTGACTCTTTGTTATGACTTTCTTCTTAGAGTTGAGTTAGTTCAGTCAATGAGGTTCACTACCGACTAAACAAGAAGTTTTTGGAAGGTTGGCTGTAGGTCAACATTAGCACAAGTCTCAAGTGCCTTGGATAAAATGATGAAAACTGCATGGCTGGGTTTATGCACGTTTTTTTAGATGCTACATCTGAACGCCCTCCTAATAGGGAGGACAGCAGTAACAGCAGTCTGTTCATGTGGATGCAGACTTACATGTGGTGTGGTAATGTGGTGTGTGATAACAAGCAGGCCTGCTCAGTGTGTGCAGACTCAGGGACAACTGGGAAAACAGACACTTAGAGGTGTAAATGCCAATCTGCTGCCCGACAAAACCAGAAATGAGCTGGCAGAAGACAAAAAGAAAAAAAATGCCACATTCAGGGGCCGATGCCGTCTCACTCATGTAATGAGCTTGAATCAGAGGCCACTAAATGGACTATTTCCCCCCTCAGGCCGTAATGTGTGATACTCATCAGCCTCCTGGCCTCAAATAGAAACTGATGGGCCTGCTCTCTGCCTGTTTCGGGGGAATGTGAGAATTTCAATTACCTCGCCTCAGCGACAGCCAATCTTAATAACTTCTTTCTTAATTCGTGCTCACGTCTGCCTCGAGACATTGCATTCAGGCGTTTCCTCACAACGGGCTGGCGAATACCAGACTGGCACCACTTAGCTTCATCAGGACCTCTCAGCTAACAGCCCAGCTCCCGTGGAATAAAGGTCAAGTAATCAGGCATCTGGAAGGACAGCTCATTTGTCATCCCTCGATAAATACGTCAGTGGCTAATCTGTGGAGCAGGACCCTGCCGTGCCGCCCTAAAAAGAAAGGTTAACCAATTCAAAACAAGAAGGGATGGAGGGCCATCACACAGCAAGCAGCAGAAGCGGGGAAGGGGGAAAAAAGAAAACTTCATTTTGATTCAATTGTTTGTTGGCTATTTCTGGACTGGTGGATTGTGGTAAGGCTCTGACAATAACCTGTACCCCGAAGCTAACTGACAGCCGACTGCAGCGACCATTAACTTTGATAAGACATGACCAGCGATGATGCGATATGTTTCTGCCCCCCTCAAAATCACCGGTTGTTGACCTCTTATCTCCTCTTAGGTCAACTTCAATACAACAAAAAGTGGTTTCACTGTTCTCACCAGAAAAGCAGCCCGGCAGAGATTTTACTTTTGTCAGCATTGAGGCTGCTCCTGCACCAATTCTGCAAATCTACTCGCTGCACTTTTTATTTTTTTTACAGCCAATGACAAATTTTCATTCAACGGCATGGTTAATGTTTATGGTCACAAAACAAAACTTTGTTGATGATATTATTTTAATATTACGTGTATGGTAAATGGTTTGGTTTTGTATTTATATAGCGCTTTTCTAGTCTTGATGACCACTCAAAGCTCTTTACAGTACAGTTTTACATTCACCCATTCACACACACATTCATACAGTGCACCTATTTCGCAGCTCTTTGTTATTCTATGGGGGCAATTCAGGATTCAGCATCTTGCCCAAGGACACTTCGGCATGCAGATGGGGAAGACTGGGGATCGAACTGCTGACCTTCAGGTTGGAGGACAACCACTCTACCCCTCAACCACAGCCGCCCACGAACTTTAACTGACCATTAAATTAAATAATTTATAGTATATATTAATAGTTATTAATAGTTATATATTCCAACATTTCAACTCTTCATAACTCCATTTCGATAAACGTCTGCGTGAAAACAAGGTTGTGTATGTCAATGATTGCTTTACATCTAGTTGTTTTTTAAATATTGAATCCATTGTCATCATTTACTTGCTTGTGGTGAATCCTCCAGATGATAATTGGCTCATTTGGACATGAGTACATTTACATTCTAACATACAGACCCATGGACAATTTCAGAAGGTATTAGGGAGTTCAGTGCATGTCTGAAAGCAGATTATAATGTTGTCCTGAGTCTCTCTGTGGTTGTTGTTGCGTTTGCACAAATGTTGAATCTCAGTTACTTTCAGTTCTTGATCTCGGCAGGAAATGTTTATTCATTCTTTAGTTTAGTCTCATTCTCTTGATACATTTAAAATCAATCAGTCGAGCTTTATATCAGTCAAAGAATCCTCCAGTAACATTGCTGCTGTTTCATAATGAGCCCCCTGAAATCTGTGTGTTTTGCCTTATCTGCAATCATGAAAAAAACAAACATTGTAGCGGTGGATTTGGTGATGATGCCAAGTCTGAACAGAGTCCGCTCAGAAACTCGAGCTGCTGCTGTTTGGCGAGAAACTTTCTGAAACGTTTCCATGGGAGCTGAGAATCAGTGAGTATTTTTAACTCTAAACTGAATTACCCTGAAGCCACTCACCTCGATGATTTATGAGATGAGATTTGCATCATCAGTGGGCACGCAGGGACCTATTTCCTGAAGAAACGTCAGCTGTATTATTTCCATAACAATCACAGCTCGGCTTTTATGATGGAAAAAAACACAGCAGCATAATTAAATTAGTCTTTATTAAATTTTGATTGGATATATGATTTTCTCTCATCTGTAAAGCTCTGTACAGTTTTTTGTCACAGATTCCCAAATTAAAAGTTGCGCTGTTTCCCCATTACAAATATTCTCCTCTCTCACTCTAACTTTACAATTTACATATGAAAATAGCAGCTTAAACAACAGAAGATGATGATTCAGTCTTCATCACGCACCTGCAGCTGCAGTCAGCAAAGAAAAAACTCAATATAACAGACCAATAGACCTCACTGTGGTTAATTAGGCTGTCTAGACAGTGGTGGCTCGCCATGGTCTCATTTGTCCCACCACAGTTTCATAATGACAATGTTTTTACATTTCTTAAAACAACATAAAAGGTCTCTATGTGTTTTGTGTTGTTGCTTCACTGTAGAACTGTGGGCGGCAATCTTTGCCCCATTGTTGCTCTCTCTCACATTCTCACTTTCTCTGTCTACTCATCTGT
Source organism: Limanda limanda (assembly GCF_963576545.1). Classification (NCBI taxonomy): domain Eukaryota; kingdom Metazoa; phylum Chordata; class Actinopteri; order Pleuronectiformes; family Pleuronectidae; genus Limanda; species Limanda limanda. Next base: position 25,901,343 of record NC_083643.1, read on the forward strand.
AATGGCCCAGGGGTCAGTCTTTGGTCCAAGTGCATCATCAAAACATCCATGAAGTTTTTACTATCATCAGCTGACAGGCATACGCGCAATGCCCTACAGCGGAAAGGCCTAATTGGTTCAGCCAGCATTTGTGAGGGACTTAACCCGAAAAATGCAGAGTGAAAGGGCAAGATTCTGCAGACTGTGTGTGTGTGTGTGTGTGTGTGTAAAAATCATACAAGCCAAAACCTTTTCTCCCCCAAAGCTTGACCTAAAGTCTAGACAGGATGTAAAGCACAGTATTTGTGTGTGGTCATGCCTGATAAAACTTTCTCTTTGACAACATTTTTGTTCAAATATCAACTGGATTCTTATAAAAGTGTCTGAAGATATGATGGAAAGAATTGTCATTATATCGCAGCATATAATGTAGGGCACCAGTATGTCCATCCATCTATTCATATGTCTGTCCGTCCATAATAATTTTTTTCCCAGAGCAGAACTCGAACATGAAACTTAAAACTTTATGAAGGCTCACGTAGTGATCATAAGTAGTGAAATGGTGCCTCAGATCTAGTTTCTCTTTGTCCACTGTAGCAGCTGCATAACCATATGCCAAACCAATCAATTGGTCATCAATCAAACAACATGATCCGATAAGGATTCAGTGCTGTTACATGAGCATTAGATGGGGGCCGGTCCATCCTCTGTACCAGTTTGTGTTGCAGCCAAAGTCATCTTTACACAGAGCTGTGAATCTCACACACACACACACACACACACACACACACACACACACACACACACACACACACACACACACACACACACACACACACACACACACACACACACACACACACACACACACACACACACACACACGCACACACACAGGCTGCTGCAAGCCAAGTGACTTATTGATCAGCTGATTCATAAACACAGCGGGAAAGTATTCAGCTGCACCACATTGAATATCAGTCAGCCCATACACACTCTCTCATTTACACACTTCACATCTTTAATTAGTTCTGACATGATCGGCTACTGAGTTTGCACAAAATAAATTTTTAAGGTCATTGGCCGTTTGTATGTGTGTTTACAAACCGCAGTGTAAGCAGGTAACATGTAAAGCAGCAGATTCAATGAGAACATGACAAATGGTGAAACAAACTGAGAGGAACTTTGACAGTTTAAAAAGAACTTTAATCTTTAAACTTTTATATAATTTAGACGGTTAAGAAATGAAAGGGAATGAAAGGAGACAGGGTTTACTATCTACAAGTATTACGGCCACATTGAAGAAATTAAATTCAAAGATTCTGAGAATAGAGTCCTAATATTACAATGATAATATTGACAATTGAGAATTGAGAATATTATTATGAGAATAATTTAATAACTTAATTATAAGTCATAATATTTCCAGAAAAATAAATACATTTACAAAATCTTCAGCAACAAGAGTTTCACTCCTTCTGGATCTTGAATCTTGACTAACACAGACGTAACAATGATTTCACAGTCGACCACTTCCAAACATTTCCTCCTCCACAAGAAACAGTTTCCTCCAAGTCTGTGTGGTTCTTTCTAAGTAATTGACCCCGTTTCTTACAAAACCTTTTCAAAGTCTTGACAGTTATGATAAAGAGATGCTGATTTGTCAAAATCGATCGAAATTGCTTTGTTATTTATGAAAAGTTAAAAGGATGCTGCACATTCCTCATTTTAACACATGTGACAGGCTGATCTTCTGATATTCCCCCTCCAACATGACACCTTTTGTAAAATTGTATTATTCCAAGTTTATTCTCATAAATGACCAATTTATTCTCTTAATTTTTAACTTCATTAATTTTCTTTTAATTAATTTATATTCTGTCTAGTAATGTTCTTCCTTTGAGTGGCCCTGATTCTGCTTCTTAGTAGTTATCATTGTAGCTAATCACAGGATGAATTATTGAAAAAAGATTGTTTAAATTAAAAAAATCCATTAAACCTTTGTTTGTTCCCAGCATATGAGAATATCTAGCTATAAAGCAAATCTTGACTTCCCCTCAAGGTACCAGTGTTTTATATATTAGGGCTCTTAAATCTGTTACAAGGGAATTCTGTCCAAAGCAATGGCCGATACCAACCAAATAGTCAGTTTCTATCTAAGTGTCGACCACTGCGTCACAACAACAACATCTGGCTGCTGGTGTTGACATTCATCCCGAGCAGAGAAATCTATCCCTGCAGCCACAAATGGAGCTGTCAACAGGCTGATAACCAAGAACCCCCATCCACAGTCCCATAATATACCTTGACACCTATGGGTGACATATGACTGCAAGGTGAAATGCTGAAAGCATGATAGCATCTTCACTGCTGCTGCCACATAAAAAAAAGAAGCGCAGAGAGGAAGGGGAGGGAGGGAGGGAGGGGAGGAGGACTTATGCTGGGAGGCTAACACTGTTTACTTGTCGTTTATTTACAGGGACAAATTCTGACTCAACTTAACACAGACATGTAGGGACCTCCACTGACGAAATAGATTCTATAACTGTAATCCTAATTCTACCATCAATGCAAGGCGAGGGGCAGTCTCTTAGCCTATACCTCTGCTAAGGCCACACAGTCCTCTAATGAAACCATAATTCACCAAATCCTTTTATATGGGTTGGCACCAAATAACACACACTCATAAATATCCATCCCCTTAAAAGACCAGATTCATGTTGAAAAATCTCACAATAGTGATAAAAAATAATTTATCTGGTCCCCACCCAACCTTACCTGCTTTCAGACATGTACTGGACTCCATAGTTCCTCCATATTTTGATGATACGACAGATGCCAACAAAAAATAAAAATAAAATAAAAAAAAGAGTAGAAGAGTGTAGAATATACAGAATAAGATGTCCAGTCACCGATGAAGATGTCAAGAGAGTTTGTGTTGATAAGAGCTGATCTCTGCAGCAGAGTCTCTGTCTGCTGCACCCAGCTGCTCCACCTCTCGCCTGAATAATGCGGAGGATTTGTTGCTGTTGTAGACGCGTCTGTGCATAGAACCTCCAGCTGTGTTGTGCATGTGTGAAAGACAAGCTCTGGGTAAACTCCATGGACAATTCTCTGGGAAACATCAGAACAGAGTCTTATTGCAAGAGGATGTGTTTTTTTCCCTCAGCAAATTGTTTGTCACATTACAGTCATGTCATATTTCCTTATTTTTTATCTCTTTAAACTTTGATCTTGTGAGGTTCAAATTGAAATGCTCAGTGTGTAGGATTTAATGGTATCTAGTGTTGAGGTTGTGCAGCTAACTGAATAAAACTCACCTCACGCTCCCCTTACAAGCATGTAGGAAATTCTACAGTGGCCTTTAGATAACATTTAAACATGAAAGGCCTCATAGAGTAGGAGCTTGGTTTGTCCATTCTAGCTAGTGTAGAAATATGGCGGTACAACATGACAGACTCCGTAGAAAAGGATTTGTTTCCTATGTTCAAATGAAAGGCTTGCTCTTAGATTAGAAAAACACAATGAGTGAATAAACACTAATGAAAACATACAATATGTTAAATTTCTGCCAATAAATACCTTAATTCATTGTTTCACTATCAAAATGTTTCACTTCTTTTCTACCCCTTCTCACTGAAGTACTTCGACCTTGAGGTCAGACCACATCTTCCAGAGAGGACGCCGCCCGTCACTGAGTGGAGCAGTGACTGCTGTCATCTTTTCGATATTCAATCCGTGACCCACTCACTCTATCTCTTTTCATTTTTTACACTCTGTAATGAAATGAAGAGCAAACAGGCCAGTCGTCTTCAATGCATCACTGAGACTGCTGACGAGAGGATAATCAAATGGCCTCATTTCCAATTTTTCATTTCTTTCATCATTTAAAAAGGTGCTGTCAGCTGCTCGGCCTCAGACTGACCTTCACTGATTATTATTTGTGCAACACTCACTCTGTTCATTCTCCATCCTTTACCTCTTCCCTCCTCCTCTTCCAACCCTCTGTTCATCATCTCCTTTCAACCGCTGCAAATGTTCGTCTGCTTCCCCTAACCTGAGGAGTAAATAACCACCACCTCATAAATCCGTTCATTACCTTAGGAATCCTAAGGTAATGGAAGATGGCACTCTCAGATCTCATTGTGATCCACACTGTGCCTTTGTTTTCTTTTTTTATTTAAAGTGTGAATTAATAAAGTTGTCAAGACAAGAATGAGAATGAGAAGATGAAAGCAGTCTTTATTTTATTGACTACCAGCAATGCAGTAAACTGAAGGGAATGGTTCACAATAGTCAATTAGTTAGCTCACACTGCTGTCCACAGGAGTATTTGGTCTTCAGAAGGTCAGCATTAGCTGGGTTTTGCCATCTCATGGAGGGACGATTAAAAAACTAGAAAATAGAATAAAATATTTTGAACTTAATGTTTAAATGCGGTTTAATTGTAGATCTGTGTGCAGCGTTCTTTGCCCTCTCTCTCTCTCTGTCTCTTTTACAAACACATTCTCTGTCTGTCAAAGTCACACTGACCCTCAGCAGCACTGGCAGAAATCCTGCATGCATTAGTGGCCAGTTAAAACATACTTGAAGTTTTTACCGTCCTCAACAAGGACTGAAAAGTGGCATTTGTCCAGGTCAGACATGTCGGCAGGGGATGGCGCAGCATGCAGGACATAACATAAAAAATCCGTTATGCTTTTGTTAACAGCACATCAACACCGGCAATGGTCCTTATCAGCAAAAGCTCTCAAATCTCATTGTCTGTTCTTTTTGACAGAGTTTTAGTTTGGGGCAGAGGAAACAAACTCAGAAATTTGCATTCTCCAATACAGCCCCTCCGATTATTTAGTGCATGTCTGAAGCAGCTTTAAAGTCTTTCAATCTTGTAGTATTGGCAGTCCGTAGCTGTATAAGTTCAACTGTAGATAACTTCTTCATCCTAGAAAATGTTGTTACATTCATATTTTAATTTTGCATTTCGGTCATATTGCTCAGCCTTATGAATACAAGACAATCAAATAAACTAGAATGGCACTGAGTAAAGTGAAAAGCTTTTTTTCAATAAGATCCATGAGTTATTTCCTAGGAAAATGGTGAAAATGTCAAATAACCCCCTAACTCACAATGTTAAAGGAGACTCAGATCCATTGCTTTGTAAAGATTTTTGCTAATGTATGGGTTTCAATGGTTCAATGAATCAAAACCCATCCGTCCACCAGGTTTCATGGAAATCTGTTCCGTAGTTTTTGTGTAAATTACTCACAAACAAACAAACCAATGGACAGGGACGGAAACATAAACTCCTAGAGAGGATAAGAACATAAAACTCTTATTGTGAGGATCCAACAGCCATATTGGTCTGAGAATAATTGAATAATAAAGACAAAGTGAGTGTATCTGTGTCTGCAGTCCTGTACACTGACAGATAAATGCTTTTATAACCTACAAACCTCCACCCTCTCCTCTCTGTCTGAAGACATTGGTGATTTAGTGGGAGGGCTGCTGAGGTCAGAGGTCAGGTGAAGGAGGGATACAGTCCATCAGCTCCAACAGACAGAGCAGGGAGAGGATGAGGCCAGAGATCAGAATCAAACTCCCACTGGAGATAAATCTATTAGAGGAGGAGAGATGGAGGGACGAGGAGCCAATACTTCTATTCTCCACCACTGGACCCTGACACTGGGCTCTGAAGTGAATTTCAGTCTGGGGTTTCATATGAAGTCAGTGCATTAAAAAATGAATAAGGTGTGTGCTGAGCAGACAGGCGCTACAAAGGGTGGAAGTAACGGGTTGCATATATTTTTGTTGCTGTAGTAAAATCTTTTGGCTCCTTGGATTCAGTTTGTTGTTGTTTTTTTTAGTGTCTGTCGTGTGTTAGAGCATCATTAACACAAAGAATTCTGTCATGACTCTCTGGATGTGGACTCGTAGATGAGGAGCATTTTAGTTTGGATAATGGACTCTCTGTTTATTACTTTTGCTGTTTTCCCTGAGTTTAGGTTCAGTTGTTTCATTCTGAGTTCTGTGTTTCCTGTTTTATTTTGAAGTCTCTACTCCTCGTGTATCTCTGCCTTAAGTATCCTTGTCTTTGTCCTTTTTCCCCGTCCCCTGTGATTGTCTGCACCAGTTCCTTGTGTGTTTCACCTGTGTCCAATCATCCCTGCTCTCCTGTGTTTATAAGTCTCTGTGCCTCCCTTTGTCTTTGTCAGTCTGCTGTCTTACGTGGTTCCCTTTCACCTTTTCATCTCATGTCATACACCATAACATTCATGTCATCCACCTTTAGCCTGCACTCGTGAGTTCTCTGGTTTCCTACAGTTTTCCATGTTTTTTTCAGTTTAGCCTTTTTTAGTTATTTTGATCCAAGTGTTTTTCTGTTTGTGGAATTTAGTTTGCATTGTAAGTACTCTGCTTTTTTCTAAAAGGACACCTTTTGTTTTGTGATCTACTTTAGCTTCTGCATTTTTGGGTCCTCCAACACAGCTCAACCCCCCGTAAACCCTAACTCTGACAGAAAGTCCAGAGAGTATGAGACATAATAAAGAACAATAAAGAAATAGTAACAATAAGAAGGGAAGTAGTTAATATGTGATGAGCTCGGACTGAATGAAATGTCCATTTATAATCATGAGAAATAACAGTGTGAAAATTAACTTTCTACCAAAACACACCAGAGGTTTTATTTTGGATTTCTCATCATGTAGCTCTGATCTGTGTTGGTAGAAGCATCAAGTAGTAGGAATTCTTTCTGAATAAAACAAATGCAAAATTCAAATCAAGCTAAAATAAACATAATGAATTTAATATTGTGACAAACTCAACTTGTTAGAAGCTCTGTTTCAAAACCAGAGTGGACAAGGTCTGATGATTCTTTATTACAAAATATGATGATTTCTTACTACAATGAAGCCTAACTCTTTTGTCCTTGTCAGCATCCTATAGATCAATGACTGTAGATTAGCGGTTCAGAGTTACCATGGGGATTTAAGAAGTGCACCAGCTTGGTAGGACTGAAAAGTCAAGGTTATCTCAGGCCTGTGGTCACCTCATGACCTCTTCCCTCATTGCTCCAGTTTTTAATTATCCTTCTTTCATCTTCCTCTTGTTCTCCAAAGCAGCCTAATAACTAACAGTTATAAATATATGAATGAAAGCTTCAAAATGAATATCCAGCAGGCTTGTCTGAAATACTTTGTGGCTTAATTAATCATCTAAGCTCATGATCAGGTTATGTCAGCAAATATGAGAGCAATCCATCGCAGGCGACCTTGTTAGCCAACCCCAGGGGTCACTGCTAACTGGTGGGAGGGGGTGAGAGAGCGAGCGGCGGCTTGAGATCGGTCAACTACAGGCGTCAGAGAAATGGTTTCCTGCTTCTGCACAGTGCTTAAACAAAGTTTGCTGAACACTGATGACCAGACCAAGGAAAGCAATGGTTTCAGTGAGTTCAGAGGTTAAGGGTGATGAGGAGCTGAATAGATTGTAGACTAAGGCTACAGCTACTTATGTGGAGTAGTGTGAACACCAGCCGTATCCATAGCAGAGTTTATGCATTTTTAAACCAAAATGCATGTAGAAACAAGGTACCAACGATTCTGTTATGTTGATTTATTTGTACCTGTCTCTTATGTCTTGTGCTTGAGTGAATTTTATAACTTAAACTGCATTTTGAATTTTCTGCACGAGTATTTTCAATTCTCCAGATGTCAAACCAGGGGTCTCAAGCCCTCGCCGAACCTTAAATCAGTGTCAGGGGGTGTGAGGGTGTGGTCACTCCAGGGATGCAACATCGAAACTTGCACAGGCACTGCAGTGAAATGGAAGGGTGATTGGGTGTTGGTGTAACACACATGATGAAATGTCTCTAAAACAAAACAGATTCTACATTGGAATCTGTAGGCGAGGGACAAGATTTTTAAGCCTTACCTATCTTCTGGTTTCCGTTTCTAGTTAGCCCAATCACGTTTGAGCAGCTTTGGCCCGCGGTTAAACAATAACAAGATCAAAACTGTTAGATAAGCAAAATGTAGTCTGGACCTAAAACACCTGCAAAAAGTATCAGTGTTTGTGTTTTCTTCAGAGAAACGACCGTAAACGGTGCGAGCGAAAGAGGGAGTCTATATCTGCCGTCTACACTGGAAACCCCAAAATATTGGCAGTTGCCCCCAGAGGCTTATTTGTCAACAGATTATAGCTGATAAGACTGAATGACAAACAGGTGCATTTTGGGTCAAGCTTATGTTCCGTCTGAGATTCCCTCAGCGTTGACCTCATACACACACACGCAGAAACGATGCTGTTTGTGAGAATCCCTGCCGAGTGCTCATTCAGCGGAAAATGAATGCATTTTTTAAACTGAGGGTGCAGGGGGACAAAGTGGCAAAGTGCTCCGGTCATATTTTCATAGCAGAGCAGAGGACACAGAAAGTCTTTGAAACAGGTAAACAACCCAGTCAAGTCACTGATGGATGTAACACTCTCCAGAGGAGAACAACTGCACTCTTGTTATTGCTTCATTCTGCTATTTAAGTGGCAGGTTATTTAATTTATGTAGTATTCATAGCTGCCCCTTCCACCGTGAACATAGCTGTTTTCATTTTCATTTATTGCCCCCCCACACCCTCTAACACCTCGGTGCAGGAGGGGAGGTAATGGTTTATTCAGTCACTCTCTGGGCCCGTCTGCCATGTTATGACAACCTATTAAACACTGAATTAAATGTGTTATTTGCCCCCGAGGACGCAGGACGTTTTTGCCAAATGTTTGACAATTCCATTCTAAAAAGGCCGTTTGTTTCCCTCCTCTTGCTGCGGAAAGGGCTGACACCGCCACGTTTCAAACAAGAGATAAGTGGCTCATCAGCACGGGCGTGGACAGCGTGAGTTACCCAGATTACCCAGAATGCCTAGTGTTTGCGCATGATTGGCTGTGACAATGAAATGCAACTGGTTGTAACCACTTTTCGCTGTTGATGGCATCACGCTCCGGCTGTCAGCGACATTCATTTTTGTTTGACCACATGACAGTCCGCTGAGGGAGGGCATACTGCTATGAATATTAATATTTTGTGTTCCAGAGCAGTGTTTGTTCTAAAACTGTTACGAACGGGCTGATTTTTTGGCCTGTGGTGATGCTGGTTGCAACTTTTATCTGAAACTGTCAATGTGACCTTCAGTAAGCTTTTGCTGTGTTTAAGGCAACAGCATTGGACATCTATTCCACTGTTGGCTGACAATTTACAGATAAATGATAAAAAAGAATACATGAATGTATTAAATCAATTAATTAAAATAATTAAAATCATTTCATCTTTAAATTCAACTGAGAGCTTAAGGTATAGTAAGTTGTTTCGGACACACTTTTTATCTGATTTGTTAAAATCATCTTCACATCCAAAAAAAGAGGAAAAGTGGGTTTGTCTGTGGCTCTCACAGGACTGTAATTAACACTACTGACATGATAGGCTGGTGTACCTGTCTGTCATTAACCAACCGGCCTGCTCCACCCTGCCTGTGCTCAAACTGCCCAGAGTCTTCGTCTGGCGAGACATCACAACTGAGGCTGAGCGATTATCAGAGGTTAGCGAGCAAGTCACTGAAAGGTCGTCTTCCAGCAGTTGTCAGTCAGTGCACGTTCATGTGGTTTGGGTCGGAGCTTTGAAGAGAGGGTTGATGGGAGGTGGTGAGATGTGTCAGTTGTTTGTTGTACTTTCTAACTTTTCCAGTAAGTGAACTACAAGATGTCAAATAAATGTAGTGAATTAAAAATTTGTTTTGAAAAAGGGTGAGCTTGGTAAGCAGAGGCATTTTGATGGTGTGATCACTTTACAGAATCGAAGAGAGGTAGAGAGAAGGTACAACCTATTTTTTTGCAATGAAGGGTACTTTTCTTTATTTTTATGAAATTTTGGAAATGTGAAGGTTAGTTGCGGCGAAAATGCATAATGTGTTTGTATTTATTCACTGTGATATTAATCACAGATAACTGACCTTTCACTCTGGTCAGGCACACACCCAATGGATGGACTCTGGGTGGGTAAGGCTTGTGGATTCTTATCCACCCTGGGTCTGCTTCTTCCCGTGACACCACCATCCATCACCTCTGGGTGCAGGTCGACATCCATCAATGTTCAACTCCGCAGCGACAGGCCAGCCCTGCTCCACCCCCTTTTTGTAGGTGTTTGTGTGTGTGTGATTGTGTGTGTGTGTGTGTGTGTGTGTGTGTGTTTATAGACCTATCATATGAATTTCAAAGAGGATCCGAAGAATATGTCTCCATTCCAGATACAGTTTCACATTTAAACCAGGGAGAAAATGTGACAGAATTTTTGGAAAGAAAACAAGGACATTTCAGAGTGAGGATGTTATTTGGCATAAGCTAGGGAATCTAATTTGTAAATGATATCCATGAATTATGGGATATAAAGAAACATCCTTGATAAGACAGGAAAAAACACAAAGGAAGAAATGACAAACAAAGGTCTAAATGAGTTCTGAGGAAAACTGAGCTGGTTGTGCAAGACTAACTGATGAACCACATAATCAATAGATCAATCAATAGATTGTTGAGTGACAGTGTTTAGGCCTTTTCATTGTTAATGTTGCAGGTTTATGTCGACTTTTATGATACAATAGTACAGGTTTTAATGTGCTCAAACACAAACAGACCATCATGCAGGGTTGCTGCAGGCCGGGGGATCAATAACAGTGCAATCACACAAAAAAATACAGATCAATGGAAACAGGAAAGAGAAGAGGTTTCACATTCCAATCGTTTAAACTCATGAATCTCTTTTACATCAAAAATAGCTTTTGTTAAAAGCATGTCAATTAACTCAAAATGGGATTGACTCCTGTACCAGAAATGCCACTAATGAGTATGCCCTCATGTTTTCTTTTGATGCCTCAAATTCTACATAAAAAATACAGCAGAAAACAGGGTTAGTAAACAGTAGAAAGCAGCACTTAGGGTCATCAGAGGGCAAACACCAAATGCTTGACCGAGTCAGAAGCAGGAGACAGCAGGGAAAGCAAAAGTTTCACTGATAACCTTAAAAGACAGTCATAAATGCTCTGGTGTATATTTACAGCATTTGTTTGGTTTTCAAGGTCAATTCAGTGTTTCCATCTCATATAATAATTATTATTTAATGTATATATTTATAACTGTGGTACAGTCATTAGCACTATTGCCCTACAACAAGAAGGTGATCGGTTTAAATCCCATTTTGGTCAAAGCTTTTATGTATGGAGCCCTGAGATACATTGGTGACCTGTCCAGGGTGTCCCGCACATTTCGTCTAGTGTCAGCTGGGATTCGCTCCAGCTCACCTGTGACCCACAAAGGAAAAGCAGTACAGATAATAGATAGATGGATGGATTAACCTGATCCCCCATAACATATTGGGCACAGAAAGACGAGGGCCAGCAGGTTTGAACCTTAAACCATCTTGCTGAGAGGCGACAGTGTTAACCACTGACAATTTTATTTCGTATACCTACTAATTATTTTCCTAATCTTCATTGTACCCTCTACACTTGTAAAATCAAACCTCCATCCTAACATAACTGTAATCCAAGAACACTGTGCCCATCACTGTTTGTCTTGTGTTTCTTATCTGGTTGTTCCCTGTGTTGTTGAGCACAAGACAAATTTCTAACATGGTGGACAATAAAGATATATTCTATTATATTCTAAACCTAAGTTAGTTTTTTCATTTGTGTGTGTGTGTGTGTGTGTGTGTGTGCTCAAAGTGTGAAGGACGACTTCGACCATTAAACAAAACATCCACTATGAACAGAAAGTGATTCCTCATCATAATTCAGGGCTTCAAGATTTTTGTGGCCTTTGTATTTTAAAAGGTAATAACAGGAGTCCTTGGCTGACATTGTTACACTGGACCTCTATATTTTAGAGAGCTCAGACAGCTCCCCCCTCTGCTCCAGAACAAGTTTCCAGTGTTAAATCAAATTGGGAAATTAATGACACTCGACAGTGTACCTGAGCTCCCTGTCCGCTACCTGCTGGATGTTTCAAAAAAGAAAAAAAAAAGGGAACTTTATTTAGGTCAGAGCGTCCCCTCTGGTAAGAGAGGATCTTCTGGCTGCTGTTTCTGGAACAGATTGTGTGGGGATTTCAACCGGATGCCTCCATGGCAATAGAGATTAGGCAATTAACCTCAATGTCACTGTAATTATTAAGACACTTTAGCAAAACATGAATTAATTCCCCAAAAGGTACCAGGAGAAAAGCATGTGCCGCCGCTCGACCACAGAGAAACAAAGAGTGGTACCGTGCCGATGGGTAATTAGAGGAAATAGAGAGCAAGAGATAAAGCAGAGGATTCATCTTTTTTCAACACGCAGAGCTGCATGAAGTCAGATGAAGCTGTAGTCATTTTCCTCTGAGGCCGAACCGAGCTGGGCTGCATTCAGAATCCGTCAAAACATCACTTTCATGTCTGTTAAAGTCGATGTGGAGACGATTTAAAGGTGAGACAGCGCTGTACAGACTCGAGCTGAAACACTAAACTCCATTCAACCAAGACACAAACCCTCCACATTCCTGTTGATCACTATTTACATCGACCACCACAACTAAACAACATAAGAAGAATGGCTAATGTACATGTTAACATCAAGTTTCAGAGATCCCCTTTTTAGTTTCTCCTGCTAGAAAAGAACACACACAATGTACATTGAAGGGAGACTGCAGGTAAAGCAGCAGCGGTCCCATGCCACACCATGGAAGATCCACAGGCATTTAGGTCATCTAGCTCATTGAAGTGAGTAATGTTTGAGGGTGAGTTTAAGGTCATGACTTCTCCATTGCCCTTAAGAGTGACAAGATAGAACACCTTCACAAACCATACATCACGTCGAATGATCATTCGACCTGTAGCAGAGACTAAAAACTAAAATGTGACCAATTTAATCCAAGGTACCTTTCTGTAGCCACAGAGACAGAGGCAGAGACTGATCAGATTAATTTAGACCCCAAATATTAGTTTTAAACAAATTTTAGACAAAATGTAATCAGTTTTTGAACTTGTTTGCAACATGAAGTTAATTTATGATTGGAGCATATACAGTATTTTACAGATGACTTGACTGAGAGGGCTGAAATAAAACAAATCTAATCCTTCATCAACTTCAGTGCATAGCAGAATTTCACAAAGTAACGCAACCTTATTTTTGTTGAGAGGATCTTGTTGGAATACATTTTCTGTATTCTTGGACAAAACTAACCATTGAAGACAGGTCTGTTAATCTGTAAAATAATCTGGAGGTTGTGGTTGTGTAATCTGAGTGAATGTAATGTAAAGTCAGACTTCATTCTGGAGTACATTACCACTCCTAGAAGTGAAGTCAACTCATCTTGAAAACCCCTGGGTGTGGTATAGGTCATAAGCCATGCCCCCTCCAGGTCGTCAGATGGGACGTGGACCTAAATCAAATTAATTTAAGCTCAATACATTTTTATTAATATAGCACTTTTCAAGTCTTATAAAAAATGTTTGTATTCATTAAGTTAACAGTTCCTATACAGAAAAACGAACGGGGTTGTAGATTAGAAATAGGCGATGGACATATATCAGAGGTAAAAAATAATGTTGGGCGGCGGGCCACCGTTAAAATTAACATTGTGGAAACCCTTATTCACGCTTTTTATTCTCACTGTTCTTAAACAAAATCGATGTACTGCCTCCATCATGTTGATGGGCTCTCTTAAACTCAGTGTTTTCACTTCATCTCTGACTGGTTCACTGTCTGTCTCTGTGTCGGTGAGTGTGGGAGGGTCCAGACTGGTCATGTGGTTGTGTGTGTGAGTGTAAACTTTCCAGATACAGAGAAGATGAGATGCGAGAAGTGACAGAACTCCCTCAATTGTTAGTGTTAACAAACATGCATGTATACACAAAGAGCAATTTATGAAGGTCAACAAATTTCGTACGACGAGTCCATATAGTAATTATCCCGACAGGCTTAATGATTGGATGAACACATGTATCAGCAGGACCCTCAGTACTGTGGCTCCACACCCCACTCACCAAAGACTCTGGCTCGAAAGTGCAAGATGGTTGTACCTGTATCTGGAGTGGAGGTGTGTTGTCTATATATACAATCCATGGTACTAATGTAGGTAGATATGTCTTGTCATATACTTAGTTAAAATAAAAAAGGACACACCCACCAAACCCTCTGTATTACGCTTATTACAGCTTCATGCTCACTGAGCTAAATCAAACTGGAGCTACAGGCAAAATCTAATTAATTTTAAAATGTACCTGAAAAAAATGTCCCTAAGTGTCTTCAACAGGAGTAGACAGTATGTTTTAGTGTCAAATACACCGACAGAAAATAATCTGTTCTTTTTCCCTGCTGCTGTTTTTGCTCTCTCACACTGATCTAGTATTCACCTATTCTGCTCCTCATTTCAGAAAAACTAAATATTAAAATCACTTAAAAAATGAAATCACTCTCGACTCGTTTGTCATCATAAGTGGAACAGAGGACACGCGCCGCTGAAATGGCTCACGAATAATTAAAGTTAAAGAGTCTGTTGACAGTACATCGGTTTCCTGAGAGTCTGCGGTGGCGTTAATATTAACACCCCCCACGCCCTCGCTGCTGCTCTCCGGTTGATGGACACGTCTGAACATGTGGGAGGACGGAGGAGCCGCCGCCCACATCCTCAGCACCGCGGTGATTGATATTCACCTCCAGCCGCTTCGCTGGCTCGTTAATTACATCAGAGTGCGCTGAAGAGTAATGAAATCAGTGTCATCAGCGCAGCTCGCTGGGGTCAAGGGTCAAAAGAAGACCAGAGGGAGCTGTGTTAGTGAGTGGGAGTATCTGTATGCTGTGGGATATGACAGTATTTTAATTAGTTTGCTGATGTGTGACAATGTGAATGTTTTCGGCTCAAACTGTTTCCATTAATTCTAAACACTTGTGAAAAGGAAGTTGAAACATTTGAATCTCTTTGACTGCAGGGTGTTCTGTCAGATTTGGTCAATAAAACATATAAATCTATGTTTGTATTTGAGACCAGACTGAAGTAAAAGGGGAGCTCAATATGTTTTAATTCATATTTATAGTTTGTTTGTATGAAAATGACCAAACGTAGGCAAACAAAACGCAAGTTGTATTAAGTTTATCTGTTTGTACGATTAAACTAGCACATTCAAATTAGCAAATACACATGTGCAGGAGAACCCAAAAACTTCTACAAAGTCATCCTGACATGAAGATAAAATAAAATAATGAAAGTTAAATGATATAAAGAGACGTATCCTGGCACTGACCTCAGCTAGCAGGTCATCAAACTGGCCGTTGATCATCTTCAGGTAGCCTCAGGAACGGCAGTCATACAGACGAAGCTCCTGGAGAAGCTGTGTGCCCATTCCGGATTGTCTCGTGGACCCACACGACGGCAGTGACTTCTCTGTGTGTGGAAACACATTTCAACCAGTCCTCCTCTCCTCGTTATTGGAAGAGAATTGGATGGGTTGAACTTACCATTAGTCCACGACCTTTGTTTTCCGTTAAAATACTGTCAATGGCTCCCTTAGGGTTAGGAATGAGTTTCTGCCCCAAGTGAATGAGTTCAAGTATGTTGGGTTCTTCTTCACGAGGTACAAGAGGCGGAGAGGTGGTGGACTAGTGACAGAAACTTTGACTATGGGCAGAAAAGGTCTCTGGTTAGTCTCCACGGAGAAACAACAAAAAGACAAACCTGGATTGATCTGTCCAAAAATCCAAGAGGATTCTCCCTACCCTGTCTAGTGCCCCTGAGCAAGGCACCTTACTCCCCTAACATCTGCTCCCCGGGGCGCCGTACACGGCTGCCCACTGCTCTGTGTGTCCTGCACCAGATGGGTTAAAAGCAGAGGTTAAATTTCCCTCCTTGCATGACTGTGCTTGTGCATGTCTGTGCATGTGTTTGGGACAAATAAATGTATCTGTATCGTATCTTACAATGATTGCTGGCTACCCCTGTCCGCACATCTAAGTGTCAAGCAATGCAATCAACCCCAACATGCCCCAGATTACTGTGCCTTCAGTATGAGGAAGAAACGTATGACAGAGCAGCTCAATATAAACTATATGTTAAGGTTAGTGATAATACTGGACCCCAAAGCAGAACGCGGACTGGTAATTTCGGAGCAGTAACAGAGTTTATTGGGATGAAAAGCAGGAGCAGGCTGGGAGCGGCAGGGTGCTGGCTGGCTCGGAGATCCGGGATGAGACGAGGATGAAAAAGGTGAGCGGCGAGGCACTAGGAGATTCTGAGTAGATGAATGAAAACACAATAGTTAGTAGGCATACGGTTTGACGGGAGGGCCGAGAATAACTACTGCACAAGATCTGCCGGACAAGATGGAATAATATGGCGCCGTAGTGAGCAGACTAAGCTTTTATTGAGGGGATGATGAGGTGAATTGGGAGCAGGTGTGCCTCGTCCGCTGCAGCCAGGAACCAACCACGCCCCCTGCCACACACGCAACAGAATCATCACACTATAAGCACTGTACACAATAAAAGTTTAGCCATGACCCAGTTGAAAATGGATTGATGGGTGTTGGACAATACACAAGCAAGAGGTTTACTGGAAATACACAGGTTATGTGTGTGATGCTTCATCAACGTAATGGCCTCCTCCAAATCACGGAATCCAAGATGTTCTCCTTTCTTAAAGTTTTTGCTTAATTTAATACATTCTGACCACTGTCCACCAGGCTGTCTCTCTTCATACTTCCCAGTGGGAACAGTGTACTAACTGATACATGGATGCTGTAAGTTACATACAAATTGTATTGCACCAAAGTTTACGGCTTAGATCAGGAAGGTAAATTGTCTATTGAAGACACTGTAGCAGAATTTGAACAATTGTGATAATTGATTTAAACATTGTGGATAATTTGTGTAAACACTTTAGGAAAGGTTTCTAACTACCTCTTATGAAACTAAAAATCCATCAGTTATTAAAATACATTTTCTAATGAGTTTATTGCTCCCCTCTGTTTGTTTTGGCTTGTGGTCTTACTCGTTCAAAATGAAATCTTAATTACATTTCTGCAGGGATGTAGATTTTTTTCATTCCAATTTTCGTATCTCTTTCTTTTCAAAATATATCGACTTTCATCCTGAAACAGATATTGTCACATTACAGAACTAAAAGAAAACAAAAGGAAAAATAAGTTTATCGTAAAGACAGAAATTGGGGCAAGAGGAGGGAAGAAGAAAAAGAGGGGGAAAGCAATGAGCAAGCTGTAAATACAGGATGTGTTTCTGCTGTGTCTCTTCTCATGTGTCCGTCGGGCTGTAAACCATCACAGTCAGCACGGATGAGACATGGTTTCATTCAGCAGGTAATGATTTTTCCTCCTCTCATTTGTTTATCCTGGTGATTAGAGCTCTGTGATTGTGCTACTCATTAAATGCTGCTATGCTAATAAGGATGCGCCTGCATTCATCTTAACAAACACTAATTACAGCCACTCGTTAAGCCTCAGGGAGGATTCTCCGTGGCATTAAAATTCAAAAAGACCTTTTGAATCTGTGGAACAGAAGAGAAGCAGAGCTCTGTGTTCACTCACACACGGTTGGCGGGAAAAAATGCAGGTTGGAAATCTCAACTAAAAATTGTAATGAAAAAATAATTTTTTTTTATTTCTGAACTTTTTGACCTCCTAATTAGTCTACCTCTCCACTGGTTAGCCTCGGCCCACGATCCCCCCCCTATGTGTGAATGGTGTGTGACTACTCTTTTAATGGTTTAAATATGATCCTTTTTAATAAAGTATGATTTTTGAATGGAAGCACGTCTCCTGCTCCCTTAGTATTCTGAACCTGATTGCTTTATGGTTATTAGTGTTGGTCTGAGGTAATTCATATTCCCTGGCATTGTTGGGAGTTTTCTTGATTACACTGGTTAGAGCTCTTTTAACCAGTCACAATTACCCCACATTGCCAAATTTACATTTTGTCCTCCTTAGCCACAATTTTTCTTTACCTTAGGTCATTTCAAAATGTCCTCATAAGCCACGTCTTTCTTTACATCATGTCATTTCAAGCAGAATGTCTTCACACTCGTTTTTTTTCTACCAAAATGTCCTCACAAGCCACATGTCATTCCAATCAAGTCACGAAAACGTCCTTCTCACTTTCATTATTTATGTGAAAAAATGTGTCCTTGCAAAACAATCACCATTACCTTGCAAACAACATCATGGTAGCTGATATGTCATCACAGCCAAAATGTCCTTGCAAACAACATGTCTTTCTTAAAACAAACTGTCTAAAATAGCAAGTCTTACTTTGATTCTATGGCAAAATTTGTCCTCAACACGAAATGTCATACAAACATGATTTTGTGACACATATTCTCATCACAGCCAAAATGTCCTCAACTCTTACATGTTGGTTCAACCACAATGTCCTCTCTACAAAAATGTCATCAGGACTATATTGTCACAATAAACACTTACTACCAGTGTCCTCTCAAACAACAGCCTTGGTACCTATGTGTCCTTGCAAACAACTTGTCGTCACAATCATAAATGGTGCTGTCAAGGGTTGATCCCCTTCAAGTATAGATAAACACCTGCTCGTGTTCTCTAGTGAAAAAATTCATTTGACCCACTGACACAACAGGGTCGATAAGACTGAGAGAAGACTGGCAGTTTTATTATAGGTTAAACTTAAAGACCTGAAATGTTCTCTGTGGCTTCAATTCCCCACTGGATGATTGTCTTGTCTCCTCCAGGAAAACTGCCTCACTTCCTCCCCCCATCCTCTCATACACCCCCCCCCCACACACACACACAAAAACACACACACATACACTCACACACACACACACACACACACACACACACACACACACACACACACACACACACACACACACACACACACACACACACACACACACATTCTGATATAAAAATGTACACCACTAATGGTTGTGTTCTGTACAGGTCTGGCACTAGGTGGAAGAAGATAAAGCCTGGTTAGGACAAACAGTTGAAGAAGTTCTAAATAAGTCAGATATAAACTTCAGGCTATGATTGGAAGTGTATTGTTCTAAATTATAAGGAAACCTAC
This sequence comes from Limanda limanda, assembly GCF_963576545.1. Taxonomy (NCBI): domain Eukaryota; kingdom Metazoa; phylum Chordata; class Actinopteri; order Pleuronectiformes; family Pleuronectidae; genus Limanda; species Limanda limanda. Next base: position 25,920,437 of record NC_083643.1, read on the forward strand.
TAGAGGCCTGGAAAGACTGAAAAAGAATAATAGGGCTCCTTTAATAATCTGTAAACTGAGTGTATGTTGAGTTTTGCCTCTTTCAACATACTACACAGTTTGACATCTACTAAAGATTAGCATGTTAAAAAAAATACTTTTCTACAGGCAGATTCATCCACCTTCGAGGGCCTGTTGCTGTCACATTCAACAGCAAAGGGGAAAGCAAACATAGACCCAGTTAAATTAATAAATAAGTGAAAATAATATTTATACACAAGGCAACATAACTTTTTTTTTATATTTAATAAACACACCAAATCTAAACAGTGTAGCAGCAGGAGGGAATGACCTGCAGTGGTCGGACTGGTGTATTGGATTGTGTACTTTTGTAACTTTAAATCTAAACTTTATTATATATATTTATATATATATATATATATATATATATTATATATATAAGTTACATTATTCTTTTACTCTCTATAACCGTGCATAGGTTTTATAGTGTACCTTCAAGAGAATAGTATACAGTATCATGTTCTCAGCATCTCTCTTTGTTTTATGTATAAATAATATATAAACTCACTCCCTCAGCCATTTCCACCCTCATATGTTCCTGTCTGATGTGTCTCCAGATGCTCAGCATGCTCTCCCTCACTCTCTGCAGCCTTGTGGTTGCGTCTCATCTTAAAGGTAACACCTAGAATCAGAATTAATAATATCTTGTTCAACAACTCCAATTCCTTCAATTCTGAACATCCAACTGAATCATCAACTTTCCTCTCTCTGTAGCTTATACGTGGACCATATCTAGTTTTGGTGTATAGAAATATGCAAAAAAGAACATTTACAGTGGGATGGGATTTCTTGTACATCGATCATCCCATATTTCAAAGGAGCTGTTTGAAGTACTTTACTTGATCACCTCCGCGCAATGCAAGCCTTTAAATCAAGAAAGGATATTTTATTACTCACAGCTTGTTGGAGCTATATATTTAGATGATGTTTCCTCCATTTTTCCAATTCCAACTTGTATCACATATTTTAAAGCTATATGCTGTATGGTTACAGTTTGTTAGGATAACTAGCATTGTTGTATGGACAGGCTCAGGTTAAATCCTTTGAAATGAAAATTTATTTTAATATCTAGTGACAGTCAAGAACATAAATAAACAAAAAAAAGAATTATTCCCCTTTACCTTGTACTTAATGTTTTTTTATTAGATGGCTAGTATTATCATTGGCAACACCAGTGCCACCCTTTGAAACCGATGTCTTGCATAAGGTTCATATCTCTGTTTATCTTTATGGAACTTTCCAGAGTGAAACATTGCCAAATTGCTGATAGTTTAGCTAAGAAATCCTTTTCTGCCGGCCGCTCTAAAAACAGTATTTACCAGTTGTAGCACAGTACAACAGTTATTTTCAAGGGAAGAAGAAGGAATTCAAGGAAAAGGAAATTGCTGTTTTTGTTTGGGTGACATTTTAAAACGTGGCTGGATCGGCAGATGGATTTGTGTACTCGCCAATGCCTGAGCACTGGACATTTTCGTCAGTAACAGAGTCATTTTTCATGCTATCGGAACAGCTCAAATGTGCATTAAGTTATAGGGTGCTATGTATATGTTTTTTTCTCTCCAGCACTTCAACCTCACTACTCTGTAATGTAGTACAGAACAAAATTGACTTTGTGGACGTAAGATTCCTGCAGAATTACATGACCTTCTTCTTATTTATAAAGTTGTTTTATTTTTTTGTTGTTATTGCATCCTGTCTGACTGTGAAGAGATTCATATTTTCCCATCAGGACAAATCTTCCACTCCATCATTTGTTCCTATTAGCAGACTCACAACTCTGCTTCCAGCCACTCATTTACACTCTCATTTTTCTTTTCCTTTTTTTTCTCCTGTGAATTATTATCAGGGATGAGTACATTCATTATAACAGGGGGCTGTGTTTCCTGGAAGCCATTTCTAGGGGAGTGGTTAGTTCCTGTTGATGAATGTTGGCTAATCGCAGGTGTCAGACGCAGTGTTCTCGATCATTTATCACGTCTTTAAAGGACGTCTCTCTGGGAATATTAACCAGACCGCTGCCACGGCGCCGCTCTTTAAGGAAGTCTTTAGTAATATTACAGCACCTCTGTTCTGACATCACATCAGGTGATGGAGGGAGACGGCTGCAGGTTACGGTGCACACAACCCATGTTTGTTTATACAAGTGGTTGAAGACGACCTCTGAAGTTAAAGCTACGCCTACGAAAGGCCATTTTCAGACATGAACCGTCCAGAACCTCCCCACAATTGGGTCTTGGCTTTCTGTGGAGGTTTCCTTTCACATATGAGCAGCAGGAGATACTGCGCTCAGACACGTTCACAGCAACACAGACATTTCTGGAGCAATCAAGAGGGTTTGAGCAGCAGGCAGAGGCAGGACATAACGTATAACAGGATCACAGGTTTTTGTTTCCTGCAGCAGAAGCTCTCTCTCTTGTGTCCACATGTTCTACGTGCAGGACACCACTTTTCCTTCCTGAGATATTTGTAGTCTTTATTTTCAGTTGTGTGGTGCATGTTAGAAACTTCCTCAACTTGTGCACTCACTCGGGGTGAATCCTGCAAAGGATCCTGGCTATTTTCTCACATGGCCTCATTCAGACATTCTCTGCAGCTTTTACCAGGGGTCAGGCAGGAGAAACTCTGGACTAAGTCCATAGCGTCTCACTCTGACGTTTGTGTTATCACATACTGCACCTGCAGAGAATGTCAGGAGATTAGCTGGAGTTAAGTGCATGACATCGTTCAGATGGTTTTCAAAATAGCTGCACCAGATCAGAACCACTTAAGACATCAATGTGGAAACCAACAAAGACATAACCCTGTCAATCACTGGTCTGCTGAGAGGAATTTTCCACAAAATGATACATTTAAAGTCAAAGAGAGAGATTTATAAAAAAAATTTGCAAATAACCATTTGAGGCAAAACATTTGCATGACACAATTTACTTTCATTGGCGAGGTATTAACTAAGAGTACAGGTCATGTGATTTGAATAAAGTTCTGCAAAATGATACCTGATGGCAGACTGTTTTGAAGCATGTGACTCATGTTTAGAGATCAATGGAGCTGCTGAACTTGGAATTACTTGCTGATGAGAATGTTGCTCTCTCGCTCTCTCTCTCTCTCTCTCTCTCTCTCTCTCTCTCTCTCTCTCTCTCTCTCTCTCTCTCTCTCTCTCTCTCTCTCTCTCTCTCTCTCTCTCTCTCTCTCTCGCTGTTGTTTGCTACAGTGCAGCATATTTTTACATCTGCTTTTCTCAGACATTGAATTCCATGCCCAGTTTCCTCCGACACAGTGGTCAATTGTGATAAATCAGGTGCATTAGGCATTTGTATAAATTTCTATTTCCTCCTCCTATGTTTTGTGCCTTGAAACAGAAGCTGTCACCCAGACATTTCATTTATGTAAATCTCATTTGCAGCAGCAAATACACTTTGAGGGAAGCACAATCACGATCAAATCATACTTCATTTGACACAGCGAGGAAATGGTAATGAATTTGTGTCAGCATTATTCATTTTACTCTGGTTAAGTTGAGACAATCACAGACCTCGATGAAGGTTCTTTGAAAATACAGAACAATTTTTAAGATACAATATGTTTATTTAAATGTAATAAAAGCCAGTTGTGGATGACAACTGACACATTAGAGACTAAGGTTATCTGTCTCTAGTGTGTCAGGTGTTGAGCGTTGTTTATAAAAGAACAGTTGCTTAAAATAAAGTTTGCAAAAGTTCTCTTGAGTGTTTCTAGATGTCTACACAAAAAGGCAACATATGTGGAGGATGTGGATAATGTGGATAATGGCTGATTCTTTCAGTCTGTCCTCAAAATCATTCAAAATATTGTATTCAGTGTTCACGTGATGAGTCACAGAGGTGTTTGTGTGAACAATGAAAAAAGAGATTGACTCAACCAGGTGCTCATTCATTAGAAAAGGGTTGTCAGACAATCCAGTGAGATTTGGTCACATGACACTTTGAATAAACTTGTGAGGGATGAGGGAGGGTGCGTTCACGACAACAGGAACAATAATTGATTCTCGAGTACTGAGTCGAGCTTCAGTAAACGTTGAATAAACAGGTGAATAGAGTTTTGCAGTCTTGACTTGCTTTGGCTTAATTACTGCAGGTCACTTTTACAGTTTCAGAAAGAAAGCTCCACTCAGCATCTCCACAGGAAAAGCAAACAGCCCATTCTAAGCAGGCAGGTTTAAAACAGGCACTAGTGTAATAAAATTCAAACCACTTTCATTACTTTTAAGTGAAACCAGTTTTAAAACATCCTTTGCAGAAAAGCACCACTTCGTTCTTATAAAGTATTTCACCTTATTCTCTCGGTCATAAAAATAGACATGAATAGATAGGAAGTAATTGAATGAAGAAAGTGAAAAAGAGATAGTTGGATTGCTGCGGAATAATTCAAACTTCCCAAACTCTGCTGGTCCTGCAGCAGCTTCATCAATCTCTGATCTCTGGAGAAAGCTCTCAGGTTTTGGCTCATGTTCACCAGCTCTCTGTTCTCCAGCTGTCCCGAAGATTCACCATCCCCGTGGAAATTTCCAAGTTGGTTACATCACCACTGCTGCTCCATCAACATCTGCAAAACACCCCGGCCGAGACAAGTCCAAAGACATCGAACCCACACTCCGTGTGAAGCTTTCGCTGTTGGGAGCTTTTATTGTGTTTTCGTTCATTCACTCAGTCACACTGCTGTTAGGGTTTTAAGGTAAATGTTGCATGCAGTGACTTTAGATTTCCAGTTTGCTTGGCAGAGAGTGTGTTTTTAAACCTTCACTACCTCTTCAAACTAAGAGACGGACAAAAAGAAATAAAAAGACTCAAAGTGAAACTTTCTTGATTAAACAAATTGCTGTTAGCAAGCTGCTGGGGTAGGTATGGCAGATTCCTGATCAAACAGCCAGAACTAAGGAATCTTTCCTGTACAAGCTCCCTCTCCAGGCCCAGCCCAGCTCAGCTTGGCCCAGCTCGGCACTCCTTGTCAGCTCGTGATTTGTGGGTCTCACAGGAGAGGAACGGGAGGAACTTCTCTAGGTTAAAATCTGCAAACAATAAGTCTTCTCTTGGTGTGATGGATGATGCACATCCAGGCCCATTTGTCTGTGCTTTAGACTCGCCGGGATCAATTGTAAAAGAAACTTTGCTTAACATGCAGTCCTGAATGTTGGCCGGTCACAGCACAGCAAGGAGGAGGAGGAGGAGACAAAGAAAGAAAGGAGATAAGATGGATGTTCATTTGAGTTGGGGAGAAATTAGGGAATGCTGATTTGTAGTATTTATAATTCTCCTGAGAAAATGTTGTTTATTAAAGGCGTCAGAGACTCACAGGAGATTTCAAAAAGCTTGAATTTGTCATGATAATCTCCTATGAATAGTTAGAAATCTGTCTAGATTAGATCTGTTAAAAGGAAACTGTTCAATTTATTTTAAAAAGGAATACTTTCGCAGAGTTAAAGCCATGTTGGAAAAAACTTTGTAATGAACCCAGAGGAAATGATCAGGGGAAGCTGCACCCTCTGACGGTTTTACAGAGCTTTGTAGTTTCAGCTCATTGTTTATCCATTCGCCCCCAAAGCTTAACTGTTTTGGTTCTCTCTCACTACTCACATAGTGCTGTTCTCAGTCACACCACACAGCTGTTTTCAAACACAACAGCAAGTTCCTGAGACACACTTTTCCTTTAGGAAGTGGAGGAGACCAAAAACAGAGATAAAAGAGGAGTGATGCATGGACTCAGACTCATCAGGTGGACACAAACACCACTCCCAGTGAATCATAATGTTTTGAGGTTCTCTTCAATTGGATGAAACTAGGTAGATGTAGCAAGATCACCACCCAATGCTCCGATTGGCTCGGCTGTTTCTCCAATTACAGACAAATACTCAAACATTAGACCTGATTTGAATAGCTGACAAAATCACTGATGTGGAAAATGATTCAGACGATTTTTTTTGCATTTTCTTTCATTTTCCAGGAGAATTTTAACACTGAGACAGTGGCCTTGTCATGTAGTGTTGCATTGTTGTCGCAGTGTTTCCTGAGCACACATACATCCGTCCAAGTTTTTCCATTACCTTATCTCCCATTGCACACAAAATTAACAATGACCTAGGTTGCTAGAAATTCCTGAGGCTGCCACAAAATATTTTTTACAACTATGCTTATGCAGTAGCGCTCCTTCATACCTGTTGATGTGTAACTTTGATGGATTTGCATTGTATTTCCTCTCAATGTTAATTTTTGTATGCGTCATGCTTACATGCAATATGCTGGTGCATGTAGCCCTTATGATCTATGAAATGTTTGAGTTCTAGTGTTATTTTTTTCCCTCAGCCATTTGGTTCCAGTCTGAAATCTCATATTCTGTGCTGAATACGAACTGAGCCCAGGCGTCCTGCACCAGCTTTACTGCTCTATCTTATCCCAGTTTATTCATTTAAACCTTTGCTTTACACTAATTTAAATTGATATTTACATGTTGTCTTTGCTTTTGTTATAATTCCCTTCGCTTTTTGAACTCTAAAACTTTAGTTAGGCTCTGGTACTACCTAACAATATTGAGCTATATTCGGAATGTTCTCGAATTGTTTATTGTTTTGCCGTCTGTGCTAAATGACAGAACAGCCTTCAGTCACCTGCTAAAACAAGACAAGCTGTGTTGTCTTTAGCATGTTGTTCCAATTTCATGTCACGTGAAAAAGTCGTCACATTTGTGTGCCACCCTCATGACGGCTAAAAGTTTACTTAGAAACTTTTACTCTTTATTGAATCATACCATTAGCTCCAAATTTGAATGAGGAATCTAAAGCAGTCTTTTTTTAGTTTCTTTTGTATCCTGTGTAAAGACCGCCAATCCATCGGATCCTTGCTGGACAAGCGATTTGCTTCATGTCCAGCCACCACCGGGCTAATTGGACCTCCAGAGGAATAATTAGATGACTCGATGAAAGCGTCGGGGCTATTTGGCTTCATGAACAAAAGTAATTTTTCTCCCGTTTGTACAACAGATCGTGGCGCTTTGCCGTCGCTGCAGGAGAGAACGTTTGCATAGCGAAAGTCTAATAAAACTTTGTTTTCTCTTTGTTTCAACTTTTTTCAGGCACCTCAAGTTGAACATGCTGAGCTTCAGTTGCGTTGGCCACATGGCCACAGTTTTAGGACCTCTACCTGAAAATCCGAAACACTTTAGGTTGGCTTCTCTAAGGTTTGGATCATAAAATGCATGTTACAATTGTTCATTGTGATTTTGTAATATGATTCTTTCTTAATCACCAAACTACTGCCGGATTTCTCCAAGAGGTCTTCCATGTCAGCTAGGTAGATGTTTAACCTAGCTTAGCAAGTATTTTGTCAGTCTTCAGAAAGAAAAGTTGGCTAAAGGATGATCTCCACCAACCCCAAAGCCCAAAATTCAGTGCAACATCTAAAACTGTTGAGCAGTCGAGTCAGGTCAGCTCAACATTCAGTTTAGCCGAGAGAGCAGTTTGGTTCATGTTGGCTGACAGTTCTGTTTAACTTTAAAAGTGGGTCAGATCAGTGATAACTCAAAGGATTAACATAGGAAGCTAATAGCCAATGTAAGGTCAAGAGAGGTGTTGGTGTAAGCAACCATCAGCTATTGGTGTTTTTGTAACAACTGACTATCATGAGACACAGTGTAGAAGTCAAGTTATAGCAGTAACTTTGTATGGTACACCAACGATTCCTAATAGTTTGGGGGTATCATATCTTATCATCTCCTTTTTCAAAACCAAAAACATGGGAGCAGAAGTGACTTTTAATGTAACACAAATAATAAGGTGAATAAAAATAGCATGGACTAAAACCTCAAGACTCTTTAGCTGTTATGTTGTAGGAGACTTTGACACTCCTCAGCTGACCAAGCTTCTCTTGAGCAATCTGCTATGGTTCTCTCCAGTGTGATGGGTGTTTTCTCAAATTTTAACTTTCTGCCCAATAAATGTTAGATTAAGATTGAATTAGATTAAGATCAGGACTCATAACAGGCCTTTTAGAAAGAAATTAGGTAAAACAAAGACGTGAAACGTAAAACTGGAAGGACTTTATACTTTTTAATCCAAGCAAAGATGGTTAACACTAATCAACTGCATAGGCACTTTATTATTATTCATTATTTTCATACAGAATAAACCAATTTGTAGCTTAAATCCTGTGAGCAAAGGGAGAAAAAATGTTGAAGTACAGATTGAAGATTATTGAGAATGGTGGTGCATGTTAGTTTGGAAATGAGATCTGTTCCTGAGTGCTCCCATGATTTTTTCTTCTGTGAGCATGCAGCTGAAGTTACTTATCAAAAGCTCCCATTCGGCTCCTTGTGTCCACACGACAGTCTTGCAGAAGCATTGTGTCTTGTCAAACTCCAGTCTGCCTTTTTAATTTTTCTCCTTCCTTGGTGTGTTCCTGGGTCTTCTGACGTGGAGCCCACTTGAATTAAGAAAGCTATACATGGGGCAACAGGACACATTGTACTTGATCACAGAGGTCAAGATGTTTCCCTGTTCATTTTCCTTGATACCTTTTTCATCATTTAAACTTTCCCCGTCTATAAACTCTTGTTGCTGAGACTGGCAGAAACAACAAGCTGCTTAGAGACGATCTTGTAGCCTTCACCTTGACCATGATTAGCAATATGTGTATGATTACATATTTAATATGCAAGTATGCTGCAGCATCTTAGAACATCATAATTTCTCCTTCAGTGCAAAACGGTGTAGCTTTACAACAACTTAGATATGAATTGCACTGTTATCTACCACCTTTCAATAGCTGTTTCAAACATTCACTGATACACCCTGCATTTATCTGTGTTTTATAACACGCAATGGACGAAAAAAAAATATAAAAAAGATTACAAATATCTCAGGATGAAAAAGAGGAGCCACACATGTTGAAAACCCAGACAAACATGGAAAAACAATGATAATAGAGAGCTTTTGGTGAAAAGGGCAGAGGCCAGTTTCAATGTGCTGTAAACATAAAACGTGAATTCCGCAGCAGAATTAAAACACAATGTCCTGCCCCCTGCATGCTCTACTCAGGTGCCACCCCTCGCCTTACCTCTCTAGAGACTGAAACATTCTCCTGCTGCGTTGTTCATGTGTGAAAGGCAAACTCTCGAAAATCTGGATGTGGCGTTCATGTCTGAAAACAGCTGATGTTTAGATCAACTGAATCTATTTTCCATGCCAATGAATAACTGAAGATAATCAGCGCTCTAGCATAAGTCATCTGATGGTCTTTCCAATCCTACCCCTCCACTATGCAGTCTTGGCATGGTGCTTGGTTCTGCCCCTTCTTCAGCAAACTGGAGTGAACTGGCTGCTGCGTGGAGACAAAAGATAAACTCACATACTCTGTTGGTGTCACAACACACCATGTTGTATTTCACAAAGCACTTATGTTTATACTTGTATTGTGAAACTTTACCATACCAGTCTCGTTTACGCTTTTGCCAACCAATTAACATCTACTTCTCATTCTTGTTCTGTAACTTGACTGAGCTGTGATCTTGTTTTAAACTAAATGCTGAGTTAGGCACAAGTGCTGCATGTGCTTGTAAAGCTTTGCATTTTTATCTCTAGTCCTTTTCTCTTTCTATTCTCTTATGCTCGGGACAGCCAACATCGTAACACTTTAGTGCAGGAGTTCACGGCACATACAGCCAAGTGGTGGTAATTGTGGTTATTTTAACCTACGACTTAAAGCAGATATATGATCGTCTAAAAACATATTGTGCTTACCAAACCTGTCACTGGCCCCCGATTCCCAACAAGCAATGTCCCCCCCACTGGGAATTGACCAGTCCTGCTGATGTGCTGTCTCAGTCCTGACGGAGGCAGAATAAAATAATTGTTTTTAATTTACCCATCACATGAAGTCTTCTTAGTTTTGCAAAATGGACATCTGTGCTACTGTTGTGAATTTCAGATATTTCAGATATTATTATTAGTATTATGATAGTATTATTGTCTTTGATATAGTTTACTGTGTGTAGATGTGAGCTTGGAGTTGGTTGGGGTTTTAGCATTTCTTTTAATTGCTAGCAGCCACGGAGACTTATAAATCTGAAAACAATGAAAAATTGTCATGTCAAATTTCCAGAAATAAGGAAATCCTCATATTTCATTCAACCAAATATGGCATCTAAAACCATGAGATTTTATTTTGTTGATCATCAAATAATTTACAAATTGTTATCAGACTGCTGTGTGAGTAAAATGTGATAGATGCACTGAATGAATCTGCATACGAATGGGTGATTGGCAGATCTCTGTTAAAATGCTTTGAGTGGTGATCAAGACTAGAGAAGCTGAAACATGCATGTGATTTAATAGATAACAGAAAAGTCAAAGAGAAAAGTGTCATGCTTGTCATTTTAATACAATAGCCTGACATGCTTATCTTGACACTTCAGTTGATGAGCTGCTTGTCATGATATAAAGTGGAGACACTGATGTCAGTGGTTGTGACGCTGGTGTTGCCTGGTATCAATAGAAACTGCATTGTGTCTATATTCCACCTCTTGTTTGGTCACTTCTTTGCAAACATCTCTGTGAATCCAGACTCAAATCGTGCTGTATAGAGGACTGCCTGCAGTGTTAATACAGTATCGGCCCCGCTGCTGATCTACTAATGACAAATGGATAGAACGAGCCGGAGGAGCACTTGATGGGGAGCCAGCCGTGTGTAGTCAAGTGCAAAATTGATATTTGAGGACAGCTGATGCATTATGGGAGCCAGGTCTGCTCAGTGTCATTGTTCTCAGTGTCACCACGACGCTACACCGACTTCGTCAGTTCTTTTTTTTTTTTTTTTCTCCTCCTGACCGTGAGAGGAAGGTGAGGGAATTGTCTTCAGAAAATACTCTCACAGCTGCAGGGCGGATGTTCAGAGCGCAACAGAGAGTTTAGACTAATGTAATATGACTCGGAAATACTGAAGCGATTCAAATTAATGTTAGCATATAGATGACCTGGAAAATTCTGCTGTTATAAATTTCCCAGTGTTAAATATGCTTTGTCGAAGTATTGACTCTTTCAGAGTTAAAACAACAGCAAGAGTAAGATGTTTTAATGAAAATATTCAGAGTTAAAATATGTGGTACTCTTCAGGTATAAACTACACAGAGTCAAAGTACATGAACTCTCTCAGAGTTAATACAAAAACTGAAGTTTTGGTGTCTATGAAATGCCACGCCCACCCCCTACTCATTTCAAATGAATTAGAAGTTTTCAGACGCTCTTTTCTCCTCTCATACTCACATAATTAACTTTTTCTGACATTGTTTCAAAAGCTAGCCTGACGTTGTCATACTCATTATTCTAGTCAGAATATGAGTCTGAGACCGCTCCATTGGGCTGTGATTATGGGGCGTGTTTCAACAGAACCAGGAAACAAAATGCCTCTTCGCTCAATTGGATAGACCTACAACCAATCAGAGCAACGTAGTATGTGACGTATGTCAAGCGACGCATAGTTGTTGTGAGTTGTCTGTTTCACGAGTTTATTTACTCTCTAAATAAATCAATGGAAATGCTGCTAATGCCGCTCGTATATCCACCGGAGGCAAAGCCCCCAGGAAGCAGCTGGTGACCAGGGCTGCTTGTGAGAGCCCCGGCCGGCGGCGGCGTGAAGAAGCCCGCTACGGATCTCTCTCAGAGCCTCGCGACCGGCCCGGGACCGTGACCGGGCCGACCCGCCCCCCCACTCTCTTTTTATTTATATGACTGCTTGTGTGGCCGCAGCATCGGGGCCAGCTGATACATTAAACTTTTTATGAATCCCGTAGGAGGACGGCGAAAACATCTTTTCGATCTACAAATGCCTTGATCACGTTCCTCTCTTCCTCTTTCAAAATGAATGCGCTGTCGATGTCTGCTGGAACAGACTCGATGGCAGCATTGACACTTCTCAGCTCTGCAGGCAGCGCTCTCTGGTGACGTGGTTGATTACGTCACTGTAGATCATCTGTCAATCATCGTATAAAGCCCGCCCTGACGATTTGATTGGTCCAATCAGCTCCTGATCGGCCATAGTTTCTCCCCAACGGAGCGACTCCAGACCGAACTTCCCGAACAACAAATGTTGTGGGCGGGGCTAAGTTCGTCTGGCACCCAGGCTAATCAAAAGCAGCATTTTAGACCAATTTTATTTTGTTCACCTTTCACTCGGGCTGGTTTTGTGTCTTAAAACACAAATTACAATGTGTGGGTAGTTGGCTAAGCAAGCTATCATTAGTGACTACCGTTCTATGGCTGACCTTACATTTGCATGCACGTGAAAACCTTCAAGGATCAATGTTATTACTAAGTAAATGTAACACTGACATGGTGTTATCACTTTGCTTCATCTTAATCACTTACTGAGAACTCTGGTTTATTTTTGGTCAGTTAAAGTACGTCTGCCTCTGCATATCCTCTGAAATCATGTCTCTGTCTCTATCTTGTCTCTGGGGGATTTCCTCCTGGTTTGTGTGAAACAAGGTGAATGATCATTCTTAATTTATTCCTATTTTACCTTACAATCAGGGAAAACGCATAAAAAATACAATCATTAAAATCAGCAGGGATAGTAGTATTAGAATGTATCAGAGGCACTGCATTTCCCCCCTGGATTCCCTTGATACTTCACACTTCCATATTGTAATGCAAAGCCTTAGCTCCGGGATGTGTTGAGACACCAGAAAGGTTTTCTAAACTCTTGTTATATATTATTTATCTGTTGCACATTGAGTAATACTTCATCCAGAAGTTTGGAGAAGATGTGGCTGCTACATTTGGAGAGATTAGTCACAATTCTGTATAATTCTTCGCCTAAAGGGTAGGTTGCTTTGGATAAAAGCGTCAGCTAAATGAAATGTAATGTAAAGATTAATTTTGTTTAGTTGTTGTGTTAGTGTGTTGTGTTTTAAATCATGTTTTATATTTAAAGTTTTCAGAAGCACATGGTGAAACCTAAAGAAAATGTTGCAAATCATATTTTTCTACTGAAATTTAGAGAAACAGCTAAAACTCCTATTACAGAATCATATTATTTATGTAATTAAATTTAATATGTGAATTAAATAGAACTGACAGTATAAAGCCAGAATAAAATAGCCATAATACAAATAATTCAAAATAAAGAAAAGATTCACATTCATAAAACGCAGTATATGCTTAATAAAATGCTGTTTGACTGAATAATTCATTCGACAAAAATATTTACATTTATGTATAAACAACTAACTTGAGTACAAGGAAACAGTTTTTTCTCTGCAATGATTAATGTCATTGGATTAAACCTGGTTTGGGTGTTTTCCCAGATGATAGAATCAGAACAGGTCCAGCGTCTGGGTCCTTTGAGCTGCAACACTGAACGATGAAACTCCCCGCGCTGATTTATTTCACACAAAACGTTTATTTATCTCAGGAACTAGTGTCCTTCTGCTCTGTGTGGATTTAAAACGGAGACCTGCAGAGCCGGACGCATTCCTCCAGGGACCCGACAGCCCACTGCCTCCCTCGGCGGCCATGATGGATGATGTAGGAGAAGAGGAGGACACGTTTCCCAGGAGGCCTAGCGTCTCAGTGCAGGTTAAACAGCACTCACTACAGAGCTGGAACAAATGTCTGATGTCTGACAGTTCAGATAAAAATCTGAAAAAGAAGCAGTTTGTACAATATCAATGACACAACAATAAACGTCAATAAGTTCCTATTCAAATATTCATCAAAGTGTATTCTTTTTTCTGTCTCCTCTTTGTTGTTTCCTATCTTTATTGTCTTTCTATGCAACTTCTCTCCCATCATCTATTACTTCATTCTGCTTAATTTAATTTAAATATTTAACTATTCTTGTGGTTTCTTCTTTCCTTTCTTCCGTTGTTGTTTTTATTTCTTTTCTCATTGTACCCTCCTGTCTTTAATTCCTTCCTTTCTCTCAATTGAATCATTTTCTTACTTTAAATGGAAGTATAAAGTATAATAACAACACAAATAACCGAAATTCTTTTGGAAATACCTGCATAAAATGGAACATTCAACATTTGAGTGTCCAAACAGGAAACATCATGTGTAGTAGTTGAAAAATGCTCAACCTCTGCAGCTTTAACAGTAAAATGCTGCTGAAGCATTTGCATCAGTGTCAATAATCCAATAATGTCGAACAGAATGATTTGTCATTCAGGTCATTTTACTGCAGAATGTGGACCTTTACTCTGAAAGAAAGTAATCTGAAAACAAGTGGTATCTTACATTTTAAATCTTTGTTATCAGATTTTTCTCATGATTCCTGTCCTGGTTTTGATAAAGTGTTTGTTGTGTTCCTTTGTTGTATTTCTGATAGCGAACGTCTGCTCTTCTCAGGTTTGAGGTTGTGAACAAAAACTTTGTAGATGAATTAACATTTGATCACTTGGATTCCTGAGCTTTTCATTCAGAGTCACCTGGTCAAAATTTAGATTTGGTCCATATTTAGATATGTGTCTAAAAACCTGTTTAAGTAATGCTATTATAAACCGTCTCAGTGATCTGTTTCCACGTGTCATTCTTCTTTATGCCACAGTAAGGTATTTAAATGATACTACAGAGAATTAGCCAGCAGGAGACATCAGCGGGGGGGATCTCTGCATAGCCAGGTCTTAATCTCAACGAATATCAGATGTTAATGTCCCAGTGTTCTAAATCTGGACGGTCCACAGAGTTTATTATGTGTTCCTGTTTGTTTATTTGCTGGATTACAAAAAAACTATTGAACCGATCTCAGGTTGGGGCATAATTTAAAAAGTCTCTGCAGAGAAACACAGATGGACAAGATGGGATAGCACTATTCAGATCCAATCAAAAACTGTATCTGTGTATCTTTACTTTTATTCATCCGATTCAGATAAATAACCTTTTTAGATACTCCTTTCATCTCTGAAAATGTATAAGTTGTTTTGATGCCCTGGATATTTAAAACAAAAACGTGTATGATTAATTACAACTCAAATGTAGAAACCAGAAGCAGAAAAGTGTGGAAAATACTGAAATCAAGGTAAATAGCTCACGGAGCAAAACTTGTGTTGATCCCAGAGCAGTAAAACAAAAAAATCATGTCTTCCTTCTGACTGAACGATTCCGACAGCTCTTGGACACCTGCACTTTATTTATTTATGGGGATTATTTCCACATGTGCCGTGACATGGCTTGACATCAGTTCACGTTACCCTATGGGCCAATGAAGGAAACATATTTTCCCTTTTAAAGCCGGCCGCTCGTCACTCGTGGTCGGCAGTGAAACGAACTGACGGTCAGCTCGCCTCCTCGCTAAGCATCTGCAAAGAGGAGGGATGAATCATTCATGTTGATTTCTGGTCCATCTGCACATTTTCACAGCCACGCTGCAGCAGAAGGAAGAAACAGCTGTTAAAGGATGGAAGCGTTTCACATCTAACTGTTCACCGAAGTTTATCGTACTTTTTACAAGAACCCTTCACGTTCAGTTACTTTCCTCTTTGTTGCTTTCTTTCCTTTCTTTCTATCTTCCTTCTTTCCCTCCATCTATTCATTCCTTTACTCTGTTCATTAATTTAATCTCCTTTTTCCCCTTTTCTATTCTTTGAATTTCTTAATTCCTTTTCTTTCGAAGCCTCATTATTGTTTTCATTTCTTTCCCCATTAATCCGTCCTTTCTTTAATTCACTCCTTCATTCCATCCTCATTCCTACCTTCCTTTCTCACTGCCTACATTTCTCACTTTAATTAATTTCTTACTTCTCTGTATTCCTCCCATTTTTCAATTGCCTTCCTATTCTCTCCTTTTTCTGTTGCTTGGAGTAGCCTATTCTCTCCCTCCATTAATGTCTTCCCCCTTTACACTATCTGTAGTATTACTGTCTTCTTTCATTTTATTTAGTCTTCCTTCCTTCCCTCCATTCCTCCATCTTCTACTTCCCATTTCTTGCTTATTCATTTATTTGTCCTTCTTTCTTTACTGATGTCCCTCTTTTCATTCCTTCTCTTTTCTATTCCTTGAAGCACATTTTCTTGCCTTCCTTCATTCTCTCCCACCTTCCTTCTTTATCCTTCATTATTTAAGGAAGGAACGAATCAAAAAAATAAGGGAACAAAAGGTAAGGAAGGGAATGAGGATTGATATGCAGTCAAGAAAGAAAAAGGTAGACTTTAACAAAATAACAAAATGAAATGAAAGACACAAGGTGGGAAGGGAGAGAATGATTCCATGAAAACGAAA
The DNA here is from genome assembly GCF_963576545.1 of Limanda limanda. Taxonomy (NCBI): domain Eukaryota; kingdom Metazoa; phylum Chordata; class Actinopteri; order Pleuronectiformes; family Pleuronectidae; genus Limanda; species Limanda limanda. The sequence goes on from NC_083643.1 coordinate 25,936,735, forward strand.
AGAAAGAGGGAATGTAACAAAAAAAGAGTTGCAAATAAAACAAACAAATGAAAAAAAAATGAAAGAAAAATAGAGGTGACATTTAAAACTGAAAAAGGGGATGGACAAGAAGAAGGGAGAAATCAATGGAAGGAAGGAAGGCAGGAATAGGAAGAAAGGAAAGGTGGAATAAATTAAGTTAATGAAGAAAGCAAGGATTGCCAAATAATGATGGAAGACTGATAGGGAAACTACTTTACATATCAGTTGCATGATTTAGACATTGTATTTTTCCAAAGCTCCACTGTTAAGGTCTTACGATGGGGCCAGTTATAGGGGAATTTTTTTTATATTTTGAGATTCAAGACGTAATAGTACAAATACATTGTAAAGTTGTGAATTTAGAAAAACCTTTTACAAGAATAAAGTCATATATTTCAAGAATAAAGTTGTGATCTAATGTGAAAAATAGACATTATATTACAATATAAAGTAACAATATATTGTAGAAAATAAGCAGCAAGAAGAACTTGTTCGACAGAGTTTAAAACCAACGTTATACAATCGACCATGACCAAACATTTACTCCTCCACAGAGGAGCCAAATTCCTTCAAGTCTGTGTGGAATGGACTGAGTTTGGTGCACGGTCTTTTCAAAGTCCCAATAATTAGGATTATGTAATACAAATTTATTATAAATTTACAACTGTCTTCTCGTAATATTACGACTTCATTCTTGTTATTTCAGGATTTTTTCTCTTCTTGGTCCTCACACTACATCGTAAGTTATGGTATCTGTGGTAACACTGAGTTTAGATAACATAAGTCTGTAATGAATACAACACATTTCAAGAAGTCTGATGATTCTTTGTCTTGTTTGATTCTTCCCTGACTTTGGACAAGACCGCAAGAAAAATTACATCAGCTTTTTAAAAAATCCACCGATGTCAAAGAAGGTTTAAATTAGGAAACGAGACAGTTCTACCGATGATAAATGTGTCTGGGATGTAATTTAGTGTGTATAGTGGAGGGAAAACTGAGGCAAGGAAAGCTCAGGGGATACATGTGAAGCTTTGGCGGCGGCCTGCTGGGAGTCCAGCGAACGAGTCGCCTCCCTGTGCCCGTCCATAGATGTCATGGCGGCAAGCTGGGACTGGTTCACCCGCCTCAGTCCTCATCTAACCTTCAACAAACCACTGTGATCCCGACATTAATCATCTGCAGGCGGTGGTGTCTCTCTGTTTCCCTTGACATACCTCAGAGGGGCCAACCCCCGCTGTCGTAACCTCCTCCGAGACTCGAGCCGGCCCTGTCGTACCTATCCTCCTCCTCCTCCTCCCAGTAGCTTGCCTTATTCTTCTGTTAGTGTTCCCCGATCCTCCTCGTCCTTCAGGATCCCTCTGTTCAATTCTACTGACCTCACCCAACCTGACACCATAAGGCTGTCATATGACCTGTTTGCGTCCACGCGTATTCAGCCTTCCTTTAGACAGATGGGTAATGACAGAAATGTTTTGACATGAAAATTAGCAGAGGTCCCATGTTACCAGATCACTGTTCCTCACATGTTTGACCAATCATCCTTCCTTTATGCTCACTATGTCTCCCTGTCAAATCAAAGTGAGTGTCAGTGGCTCTATGTGTTGACAGCCTTTATAAGAAGGTAAAGAATAACTATCCTTTCCTCTTTTCTCTTGCCAGCCTCCTGCAAAAAAACTCTGGATAATGTAGAATTTATAAGTTGCATCCTGCCTCTCGAGGATGCACCACCCCTTACCCCAACACTCTGAAGATTTTTGTGTTGTTGTGAAAGTAGTGCATCTCCTGCCCTGTATGAAAGGCTCCGGAGCTCAAACTCTGGAGCCTATTGTGAGGACACTGTGAGGAGTTCATGGCAACTACCTTGCTTGACAGCTCATACTGGTCAGTTTACAGGATTCAGAAGACCAGCCCTGTAAGTCGTTCAATCTACCAGTCAGCAACTTACTAGAACTGCATCTGCCAGCCAACAAAATCTGACTTTTTCATAAAAATATTTGAAATAATCGTACCTGGTTGCTGGTCCGTCTTTTGGGTTCTGTCTAGTATGTGACATATACAGCGAGCATCAGATACAAGCGGCTTAGACACTAATAGAGCTGTTATTGCTTCACCATGCCCTGTCCCAATTCCTCTCCCTTGGCCCGACCCCTACATATGAAGTGCCCCTGCTGGGAGCGTCTCCCTTCAAACAGAGCTCCTCGGAGGCGGGCAACAAAATCGTCCTCTTGGAATTGGGACACCACTCACTACGTCATCAGCAGCCAACCAACATTATTACAGTGATATACAATATCAACTAACAACTGTTATCAACCAACATTATAACAGCAACACGGGAGAAACAAACACATTACTCTCATTCCGTTTACCATCTTGTTTTGAATACATGAAAAGCGATTTTCCTGGAGCAATTGTCTGTTTGTGCCCCTCTCAGACATGCACAGAGGGGTGCAGGCACTGCAAATACCCCACTCATGCAGTGATAACTTTTTATATTGTATTAATGACTTGCAAAACTTGAGACAATTGCAATAACCAATGCATTACTAAAACATATGATGAGATTTTCGGAATATGAACGACATGATTACATCGTTTAACCCCCCCTCAACAAACAAATACACACATACACACACACACACACATTTTGTTACCTTCCACCTATTGAATGAATTCCTTTTTATGACCTTTTCCACGGTCCAGTGTGTCTACACAATCGTCACCTTCAAGTGTACCATGACACAATTAATAATGGGTTTGGATAGGAAAAGTGAGAGGTGTGTGTGTGTGTGTGTGTGTGTGTGTGTGTGTGTACATAACGCTTAGATGGTTCATCTTGTTGTTAATATGAGGTGAAGCCGATAGAGCGACACACTGACACCTCAGCTCCTGTCTGACAATACAAACCCATTTTCTCAGGAAGTCCCTGTGACCTTCCATCCTGTACGGATAGTAAACCCCCCTTCCTTCGCTCTGGGTGTTGGAGGGACAATACAGCAGAGGTATAGTAACAGGATTACAACATCAGGGTGGAGATGGCAAGTGAAGTAGGTTGTTCCAGAGCGCCTGAGACCAAAACTGATTGATTCACATCCGAGTGGAGACTCCTGAATGTCACCTTCCCCTCTGATTCACTGAACATCACAGGGACATTTACATTGACACTGTTCAACCTTCATACACAGCACCAACATTGAGTTGCATATGTTGTATGCAAGTGAACAGTATATTGTGAGAGGGAACAAGTGTTTCTGAGTCAGTCTCACACTCAGGTTGATAATATGAACAGATCTGTTAGGCTCCTTTGCAAACAGATCTATCAGTGAATCTACTGTTTCTGCATGCACAAAACACAACCATCACTGTCACCGGGTGAACACATCACAGCAGCTATCATCAACTGGCCACCATTCAGCGTGGCCACTAAGTTCTGCCAAAGATTGTTTGTTGGGAAGATGCTCCACTCTTTAACACGCAACAGACAAGCACAGTCATGGTGTTACGTCAGGCCGAACCCATCAGCTGCTGTAACTCAATATGGTTGTTGCTCTAGTTAGTTATTCACTAACAAGGTTTGATCCCTTTCTATGGGCTGAAGTGTCTTAAGGCAAGACACTGAACTCACATTTCCCTCTGATGGCTGAGCCAGCAGTGTGCAAGTAACGTGTAAAGGAGAAAGTGCTGCACATAGATGCACTGTATGAACGTGTGTGTGTGAATGGCAAAATTGTACTGTAAAGTGCTTTGAGTGGTCCTCACTATATAAATATGGACTGTTCACCATTTATCATATGTGTTTCTGGAAAATGTAAGCTCGCGCCTGTTGTTTACTTTCAATATAGCACACTCAGTGTGACAAAACTCCAACTGCAGCATCAAGTCAAACAATGATTTAAATGTGAGCACAGGAGGAACAGAAACTTTAAACTACTAATGTCTTCAATCATTCAATCAATCAGACTTCATTCATAGACTTTTTCATTCAAACAATGTAAAACAAAGTCCTTTCCAGAATAAAAGCAAAACACACATTGACATATGTATTTGTAGAAAGAGAGAAAAATAAATTAGTCAAAGGAACAGAAGAGACACTATCATATCGTGTCCATCTTCTTAAAGCTCATCAACAAAAAACACGAAAACAAATCAACAAACTTAAACATGAGCCTCTCAACATCCTGTTTACAGACTTTGTATGTAAGTTTTTAGTTATGTTACAAATGCCACTGGGAGGTTCAGATTTTCAATTCAGCTGTCCACTGAGAGTGTATAAACACCATACCTACTTACTGTCTTTTTCCATTAAGAAAATCAGCCTCCCTTTCAAATTTGGATCAAGTAGTTAATAAAAAAATAAGTGTTTTGTGCGAGACACTTTAACCAACACTGACTTTCCTTTTATTTTACTGTGTAGACTCAGCATCAAACAAAAATTGACTTAGCGTAATTTCCCACGAAACCTGGATGAGAACATCCTGATTGACTAGCAGGGCTGCACCTGACCTTCATCAGGGTGGGTTTGTCTTTGTTTGTTTGTTTGTCTGTCTATTAGTTGGCAGAATTACCAGGTGTATCCCCAGTAACCTTGTTGGAAGGGTGCATTATGGGTCACAAAATAACCCATTTAATTTGCCTCTGATTCAGATCAGCAGGCGGATGCGGGAATCTTTTTAAAACTTTCCTATGGAAGTCAAGATATGCACTCCATTGTGTCGTTCTAGTTTTAACTGCTGATTAATCTAACAATAATGTTTGTTTGTTAAATGTCAGAAAGTATTGAATAATCCAATTATTTGTTTCTTAGAGTCCCAAACGAAAACCAGGAAGACTCAGACTTGAGAGGGTTAAAAAATATTTTATTATTGTGTGGAATAATCGCAGCATCCGACATTTCAAGTCGCATGTTACACATGAATGACTTGAAAAAGAGTTTCAACATGAAAATGCACTTCCACAGATATACACTGTCAAGATACTGTGTGTGTGTTAACATAATGTAAAAATATAGTATGTGCATCACATCCTGCAACCTTTCAATTATTCAAATCCTGCGACACACACACACAAACATGTTATGTATGTAATGTATACAGTAACATGACTCAGGCTAATGGGAGGTGGCATTAACCTGCTGTGAAAAGCCTACATGTTATTTGAATTGTTCGTGTATGAGTATGTGTGTGTGTGTTGTTGTACTTCTATCTTTGTCAGGACCAGTAAGGGTTCAGGTTAGAATTAGGTTAAGGTCGGGGGAATGGGCTAGGGAATGCATTATGTCTATAGTGTCCTCACAAGGTAGTATAAGAATACAAGAATATGTGTGTGTGCTTGTGTGTGTGTCTGTGCATGCATGCCTGGGGGCATGTGTGTGTGTGTGAGAGAGTATCTCATCATGCTAATGTTACATATAGGATGAGAGTTTTAGGGGAAACTGCTGCATTTTTCATGCCTCCTGCCTCCATCCCCGCTCTCCGCTCTCCGCTCTGAGGCTGATTCAGTGGTCGTTTATCTTCTGTGGCGAGGAGCCTCGGCTTCGTCCTGCAGACTCAATGTGACCAGCAGCAGCTGCTGAGGCTGCAGAGCGACAGGATGAGAACAAACAAGAGTTAGTGTGCTGTACCAGCCTGCCGGTGTTTTCAACGGAGTCGTTCTGTTAGTCCGGACACTGACCTGAGACCAGTTTGCTTTCTTTATATTCTCGCAGCTATGCCATGCTGTTTGCTGTGGTGGGTGGAAAGTATCGTTCCTCACATTGATTGAGCTACCAGCTCATATTTGTACATTTCACGACTATTGTCTAGTTCCATAGTGAAAGATAAATGGATGCCTGAGAAGCTGACCATCTCTCAGACTTACAGCGTCATACCATCAAGTCTCTATTAACAGTTTAATATTCGTTGTAATAAAGTTCAATCCATGGTCAGACCTAAATATCTACAAGACATATTAACAATGTGTCATAGATTACTGAAAATAATTATACAGCTATATACACAGCAAACTTAGACACAGACACATGCAGTGACTTCAAGAGAAACACACTGAATTAGAGCAATTTGTTATATTAATATATTATTAGGATTAACAAATTCAAAAGAGGGACAGAGTCAATAATATAGCTGCTACAGATAATCAAACAATTTCATCCTTTTAATTCCACTTCCACTTTTAAATCATCTTATCCCAATGCCAGGGACACGATGGGTATTTCAACCTAAATACATCCTGATCCTAAGGATTCCTGCAGAGGCCCAGAGACATAACTTTGTTCAGGCATAAATTGTCATAAACCATATTAAAGGTTTTTAAAGATGCGTTTGCTTCAAATTCCCTGATCTTGCTTTTCAGTGGGTGCAACGAGGAGATGATGCTCCTCTCATATACAACATCAGTTGATCAAATAAGATACGTGACTCAGTATTACATCTCTTAAACCTGGGTTAAGCTTTTATCAGTGTAAAAACAGCAATGCCATTAAAACTCAGAAAATATTCTAAATCAATAAATAGCACCACACGTATGCTATATGGTCTTGACACTTTTATTTGGTGGACTAAAAAAGAATTGGTTTTTCCCTCGGATGATGACTCTACATGGAGAGTCAGTTTCAGAACCAAATAAAACAAAGCCTAAAGTTTTTGCATTAAAAGGTAGAGGAAATATAAACCAACCTGTCAGTAAGGTATTCCATTCTGGATTTCTAAGGAGTATTTTTTATTGATTTTGAAGTGAGGTTGAGGAGGACCTTTGTTGGAAGCCGAAAAGACGACAGCATGTGACAGCCACCTACTGACGACCAGTTCACAAGCGAACCTGGATCAAGTCATTGTCTCTCGAAGGACAAATGTACACGTGCTTCTCTGCATCTCAGTTGCGAGTGCAGAGGCTTTCCGAAACACCGATCAGGGTTCACGTCAACACAGTTAATTCAGATACGCTGAATCTTTAACCCTCTGCTTCCTGAGCTTCACATGGCTGCACACAGCTGCTACTAAAACTCTGAACATGACAGACACATAGTACGTCCCAGATCCTTGGGGTATGTGGGGATATAAAAAGTGGGCAGAGTGTGAACGCCTCTGCGGTCTCTTTTCATTTTACTTACACGATCACCTCTGTCGCTCTTCATTCGAACAACTCGGTGCAACAACATTCGTGTCTCAAGGAGATACTTTTTACCTCTGAAATCCTTTTATATTGGCGCTTTTCAAATAATCGATGTTGGAGCCACAGCAGAGAGGAGACTCTGACATATCCAGTGGACACAAGGGTCATTATAAGTAAAGCAGCAAAGCAGATCCACTATATACGAAAGTGTGTTTTGTTACAGGAGTCAATGAGGTCCTAGTTAGTGGGCGGGGCAGAACAGTGTCACATCCCTGCTCTGTGTTTTAATAAGAGCTGACGGGATGGAAATGAGCTTTTAAAGGAGCTGGCAGAGCTGCTCATTATTCTCATTAATGTGTCAGATGAGCGTTCAGAGGCTGTGGCTGTTCTGTGGCGGAGACATGACATCACAGTGATGCTTCGAGGCACAGTTTAATAGTTGTGTCGTAGCAGTTCTGAGGAAGGTTGCAGGTTAGATGAAAATTGAGAAGATCGACAAAGTTATCACAATTTATCCGGGGCGTGAATTTTACTAAACAATGTAACAAAAGTGGTGGACCGCCATGCATAAACTTGTGGATATTTTAGTCTGTAAGATCTCCTCACTGCTCTTGAATGTCACAGTGGATCTGATTTTCAGAGTAAGAGTCCTTATGAGCAGCTCAAAGCCAAAACTAGTGGAATATCCACACAAACACACACACACACACACACACACACACACACACACACACACACACACACACACACACACACACACACACACACACACACACACTGTTGAAGAAGAAGTCAGTTAGCTACAGAAACAAGAGCAACCAGTCCAGTCAACTCTCTTACTTTTGGTTTGCATTAATCTGCAGACAGAAATCTGTTATTATCTTGGAGCAACTTAAAAAGCAACTAAATTTCTCTTCCTTCCAAGGTTGTAACTAACAATTATTTCCATTATTGACTAATCTGTCCCTCATCTTATACATACAGTGTTTGATCCATAAAACATCAGAAAATACTGTTAATCATCATTTTAGTGAGTTTTGATGTTCAGTTTACAAGAACATGAAACAAAGAAAAGCAGCATAACCTCTAATGTGTGAAGATAAAACCAGAGCATTTTTTCGAGCTTCACTTGATAAATAAGTGACATGAAGAGCATGTGTCCTGTTGGTTGGCCGACTGATGATCAAATAAATGATTTAAATCAATTGCTGTCTGTTTTATTCCAAATGTCACAGACAGGTCAATTGGACGCACATGGATTTTTTTTAGATTTTCTCAGCAGCGTCACATCAAGTTATACAAGGGAATAAAATGTGCCATCAGATGAGACTTTTTTCATTAATTTTCATATTCTTTAAAACTTGAATTTTAGAGGAGGCACAACTCTACACATGGCCAATTGAAAGATGTCTGCAAAAGTTGAGAATGTTTCAACTTGAGAAAAACGTTTGCTTTTTCCGAGCTTTCCGATCACACAGAGAAGAGATTGACAAGGAGAGCGAGTGAAGGGCAGTGACAAAGGCTGTGGAGGTTCTCCTGAGTTCAGTCAGAGGCTGATGGCCCAGGACATCGGTGTATTTTGTGTGAGCGCACTTCAAGGGGTTTAGGCTGTACAAGCTGCTCACAGGCCACAACAGATGTTAAACGCATTTGGTTTCCAACAACAAAGGATGCAGGTCATGTAATTAAGGTTGCCAAACATAAACCAAACTGAAACTCTTCAGGTATGAGGGTTATCATTCATTGCTCATCACAGTCTTAACGGAAATAATTCTTCACTGTCGGCAGGACGCCGTCTTCCTTTTCCTCCCACTACTCTCCGACACACTCACGTTGGCTGAAACCACATTTCTTGACGCTTGGCAACCAATCACTGACAAATGCTGAGCTGTGACCATGACACCATGATCTGCCTCAAACATGTTTTCTGAAACGTTATTAACTTGATTATTATGATCATGCAACGCTTGCTTGTGATAACACCACAGCAACAGCAAATTACAACCTGATAGTATTATGTTTATGAGTTTTGTGTCTTCAATATGTTAATACATAAGATAACATATTATTGTTTACTATTATAATGTAGCCAAGGGAAAAATGAATGGCTTTAACTAATATAATCCTTATCAAATCAGGTGAAAGTAATTGAATGTGTTTGACTGAAAGTATTTTGGTTAAAACAGGAAAAACTGGTTAGATGAAACTAATCAAGTTTTGAAAGTAAGGTGTTATGTTAAGAGCTTTACTATTAAAACAAACAGTTAGAAATAAGGTTAAACTAAGTAAGTACATTAGGTGGAAAAATTCACTTCATGCATCTTTTCAGTGTCATCGATGCTGTTTTTCGTTTAAGACGAGCAGACCCATGGCTATTTCTTTCTTTAATAATGTCACATAATTACTTATGGCTAATTATCCAAATGAAGTGTGGTGAAGTCTGACACATGTGAATGTCCACATGAGAGAGGTCTTGAGGCTCCTTCATGACTTGATGAATTATGAATTAAACTTCCCAGGACTGTACTCATCAAGTCCACACGTCTGAAGGTGCAGGGAACTGATCCTGATTTCAAAAATCAAGAAAGTTGGAGGGGGGCAGAACTGGGGTGATTTCCTCTTCTGTGTGTAAGAAGTGGGCTAATAGAGCCGAGGAGAAGAAGTAGGCCAGGATAGAAAGTTAATAAATAAAAGAGGATAATGTAAAAACAGCGAAGCCACAGAGAGATCTGCCCACATTCTGCTTAGTATTTTTAGTTCATGTGAAGCCTGAAAACTGACACGTTCACTCGGTGAACTCAGCGGGAAAAAGACTGACTGTGTATCAGCCGTCAGTCTGAGGACCTGGGGAACCAGCTTTGAATATGTATCTACTTTATTCATATAGTGTTTTCATAAACTATCACTGCACTGCTGAAAACCAGGATTTACAGACTATGATTTGTGCTTTTCTGTGTTTTCTGGATGTAATCACTTGATTAAACAAATAGTAAAACAAATCATCATCTGCTTATTAATCGGCTCATTATGTAGAGATATCAACAGTTCACAACTTCATCATTTATTAACAAATTGTGCAAAAAATGTTAAAGATTGTGAATTTTGACTGTTGAACTGCCACTTCCTCTCCTTTCATAAGGTCAGCTCCTTTTACCACTATTCAAACATTTCATTTGAAAACTGCAATTTTTGCATCAGTTTTAATGAATGCAAGTTTTATGAATGCAATTTAAAAAGAAATATGTTTGTTAACCTAATGGTGAGTCAAGTTAAAAGTGATTTTTTTCAAAGCACCCTCTCCAGGACTACCAGACAAATACAAGTTTATTACCCAGATAGAAGGTAAACTCTGCGTGACAGTGAAAATAAGTAATGTTGATCCTAAATTTCTCTCTGATGGATCATTTTACGTTAACATATATACAGCCCAAATCATAGCCTGTGATTTTGATTTTTGTGTCTACTCATCTTGCCAGCTGATGACACGATTATAAAAATCAGGATTTAAGCAGAGCGGAGCTGCAGCTTGGAAATGACTTAACCCTGCTGGTTAACATTTAGGACCCTCTCTTAAACCTGGAGAAATCAGTGCCAAGCTCCTTGAAAGACTGATGCAACTTTCACACATTTGACATTTCACAGAGCTCCCACATTGTTGAATGGCCAGTGCACTTGCACCTGTGAGAGCAGCCATGGGTGTGCTCCTCTTAAATCCGTTGGATTGTTGCTGCTTTGCTATCTCGAGACAGCAGAAAACAATTTTGTGACTGGCCACCTGGTGCATTATCAAGATAGACATTTATGCTGAGGCGGGTGCACACATTTGTACATTCTGCGTGTTACAGACACAGATCATATGCTTGAGAGATTTTACTTTCTCAAGCAAATCCGTTTTCTGTGCAGGGAAGCATTCTTTCATATAATCTGGAAAGTGAAACCCTTTTAAGCCATTTTCCTGGTGCTTTGACCTTTTTTCAGGTGTTCAACTTGCAAAAGTGGATTTCGACACGCCCTAAATGCATTTATTGACTGTCTGCTTAGATTGTTAAAATAAGCAGCTTTTAGACACGACTTTACACACAAACAACACAGCATGTGATTCTCCACTAATCTCCGGAGTGTTGTCACTGACAACTCTTGACATCTCCGTTGGTGTCTTCTTCGTGTATGTCACAGCTTTTTCATATATTCATATATTTTTCCGATTTGTGTATTCTTTTTGTGCTTTTGTAATTTGTCGCGTGTTAGATACGTTATCAACACACCTACTCGCTTGCAGTGACTCCTCTGGTTGACAGAGAGTAGCAGGAACACACATATAAATGCCTGAAACCAGCTAACCTTAAGCATTATGCAGACATGTAAAGTTTCATGTATATGGTAATTACTGTAGCGCAGTGCCTCAAAACCTTTGAACTATGAACGTAGGGTCCAGCCATACAGGTTCTGACCCCACCTTGTGTCATTTTGAACTGGTCGTTACAAAGTCAAGTTCACATTTAAAAAAATAAGCGACAGCTCTTGTGGTTAAACCAAAGCCAACACTTCATTTTACAACATCTTAAACCTCTAAGCCTTGCAATCATTTATTTATCAAAATCTCCTTTCATGAACTTCACTGTAACTTCAACTGCGTTAAGCTCTTTTAAGTGATCTTTCAACATCAGACACCAGTCACACTTAATTTTAAATATCGACTTTTATTGTGTGTTCATCAGCTGACACTTCACCATTTTCTCATTACCTTGGGTTTTTTAATCAGCACTTAGTTCTTACATTGAAACTGCCAACACAGATTTTATCAGATACTCTTCAACTGATATTAAAGTTAACTGGGCACGAAGCGATTTGATTTAGACTTCATCTTCTTTCAGTGGTGAAGGGGCTAAATCTGTCACTTCAACTTTAGTCAACAGTTACACTTCTACAGTCATCCCCATTTCACTTATTCTTCAGTGGTTCAGTTTTAATTTAAAATTAAAGTCCTTTCAGCACATTTTACAGGCCATATTTTCAATAAACACATCAGTGACACATTCAGCTCCTTTTTCACTTATTTTTCAACTGACATTTCAACACCTTCCAAGTGTTAAAATTCAAGTGACCTTTAACGTTCTACTTGGCACTTTCAGCTCAGTGGATACTTGAATAATTCAGATAAATACTAACAAGAAAACGCTTGAATTTTCCACAAGAGAAGTAAACTGAAAAGAACTTTAGAAAGTATATTTCTCCTCTGTGGAAATGTGACCAACTACACGCTGCCTTCGTACAAGGGGTGACCGAGGGTGGAGCAAAAGAGTTTCAGACCCCAACATACGACGGCATTGTTAACTGTTGCAAAATTGTATGGCAAAATATTTCAATTGTCAGAATCCTAATCACAGTTATTTAACAGCCACACACACCTTAACATGTTTGTGTGTGCAAAATATTTCTAAAGTGTGAGGAAAGAATTTCACCAAACTTGTTGGCAATATCACTTGAGAGGGTATCTCCAGATGATGAACCTTTGGAGCTGATCAACTGACTGGTTTGGGACACACACACACACACACACACACACACACACACACACACACACACACACACACACACACACACACACACACACACACACACACACACACACACACACACACACACACACACACACACACACACACAGCACACTATCACAGGGTCAATGTTAAGATGAGGTCTGCATACCTGCTGAGAACTATACGCCTGCGTTCACAGAGAAAGCAATACCTACCAAGATTGTGAAAACTTTATGGATGTCTTAACAGGCCACTGACATGGGCATTATTCCATCTGGTGCTGCTAATCTGTGTGTGTGTGTGTGTGTGTGTGTGTGTGTGTGTGTGTGTGTGTTTGTGAGGTTGTGTCCCAAACCCTGTAATTGATAAGCTCCACATTTTTATTGTGCAATGAAGCAATGTCACAAAACACTAAGATAGAGATCTTTGATGTTGTGAAAAAGGTAGCTTTATGAAACTGGTTGAACAACTGTAGTATATATAGCGGATATGTATTAGCCTCAATTCAATGGTTATGCATTATCACTTTGATTCATTTCATTGCCTTTTTCTTTCACAAAAACTCTAAAACTTTGAGATCAAAATGGTTGAACTTGTGTCTTCTCTTTAATAAAAAACATGGTGCATAATGGCAGAGCATCAAAACAGAGAAGCTGTTAATCTCCAGCTGATCGAGACTAACATAACTAAGGCGATCACCTACAGACACACTGCATTTTGGGATTTGTCGTACACTACCCAAAAAAACTGAAGGAAAACTCTGTGGCCCATCCTCATAAAATGCTTTAATATTTGTAACTAATGTCTTTATTAGATATGATATATATTTATTAAGTTTAGAAATCGGACTGATCTTTATTTGGTCAGGGTATCTTTTGTAAAAAGTGGAATAATATCCCTGCTGAGAAATCATAAGTGAACTTTGAGCAGCAACAAGGCTCCATCTGATGCAGACTGCTGTGAATCCAGTGTATAATGAGCAACATTAACGTTAAATAAGAGTTTCTACAAAGATACAACATATGAAATAGTTAAATATAGAACTTTAGGCTTTTGAAAATACATTTAATGCTTCTTCCCCCCAAACAGACAAAACATCTTGGCTTCAAAGGGTGAAATGGTTTGCTTGTCGTTTCATTATAACCTGCCATGCCGACTGCATGATGTTTGACACTGGAAAATGTGAAATACGATGTAAAGCGTAATGTGGTCTGGTGGAGAAGAGTCAGATATTCTGCAGTTTTTATGATAAGAAATGGAAACTTTGCACACCAATATCAAACATCTTGAAGAATATTTCAAGCACAAAAATAGTGTGCATCATCTGTCCACTTGGAGGCACTGCACTTGAAAAAAATGCTTTGTCTACAGTGTATGAACTCATCAGAGGTGACATACATCAGTAAGGATGATTACTGACTTGCAGAAAAAAATAGGACATGTGTTCAACAGTGTGCAGATATTTTTATTGAAGCTTTATTTAAAGTTTATTTCTTACAGGCCTCTTCTTGTTTGAATTAAAAGGGTTGTTGCGTTATTTTGTCCGTGTTACACCTCCAGTGGTGGTGAACAGCCAGAGAAGTTGGATACTTTGTAAAGTCTATGTTGGTCAGCCAGTCTCATTTGTCGGTGATAGACTTTGTTGTGCTGCTAAACTAATGTTGGTCTGCAGGTGACGCAACACAAGCTTCACCATGGTTAAAGGTCCAGTGTGTAGGAATGGCCTACCTGTCTGTCACTAACCGACCTGCCTACGTGCACCCTGCCTGGGACTAGAGTCATGTGCAGCCTTGCTATCTTCTACAGGATTGATTTATCTCTTATATAGTGTATATAGTGTATATTGTGATCAAATCAACACTGAGTGTTCATCAGTGGCTCTTTCATCAGCTATATTGGTTAAATAAAACCGTAGTGAAACTATGGAAAACAGAAACATTTTCATGTGTATAATAAAATCAAACTGGGCCCAAACTCTTTCTATCTGTATCGGTTTACATACTTTCTATAAAGTACATTCACCTAGTTAGGACGTTGTTCCTCAGAGATCTGATTTAATGACTCTGGTTTAATGACATTTTGAAATATGTCCTCGGGCATCTGCTAAAAGTGCACACATTTATATGTTCTTATCACAAAAATGCGTGATATGAATTTTTACCTTCTCCACCAGCCTGATGTTCCACACATAAGCAGATGGACAGTGCCAACAGAAACATCAACAGCCGTTCTTCACACAGATACATCTTTTATCAACTTGTGTACAATAATATTTCTCAATTCAGTTATTTATATATCACAATGTGTTCATTTCTTTACATGAATAATGTGTTGCCGGGGAGTTCTGAGAGTCCCTTCCCCATAAAACGTCTTATTGTTGTAGCTCTGTTCATCTTTGGTCTGTAAAAACGAAACAGAGTTTGGTTCCAAACAGAGGGAATCGATCCAGCAGCTTCTCCATGCTCTATTAGTCAAATCTCTTTGAAAATAAAGTGAGTCAAGTTCCTCAGAAAGAACTTCAGCCAGAAGTTTCCACAGTTCAGCCATGAATGTAGCAACATGCGCAGACGCCCTGATAGTGGCTGACGATTGGACGTCAGCAGCAGCCAATGCTCCGCTCAGGGACAATGGGTGATGGACGATGGAATCCAATCTTATATGGGGAGCGTCTGTCATTGCCGCCGCTGTCAGGAGACCTGGAGGACAGAAATAAGCAGCGTTAGACAAATCATTGGGAGTCAGAGTGTCTGCTGGTCTGAGACCAGCATCAAAAAATATTTTGCTACATGAGCCAGATGAGGTCATGTTGCTTTATGGAAGAATGCTGACCCCACACTGGAGGAAATGGGTAGTAGTGAGAGGAGTCTCAAGACATGCTCTGAATGTTTGGAATCATAAATATTAAACAATCCTGAAGGGTAAAATGAACAGCAATGGAATATTGAGCAGAAACCTGCCAATAGCCAGTGACAGCGAGCTGACTGGGAAGCTTCATCAACCAGATTTTACATCCTAACAACAAAACATTTGATTAAATATGAAATAATACGCTGCATCTTCTATGCTATGACTTCGTCCACAGTTTGTTTCTTGTATTTGGTTTTGGTTTTCAACACACAGCAAACATAGTTATTTTTGAAGATGTGGCGTTTCTAGTCCCTGGAATCACCACTTTAAAATAGTTTAGTATTAATGATTTAGTTCACTGTGGGGTTCTATGTCTTAACTGAATTATTACTGTTAAAAATTGGTTATCTCTGTCTGTTCTTATCTAAATGATCTGTATTTATTTTGCCCTATTAAGTCTTGACAACTCTCAAGTCATATTCACCCAATCACACACATACAGCACTTGTATAAATAGTGATTTTCTTTGAAACATCATTCTGACACTGCCAGCACAGTCTGGGGCAATTTGGGGTTCAGTGTCTGGCCGGGGATCGAGAGCTGAGCCACAGCCACTCTAAAGTCTTATCTTCCTTGTGGTCTTCCACATAAATAAAATGGTTGAAAATCCTCTACATAAACCAAGATTAAGTTGAGGAATTAGAATCAACATGTAAGAAAATGTAGAAATGTTGATGTAGAAAGTTTTAAAGAGGCGACGATTTAACTAAAGGTTTGGTATTATTAAATCAACACCACTCTAAAACTGTTTCAATAACATTTTATAAATTAAAGTAGAAAATTAGAATAAAAACTTAGAATTTAAAAACATTTAGCTTATAACATTTAGTTGTAGAAAGAGAGGTGTTGATTCAACAGCACCCAAAACCACAAATGTTTAGATAAATCAACAGTGAATACAAATATCTAAAAAAAGTGAACAATAGTGAATTATACGCTCAGCAGCCAAGCATGTGTATATATATGAATATATGTTTATGTAAATATGTATATATATGTGTGTGTGTGTGTGTGTGTGTGAATAGGATTAGAAAATATTGCATTTTAAATCAGTGCATCAAATCATTATGTACCGTGAATTAAGCTTCTATAAATAAAATAGGTACAAATAATTCATACAAAAAGCATTGGCGACGCTCATTCTGTCCCATTACAAAATATTTTCCTCCCAGCTGGTGGTGTCTGCGAGTTCTTCCAGAGACTCGAGCGACTCGGCTGGGCTTCATTAGAGGAAATGAGCTGCACGCAGACGGCAGAATTAGAAACCCACGCAGTCCTTTGTCCAATTAAAGCAGCTGAGCTGGAACTCAAACTGAGCCCAGAGCCACATCTGACAGGATGAGAATTCATACAACTACACGTCTCTGCATGTTGGAGACACAGCAGGAGCAGGGAACAAGCAAGGTAAATGAGGCGCTGAAATATTGACTCAAAAGAATCCGAAACATTAACAGGAACAGAGTTAAAGTACAACTCACTACAAAGCAAAGACACAGAGTCACATCTCAAACAACCTTCCCTGATTAAAAAGAACAATCAACCAATGTCTTTGTCCATTTGACTTCCTCACAACAAAATGTCACACATATATTGTTTCTTTGTTTACAAACAGACTTGCATTAGTTGACCACTGCATTTGAGTTATCCTTGCAGCAGGACAATGTGTGTGTGATTGAGTCAAAATAAACTGTGTGTGTTCAATTTGATGAACGGAAATGTCACCCAGTGCAACGGTGTGGCTCATTAGTGTGTTTTAATAGTTTCTGGGCAACATGAAGCTCTTTAGGTCGGAAATAATTAGACACATTACGCACATTACGCACACACACACACATTACATTGATGCCTGTTTTTTTTCTAACACGTTTTCTAACCTGAAATAACATCAAATAACATCACAACTCTCACAGCGTATATATATCATTTGTCTCACAGATACCCATAACCTAACCTTAACCATAAACCTTAAAACAGGTCTTCAACTTAAATTTCATTCTTTAAGTAATGGAGACAGGAAATAAGTCCTCATAATAGTTTATATATTATTCATCAAGGAATGAAGCTGTAGTTGATTTAACATTTAAATGTTAAAGATGCTTACTTTTGCTTTGTGAAATGCAACACAAGTTCGGGGTTTTTGATGCTAAACTATGCTGCACATTCATGAGATGGTGGCTGCACTCAGCATGTAGAGTCTGACTCTCACAGCGTGTGGACATGTCCCGCTGACGGCTCTGAGACTCTGATTAAAAACACCAAACTCTGGGGACGAGAAAGGACACTTCATTTCTGTCCCCTTGGCGGAGGCAGAGCTCTCTGTAATTGCTTCCAGGTGAAGACTCACATGGAGAAGAAGAAGAAGAAACAGCAGCCGTGGCGGCACCTCTGAGCCGCTCACCTCTGAATTATTCATGTCCATCGTGTTTGACTGCAGCTGGAATCCTAAAAGAGCCGGAGGAGTCAGACAAGGACGACTTGGATTACACTGAGAACCATACATCACTCTGAAACAGCATCAACATTCAGACCGTCCCTAAACGCTCCGCTCGCAGACGATTAAACACGGAGGTGAAGGTGTGTTAGTAACATTTCAGATGTGTCGCTTAAACTCCTGCAGTCAGCGCACACATGAAATGTCTCTGAAGGAACAGGAGGTAACACTCAGAGTTTTCACTGCTGCTGTCTTTCTCGCTGCAGAGTGAACAATGCAATAACCACTCAAAACAAAAACTACAACTACCTTTCAGATTTAAGTTTCTCATCAATACATTATTAGACACACTGATTCACTGTGATGCAAAGGTAAGCACTGTCACTTCAAGGGTTCCCAGTTCGAATCACAGTTCCCACAGTCCATGCAAATGCATTTGAACCTTACTGGATGTTGTCAAGGTGTCATTATAATTCATTTATGACAACCTGTGACTCCAACGTGAAAATGAGCTGAGCAGCAGGAGATTAAATATGTCTCCAACCCATGATGTAACTGATGCACCTGAAAACTGCTGCAGCCGACCGACTCATCGCCAGCTTCTTGATCCAAGTGCTTGAAGTCCTAGTTCACAATTGTGAGATGGATCACAGCTGGATCATGGATAATATGAACAACAGAAAAGATGATGATGTTTCCTTTGCCTTGTAACAAATCTGTGTTCACAGGCAGAGACTGCAGAGAGAACATTGCAGACATAACATGAATAACGATTTCATCTGCAGCTGCTGATGTTTGTCAAATGAACCAAAAGGCAACCCAAACATAAAAATGACTTGAATTATTTACTTTATGCATTTGGATTGTTATGCTACCTTTATGTTAGCACCTCACCAAAGCGCTGACTGAGGACGTAATGTGACTGCTCCATCACCTCCTCAAACTATTTGAGTGTTTAATGCAGGTTTCAGTCTTACTAACCCCCAAGAGTTTCTGCCTGAGAAAGTAAATCGTTGTTCTCCTTCTCCAGGGAGCGTTGCATTCCTGCCTGAATGAGCAGCCTGTGATCTGCCCCTGCCTTTTCTCCTGGTGTGACCCGGAAATAAATGGACCTCTGCAGGTTTGGACCACACAGGAGGCTTCCACACAAAAACGTACAGGAAGGTCAGACACTCTTTTTTCAAGGACAGTTATGTGCGAGAAAAAAGAAAAGAAAAACTCCAGGGGGAGTCGATGCGGCGAGCCACAAATGAGTTCTGCTTTCTGCTTACTACGCCTGATTACACCTTTGCGACAGAAAATTACACCCTGGCTCCACACACTATAATGATCACGTAGGAGCGCTGGAAATGAAATGAAAACAACTTTCAACTTCTCTGAAATAATTTCTTCTTTTCTTAAAGAGATGAACAGTATTCTGCAGTTTTAACCTCTTCTCCTCCACCTGAAAACACTGTCATCATAACAGACTGATGTTGTTCAATATCCCAGAGATTTTTACACAGACGGGGTGTACATATTAAATATGAACCTAAAACTCTTTATGATCTTGAAAATGATGGGTACACACACTGCATAACCCTCCCCACTTATTGTTCTGGTCCATTTATGCTGCCGTATGTGCAGAAGTGCAAATGGGCTGGAGGATGTGAATTATATAGAGTTGATTCAGAAAACCTTCAGAGCCTTTTTCACGCTCTCTTGTGTTGTCAAATTTATTTGAAATGGATCAAATTGCCACTTTTGCCTATCAACCTACACTCAGTGACCCATAATGACAAAGAGAATCAGACAATTAAATCTCTCATTTACAAAAACATTCAGACATTTTATTCAGTACATAAAACTGCAATGGCAGCATCCTCCAGTCTTCTTGGGTGAGTCTCTACATGATGTACACGCTGGATCTTTCCCCCAATTTGAATATATCTCAGGTTTGTTGCAGGCTTTTTGCTGCACATAAAGGGAGCGACACCTGCGAGCTAGTTCAGGCAGCCAACTCGAGCTGTGCTGGTCCAATCACGTGACATACATCATGTGACATACCTCACTCTCCACAACAATCTATAATACACACCCACCTTATCAGGTGGTCTATTTTAGCAGAGAGACATTTTCCATCATCCCCTTTGCTCGCACTGCTGCTGCAGTTTTGCCACCAGTTGCTTCAGCCTCTCCACCACCCCAACATCTACCTGTAGACTCCGATGGGAGTGATGAGCAAGTACTTAGTAACCACAAGTACTTGCTCATCACTCCCATCATTCCTGTGTAATCATATGGGGGAGTGATTAAGTCGGAGCCTAGACGCCAAACACTAAACCTGTTCTACTGCTGCAATAAACGTTTGAACATGAGTTGTCTGATTGAAATGACTGTGTGTGTGAATGGGTGAATTTAAAACTGTACTGTAAAGTGCTTTGAGTGGTCATCAAGACTATGCAGATACAGACCATTAACCAATTACAAGCCATTTAATTCCACAAATCTACATCTGTCTGTCTGTATATGGAACTTATATCTCGGGAACCATTCATCTTATAGGCTTCACACTTTGCCTGTGTTTTGTTAATGGCCCAAGAAACTGCAGTGTCGAATTAGGGCGATATGGACATTGGATATGTTAGTTATTAATAGAAACTGGTGAAACAGATGAACCGCCCCTTTCAGTGGCGGCATGGCAGTGTGCCTTCAGTTAGTGAGCCGAGCTGAACGTGTCCTTTTCAACGTCCTCGCCCACCCCACAGCAGTGGTTGGCAACTGGCAACCTGTGGGCCCCAACGTAATTCATAGGTCATAATTACATTATTTCTATCAATATATAGTGGACTGAGACAGACATTCAAATGTGGTACTGATCTATGTCATGGCAACAACATTCTTTAGGAATTATTCTTCAAAGAAAAGGATATTCGGTTGCTGTAAATACTCTATTGAAGCTTTTATTTTATTTTAAGATTGTGTTGTTTGCTTAATAAAGAAAATAAAAGCAGTTCAGTGAATCATACAAACTGAACTTCATTTGAGTCCGGTTGATCATGGATGCATAACGGATTCATTGCAGATAAAACAAAGAGGATGAACGCAAAGTTTTGTTACTTCCCTCTGAACCATAGACTGTTTATAAATATTTTCCAAACAACGTCCAGCAAACAAAGAAGAAAAAGTGACAGTATATTGTGGAACTCTTTGAGGAGGATTCACAAATGACAAGGAGCAGCTCTGCAGGAGTAGCACAGGCTAAAGCATACAGCCCATTCAAAACAGGAAGGTTTGCACTAGTGGTGTCTAAGTAGCAAATGTACTTGCGCTGACCTGCTCTTGAAATGTGGTGTTGTCAGGTGCAGTGTTGGTGCATTGCGTTCTTGAGGCAGTGGAGAGCAAATGAACAACAAAAACCTGGTCTGGAGTCAGTATTTCCCTGTTATTTTGGGACACGTTATACAGTGTGTCCCGACAGCAGCAGGTGCACAAACATGCACTCTGTTTCTTACACAAATAAAAATGATCTGCTCATGTAAAAAGTGAAACCAAGTTTTATCTCTACCTGCCAAAACTATGAGTACTACAGATCTTTTAATCCATGCAGCAGTGACCCTCTATTAAAGTAACAGCACCCTAAATGCTCCTGTTCCATGTGCTCACATTGTTAAAGTAGAGCCCCAGATGTTCAGAACCGCTGGATGTCAGCAGGTGATCTTGTCATCAGCAGGACTGACCTGACAGATCTGGGCCTCACTCCGCACCTCTGTGGTGAGTGCGGTCATCTTCAGACATTCCCTGTCACCTCTTGTCGACTTCACACCAACAGCTGCGGCCACACAGTTATACTCTGCTCGATTGGCTCTTGTTAAAGCCTGATGGCCCAATGGGATCAATTACAGGAAGAGGATGGGAAACCAGCACCTGTCATGCATTGTATTCTCCTTTGCCCCTATGATAGGGCCACTGTGGGCATGAAGGAGGCCCAGTGAGCACCTCCTCCTGGACCTGGGGAGTAAAGAGGGTGGCTGAGGGCTGCTGGCTGAGTATTCCTCAGGTTGAAGAGCCAGCGACGAGAGGACAAAAACACAAAGAGACCTGAAGAGAGACATGAGAGAGAGAGCTGAGCTGCCATGCAGAAGCTGCTGGCAAGTTTATTATATTTAGAGCTGAGGGTGATCAGAGGAAACAACCAGAGGTTCACTGCTCATCCACTAGTCTTGTTTTCGAAATGGTTTGGTCTAAGCCCATTTGTTCTAAGAAAGAGAAATCTTAATGCAACAGCATACAGTTTCATCACCTCCGCCTTGGTGGTTATGTTTTGAGTGTTTGTTTGTTTTCTGGTTTGTCAGTAGGAGTGCACAGAAACTGCAGAATGGATTTCCTTTGTGGAAGGATGGAACATGGGACAAGAATAACCCAATCAATTTTTGCAGGCATACGGACAAACATTGTGCATTATACAGTATTTTACTTACTTCCAAGAAAATATTTCATTTGTAGAGTGTGTAATTTTTTGCAGCTTGATTGAATTTTAGGCAACTGTTGGGCAGGTGCAGCTACTTGCTCTGCTGAGTGATATATTTTTATAATTTCAAAACGACAGAGAGATAGACACAGGACATTTTTTACACACACACACGGCATTTCTGTAACAGATTTTTGGAGGTAAAAAATACTTAAATAACTGAGTTAGATTTTATATTTAAAACTTTAAATATTTGGACAGTTACACAATTTTAGCTCTTCAGATTTTCAGCATAGGAATCTATTCAATGGGATTTTCCTCAACTTCCTAGTTTTCCTGCTTTATTTTAGAAACTGTTGATTAGCTACCTCTGACATATTTTGGTATCTGGGGTTTCTGCTTTGTTTCCGCCTGTTAAGCCCTATGAGGCAAATGCTGATTTGTGAAAATGCAAGTAAAAAATGTCTTCGTTAAAGTGTAACTCTTTTAGCTTCTTAATATTTATTTGAACTCACAGACTCTGTCAACTATAGGTCAGGTTTTTGCATGCTCTAAACCTGCCAGTCGTGAATGGGCTGTTTGTTTTACTTATGTTGATGCTGGTTGCAGCTTTTTTTCTGAACCTTTAAAAGGATGTATTAGTGAAGCTTAACAAAGCAAGCAGAGCCGTGGACTGGAAATCAGCTGTCTTTGCCATTTCATGAACACACTGTTGTCATGATGAGCTGTGGCTGCTAAGAGCACTGGTATTATTCAAAGTTGATTTGACATACAGTATCACACCAAATTTGAAACTGCACTGGGCCCTTAGCAATACACAGTGTGCAGCTGATAAGATGAACAGTTCTGGAGATAACAGAGCCAAACACAGAGATTACTGGAAAAAGTATAGATGACACAAAACTGCCCAAAGATATTTTAGAGGGTGAACCGTCAAATTACTTCAGAACCACTTGTTATTTGGCTTATATTTTACAAACACTCAGATGTTGAAAAAGCCAAGAGTCTGTATTGGATGGTAAAGAAAACACCTGATTGCCAGACATAAAGACAAAGGATCACAAAGTAAGAAGTCCGGCGTTAATAAAAGAACAGCAACAGTTGATTTCAAAATATTTAGTTTTCAAAACTTTAAACAGATTAACAGAAGGCGGATGAAACAGAATCAGATAACACCAGCGTCTCGGAAGAGAGTAAACCATGTTTACAGAGAGAGAAAATATTAAAAATAAATTAAATCTGTGGCATAAACAATCAGATGACGTGAGCTTCACCATGTTGTTAGTACCATATCAGTTCAAATCACATTACTGCTGTACAAAGGCAAACACAGACCCAGTTATCAGAGCTGTGTGTGTTATTTGCTCATCTTATGATAAACACTGCAGCTGGGAGTAAAGTGGGAAGCAGGCGTCCTTGTTTCCAGAATAATTGCTTTATGATGAATAGTGGCTGGTGATGAGAAACAATGCTCTCTGTTCCTATTTATTTCACATCCAAAGCAAAAACAAGCCAGAAATCACCTCATGAATATTGCAAAGCTGCGGCTTCTTAAAAACATTAAAGGGAGCCATGAACCTATTTTTGATTTACTCCAGTCTACGGATGTTTAAAATGCTCCTGAGGAATCACAGTCCGCAGAGCAGGAGAGGTTTTAGGGTGTGTAGACTTCAGCTCTTCTTTGAGTCTTCTCTCTGTTACATCGAGAATAAAACTTGTGACGCAGGGTCCAAAACCTCTTGCTCTCTGGCCTCACAGATGCGGTTGTTTGTAGATTTGTCACCTTTCTAATGTAATCACTCTCTGGGTATATAATGCTCTTTGAAAGAGTAAGTATATTACTTATTACTCTACAGTCAAAGAAATATGTTACATTACTCATTACTTTACTACTTTTGAAACAACTGCAAACATTGTGGTTGAAGCAAATGCTTCAACCAAATCCCACTGGTTAATTCATGTTCATACTTGGCCATTTGACTTGACAGCAGACTACCATTCTAAATTCAAATTTAACATTTAACTCAAATATTAAAAACAAACTTCTGGTCCAGAATTAAAAGAACCGGTACACTATTGTGTAGTCTACCTTCATGTCTGTCATTGAAAACGGAGAAATTCTGTTTGTATGTATGTTTGCCTTCTAGTTTTGTTGTGAAGGAGGTATTCGCTGGCCACATTTCAGACTCATGCGTTTCTCTCACAACTCTCAATGTTCCCAATGTTGAAAAGTGGATCAATACACAACAGCTGCTTCTCCAGTGATGAGTCGGTAAAGACTGTGTGAAGGAGCAAACCCTCATCCACACTCATTATCACCAGATTCATCCTCTACTCTATCTCTACTACCTCCTCAGGGCTAATTGAACGTCATTTGTTCCTCTGATCTCGCTTTCTGAGTTTTAATGAACGCTGGCTCCTCTCCTCGTGTAAACACAGTAGAGCATCGTGTCGGTCCGCCCACTCAGCGCTGCGTCTCTCTGTAATTTAATTTGCCTTACAGCGAGGCAATCAGATCCGCTGTCCTTCATTAGCAGTGGAGCTTGTTTGTGTGAAGCTCCTTTAAAAAAAGGGAGATTCTTTTGTCTGGGAGCCAGAAGCAGGAGACGCAACAGTGTGCCGCTATCTTTCAACGGAAAGAAGACGAGAGAGGAGAGCAGTGTTGTGTGTCGGAGCCCGGGGAGACGTAGTCTAGGGGTCGGAATCATGGTACAGGTTTAGGAACACAGTTAAATCACAAACCACTTGTCAGGCCTGGTTTAGGGTTATTTATGCCTAAAATGTTCTTAATGTCCTCATTAAATTAACATAAATTATTCAGTTACAAAAAGTGTGAGCTTTTAGAAGATTAATTCATGGACACATGCAGGGTTACATGTAAATGAAGTGATTTCTTTCACAAATCACTTCGGTTTAAATTACAGAATTATCAAAATGTGAAAATGCACATTGTAGAATCAAATAATATAATATTTGATCCCTTTAATATTCTTAATTACGTTATTTACAAGGATATTTCTGCCTTCAAAACCCCTTTAAATCTACATCAATTCAGTGCCATAAAATAAAACAATGAAACATTAACACGTTAAAAGATAGTGACTAAACAAATAGAAACAGGCAGAACAAATGATTTTATGTTTCAGTCAGGGCAGAATGAAAAAGTCGCAGATGAAGGAAAGACTAACTCCTCAAACATGTCCCTCCTCTGAGATGTGCTGTAGTTACAGTTGTGTTTCTTCGTCCCTCTGTGTCGTCGAGCGGCCGTGAAGCGACGCTCCAGCGATCAGAGAGCAGCTGTTCATTCTGCTGTCCAGCTGCAGAACGAGTTCCCGAAAGAGGAGAAAACCCACAGACCAGACACAGCCGTTTTTCAGGGAGCAGACTGACTTGTCTCAAACCCGTCAGCCAGAACGCAGGAGAGGAGAGAAGGTGGTTTGGTTTTGTGATGCAGGACGCTGCCCGTCAGCTCTCAGACGCTCAGACAGGGTTTCTGCACCATAAGTAAAGTCAAATTTAATGCTTTTTAAGACCTTTTTAAAAACTCATTCACTCACTTATCGTTGTAATTTAAGACCCCAAAAAAACATTTTCGTTGATAGAGAAGATAATTAATTTAAACCTATTAATAAGCTTAATAGGATAAAAGATTAATAACATTTAGTGAGGGTAAGGTAAACATTTGTTTTTTTAGCTTTTTGTTTTGTTTAATATAACTAGGTAGATTATGCTCTGAAAATAATATTAATAAAAAACAATAGTAACATTGTTGTAGCTATTTTTAGTTAGTTTTGGTAGTTTATGCTTTTTTTTTTTAAGGTTCTGAGCACCAGGGGTTATTAGGGTTAGAGGGGCATGAGCAGCCAGATACCGGGAGAAGTTCCTATTTTTTTTAACAGCAGACGCCTTTGCCTTTTGTTTGCAAAAATGGAAAAATAAATTTCATAGAAATGTGACGGCTGCCTGGTAATAGACCTATTCCCTGTGTAAGATTTACTCTGGCTTTTTGATTTAGATTTTTTATTCTTTTGCTTTTTCTTATCCAATTTAAGAAATTGCAATTAAAGTAAAATTGTAACACTTCCTTAAGGAGTGCTAAAATATGAGGACATTTAAAGTATGATTTTTAACTATTTCTTTAGCATCTGCGCTGCTTGCCACACAGATCTTTTCCTCCTGTGTAATGGTTGTTTTCGCTCTAAAACCACAGTGCAGTCTAAAGAAATATAAATGATACATCGCTGTGTCTGACTGCTTCACACGGCTTCTTTCTTAAATTTGTAGTCGTGTGTTAAGAAACTCTGCTGTTAAATGGTTAACACACTACACCTGAATGGATAGACATTACTGTCATGCATGACATTGCAGTTCCATAGCTGACCACTGATTTAAAAGACTGGAAATTGTGTGGCAATGTGTTGTCCTGCCCACATGAATACTTAACATTGAGCATAGAGTAAATCATCACTGTTGGTGGTTAGAAACATGAATATTAAACACATGAAAATGTAATACTTTGCAGTCAATTTATAAAAAATTAAAGACTTTAATTTCCTAGATTGTAATTTAAGACTCTTTAAGACTTTTTTAAGGAGCAGCGGGAACCCTGTCAGAGGAAACTCTCATGTCTGACAACAGAACACACATACAGCCTTTTATCAATAGGCGATTAAGGGAACTACATTTCACACTGAGTTTCTTCTCTGCCGTGATTACACACAAATTATTTAAGAGTTATATCCATGCATTTATTTAAACTAGGGATGCACCGAATAGAGAATTTGTGGCCGAAGCCGAAGCCGAATAATAATCAAACGCTTGGCCGAATACCGAATACCGAATGTGGTTGTTAAGTTTTTCATTTTTTTTTTTTTTTAATTTGCAAAAATAAAATACATAGACATGATTTTCAAAGAAAGTAAATGTTTATTTAACATTTCTGACATGTAGTGCAAAAAAGTGCAAAAGTTGGCACAAGTCTACTAAGTAACAGTAGGCTATAATGTAAACAATAATGTAATGGCTGAGGTAAATAGCAAGTGTGCTTGTAACATCAAACACTTACAGGTACATAACATATCCCTGACCAGAACAGATTTGTCATCAGAAAGAAACTGACATCTGAGACAAGACAACCCAAATTGCTTTACAGACAAAAACATTAAAACAAAACAACTGTGCCTGTATCAAGCCATAGGTCTACTTAGCCTACTCCTACAGGAACAGTGGCAGGTTCTTCTTTATGAAGAGAAGCTTCTCTGCTTTATCACATGTCAGTCTGTTCCTCTTCTCATCAAGGACATGTGATGCAGCACTAAACAGCCTCTCACTATCAGTGCTTGTGCATGGAGCAGCCAGGTACCTTGGAATGGAAACAACATTGTAGGTTCAGTTCATTGTTATCAAGCAATAAAAAAATAGTAATAAAGAGAAAAAGAAAACCAATCCTTTCCCATACTTTTAGCTTATTGTTTTAAATGTTACTGTACATCACCATTACTCTTGTGCACTTGCATTGTAGTATTCCTATATTGTTTTCTGTTGCATTAATTACATTATACATTTTGTTTTACCACTGTAAACCACTTTGTAAGTATGTTTTGAAAGGTGCTGTAAAAATTATTGACTGTTATTACCTGCGTGCCATCTGTGCTAAGTCAGGAAAGCGGCCTTGATTGGTCCTCCAATATGTTAGAGGATTGTCACTCCTGGGGATGGGGACTTCTGACAAGTAAGAGTCCAGCTGTTGAGCAGTGGCACTCGTTGTCTGCCTGGCATCTGGGTTGTTTTCCTGGAGGATCTCTTCAAACATGTCAGAGAGTGAGGGCACACGTACTGCCTCCGTGGTGCGGATTCTTTTTTTCTCTGCACCCTCTCCCCCCTCTCTGTGCGTCACTTCACTGTCTCCAAGTGGCTTTAATAAGTCCAATTCAGCCTGGACCATTTCCCTAACCCTCTGTTTTTTCTCCACATCAATCCTGTGCGATGTGCTTTGCGAACTTTTTTGTCTTTTCAAAGACCGCCGCCACGGACGGAGTGTGGGTGCTGCTCGGAGCTTTCCTCTTTGATGCTACTGTAGCCGTCGCTCGCTCAAACTGAGCATGCTGCTCGGGGTGTTTGGCTTTAAGGTGGTTAATTAAGGCAGTAGTGCCAAAGGTCTAGATATTTCGGCTAAACACTGCTTTCAAACTGCAATTCTTGTGTCGCTCTCCGACACTTTAAAACATGACCACACCGCGGACTTTGTTTACGTTTACCGCGTCACTAGATGCTGTTTGCTTGCGTCATTAAAACGCGCCGCTAATATTCGGCCTTGTTTTTCACTCATTTTACCGGATACCGAATGTGGCCGAATGTGGCCTTTTTTGCAATATTCGGCCGAATGTATTCGGTGGCCGAATATTCGGTGCATCCCTAATTTAAACTGTGTCCCTGTTTGAATGAGTTTCTAATCTGCTTTGAGCATGGAAAGGACACTGACTTCACATATGAAAAGTGTAACTGCTTTTGGATTATTATCAAAAACTATGGTATTGTACCATAACTTTAACATAGAGCCACCACTCCTCACCCACTGAAGGCCAATTTATGCTTCTACGTCTTTTCTATTACGGACAGATAAGACCGCCCTATCCGTCGTGGAACGCCCTCTCCGAGCGCCTCGGAGAGCTTTTCGTACACCTCTGATTTTTCTAACTGTCCGTGTTTATGTTGGAGAGCCCACGGACAGACCTTGGCTGTGATTGGTCCGCGAACGACATCATTTCCCTACGACGTAATTTCTGGATTTCACATTTCCGGACCTTAAACGTCCTGCTTGACAATAAACCCAAACACAACTAAGATTCTACGATTAATGTGACGTGTGTGTTAAGCCAGCGGAGTTGTCCGGCTGACGGTGGCTCGTTAGAGCACTGACGGCATGCGTGCACGGTCACATACGGTTATAACGAGCTTTCAAAACGGCGCTAGCGGGCTAGGCTAGCGGGCTAGCCACCATGCTAACTGCGGTGGTAACAGAGCAAAAACCCGCTGTCACGACTTTAATTCCACTTCTATTATGACACTGTTTCTATAATACCGCCAGGTTAGAAGCAAACACTGGATAGTAGTAGTTAGTGCCGGGAGTCCCTGCTGACTGTGTGTGGAAGCTGGGGGGGAGCAAGCTTCAAGCTACACGGAGCTTCAAGCTGTGGAATCAGCAACACAGTTCGGAAACAAGACCGGGGAACCGCTGCGCTAAGAAACGAGAGCGTCACTTTATTTAGTTCTGTTAGTTGCCATGGTTCAGTGTGTGGGAGGCAAGCTAACAGAGGTAAACAGACACACGTGGACTTCTTCTTCCCAAATGGGGTAGGCTTCTCTGAGCTCGTCTTCCGTTGCGCCACCTATGGGTTTGGCGGTGAATTTTTTTCGACGTACAGTGGACGGAGAGGTAAAAATAAAAAAGACTCTTCTCCCCCTCCGTGGAGCCCTCTCCGAGAAACGGATACGTAGAAGCATACTGGAGCCTTAAGAGTGTGTATGCATGTTTTTGAGTGTGTTTATTGTGACTTATACTAGCAATCACAACTTTTTATTGAACATTTAATTAACCTTTTGTGGTTATGCATGTAAGCAATTGTATATGAATGGTAAGTATCCGAAACCTTAACATACACTAGGATGTTGCCCCTATCCCTTTTGCCTGGGACCCTCATAGTCTCTTGAAACAGCTCTGAAAACAGTAGGATCCAGCTCAAAGCTCCAGAAACAGTGGACAGGACAATACAAAGGTCAGAGCTAATGTGTGGCTTATCAGTTTATATTGTACAAAAGTGTGGGTAGCAAGATTATACTGCAAGTAAAGACACAGAACCTGCAGATGATCATAAACTGTAGCTATTAGAAGTAATGGAACATGGAGAGCAGAGGACAGCGGATAATCAGCCTCATCAGATACAGAGATACGAAATGTGAAGACCTGTGATTTAAATCATCAAATTCTGAATGAGGTGAGTGATGACACTTTGGAAACAACTGCTGTTTATCAGCTGATTTGCAGGGTGACGGCCCGAAGGAGTGAGTGCTCATGGCTAGAGATTATTCAAGAGACACACACACACACACAAACACACACACAAACACACTGGCTGTGATGGTAATAAGGGTCAGCAGCATCCTTGTTTTTTATGTTATGAGAAGCCTATGTTACAATTATTTCTTTGAAAAGTAGCTTACAGAAGGAAAAGGGAAGGAGTTAAGGACAGAAGAAAAATAAAGAATGAAGGGCTCCGAACTCTAGTTTCGCCTGTTTTTGGACCATTTGCCATCCTGTATGTACAGTATCATGACTGTGTGTCAACTACGGGTGCGATAAACTTGTGATTTTAAAAATATATATATATTTCTAAAAATGTTAATAATACTCTTATGATAATATCCTTTAAATAATTAAGTGCTTCTTAAATAATTTGTAATTTTGGAATGAACTAACTACATGGTTCAAAAAAGTGCTTGTTAACATTTTGTAAAATGTTAGGTTTAATTCATTGGCTTAACGAGATGAAATATAATAAATCAAGTTCAATTATAACTTCATCCCTAAGTTTTGTGTAAAGTGTTTCGCCGTAGAAATTCAAAAAATGCCTAGAGAACTCACCCACACACCCACAATCACACACACACACACATTCGCAATATAGTTTGCTAATGCTAAGTTATCTGTCTACCTATGCGCCACGACTTCAGTTGCAGCTCACACACGTTTGGACAGAAATGTCATATGAGGTAGAGGCTTCTCCCCTCCTAAGTTTCCTGATGGTCGTCCTGAGCTGTTTGAACCACTGGTACAGGCAGCTGGTGCTCAGACAGCCGGTGCTAACCGTGTCTGAAGAGTGCGGTGGTGCAGCAGCGCACAAACCACTGGCCCAGACAACTGTCTCAGCCGATGGTTCAAATGGTGCGTGTGTGAGATAGACAGTGAAGGGGCAGGAGAGGATAAGGCATGTCTCTGAATGGTTGATGATTTGGTGGTTTATTTTAGATTTGAATATGACTGAGTTTGGTGGGGATGGGGGTGGCTCCCCTGTTTATTTGAGGGTTTATTTAACTTTTCTAAAATATAAATGTTAGGAAACAGTGATATCCCAAATGGTTGACTCTGCGTTAGCATTGGCCCTGAAAGATCCAAGAAGTTTAGAAATGCTGGGCGGTGATATGAGCCATGTTCAGATTTGTATATATTGTTTATATATAAAAAACAGTGTGCAGTGTCACTTTAAAGATACATTTGACTGGTAGTTTTATGTAAATTATTTATAAATATTGTTACCGTGAGGAATTATCATAATCATGCAGCGAAAATCGGATGTTATGACAGCTTGACAGCCCCAGTCCGACAGAGCCTTTATAAACCGTGTGTGAGACTTGATAGTCTTATTACACAAGAAGGAAAACATATGCATCTGTGGCTTTAATGTGGATGATAAAAATGAGTCTCTTCACACCTGCCTTCTTCACAATGACCCCACACCAGTTTTGGGACACGGCAGGACCCAATCTAAGGTATATACCAGCTGAACATCAGTCACACGAAAGACACAAGTGCATAAGTCTGGATCAGGTTAAGTTCAGTTCACTTCTCACCGTGGTGGTCTTGACTCGGCCTCCTGGTTGTGTGCAGGTCCAGCCCGACTGATTGACCAGTAGATCACAACCTTCATCGTCCAAACAAGGACTCATCTCACACCACTGTCTGCTCCTGACAATACGAACTGAAGAGGAGTGGGAGAAAGACAGACGAGAACATTTTAATTATCTTCTTTTCTATTTTCGTTTTCATTTTTACAAACCTGTCAATGTGGCCCTGACTGTCCTCAGACTTTATCACAAACTATTTGATGGTTTTGTCTTCAATGTGACTGTTTTTACACTTTAATCAGGCAACAGCGGGTAAATGACATAGAGAGTGAATAAGAGAGTTGAAGAGTTTGAACAAGAAATTAGCCAGTTCTTCTCTTGTGCTGTAAACATTATATCTCATATTGTTTTCCTTACATTAACAGCTTTATTCCTGTGTACACATTGTTATCCCACCTTAACATCCAATATGGTTTGTGCATAATAGTAAATGTATACACCTACATACAGACACATTCACAATAATTATCATGAGATAGAAAAATGAATTTACCCTAAAAATGTTTAACCTGATTCTTGTTTTCTTAACTTCTGTCTTGTAAAAATTTTTGTTGTAAAATTGCCAATTTAATTTATATTATTACATTTTATTTTCAGATAACAACTTAACTCTCACCGTGATATGTGTTTGTCTTTAAATTAGAATTGTATTCTAACAGATCAATTATCTTTTTACTTAAATATGTTGTCATTTAAAAACGTTATTGTAGAAATATGTACTTTTTTCTTCAAATTAAACTTGGAGGAAAACTGTTTTCCTTTTATGTTACAGCTTATACTACATATTTTTAATAATGTCAATTTTCAAACTAAATTATTTTAAATAAACTTAAAAACATTCTTAAAACCAAACTCAGTCCAACAGCAGAGGCATGATCCTGTTTACTGTACACACCTCCTCCTCATCAAAAGCTCAGCTATTTATAAATAAATAGGACATTCTCACAACTACATTTGCATATTGTGGCTCCCCAATTGGCCCACAGAGGGAGAGCAGGCGAGGATGAAGAGGAGGATGAGTGTGTATAAGACGATGAAAATAAATGAAAAGAATCTGAGGATGTTCTCGGATATCCCAATTTTCCATCCCTGTTATTAGTCAAACTCCCAAAACAGTCTACGCATGTCCCACCATACAGCTCGATGACGTAGACCCCTGATGGTGGAGACCCTCCTTTACTGACAACACCTCTCTATGTTCACACCTGCAGTGTGTAAGTCATGCTCTCCATTTCTCATTGTGACCATTTGTAAATATAGAACATTTGTGGATTTTCCCTTTCAAGAATTCTTCCCCAGATGATTAACATAAAAAAACAAACAGCACTGAAGAAGGGTCAAATGTCACAATGATCAAGCACACGTCACTGTCCCTCTGGATCATTATTGTACAACACTACAAAGCAAAAAAACTGTCAATGCCTCAGCAGAAGAATATCAAACAAATATCTGTCAGCAGTCAACAGTGTGTGCATCTAATCAAATACGGCCTCTGTGCCCAGAGGGAAAAACATATGAGGGAGATCAGATGGAGATGAACCTGATTAATGAGAGGAGAGATGAGAGGAGGAAATATCAAACTAGGCTAAAAAATTAAAGACACATTCCCTGAGTAGAATATATACAGAATGTATGTCATCAGTGTGCTGGCTGTTAGGATTCTTCTGTATACACTATTCTCAAGTGAAAACTCGTTGCCCTCACTGTACAGAATTAGCTCAAAAATACTAAACATGCGTTTAAGGTCTAATGCATTGTATAACTCACAATGTATAAACAATGTGCATGCCATTCAAATTTGTTTTTTGTATAAACACTGCAGGAGGAGATATATGCCTTGGGTTTTTAAATGATCTGGTTTTTCAAGTTTGATTTAAAAGTGAATGTTAGCCTTTACATATAAAGCATGAAAAACATACCATGACAAAACAAGATGCAATGAAACGTGCGACATAAGGTAATGTAATGTGACGTAGTGCATAGTAATACAGTATACAGACCAATTCATGCTTCTGCATCAAAGCTAAGCCGTAGTCTAGGGAGTTTGACAGGTCACCAGCCAACGTGACTACTTGAGGTAATGTGATAAAAAGTAATACAACGCAACGTAACACAATGCAAGGTAGACTAACGCAAAGTAATGTAACATCAGGTTAAAGTCATGTCATGCAACATCATGTCAAAACATGGCATTATCTTGTCTTAAGGTACATTAACATTAGTAACCCACACACCATGTAGCATGACATTTTGTATCACATAGTAATGTGACATAATGTAACATGATGTGAAACAATGCAACACAGTTATCAAATACCATAGTAATATATAAATATAATGTACTGCAATATAAAATGAAATGACATGACAACCTTATGAATAAAATGGTGAGAACAGCAGGTATCCTCTGAAGAAGTTCACCACAGACTCACACACACACTCAGTCAGATAGAAGAGGGTTCCCTGCTGTTCGATACTTTCCTGACCCAGTCACTGCCATCAAACCAACATTGCCCTCATTCCCTGCACTGAATTACACTCTACGAGCTCAGCCTGGGGAAGAATGAAGAAAATTAAAGTCTGCTCGGGCCTCTGATACATAACCAGGTAATCAGTTCTCCCTTTGGAGCAGCCGACACTAGTATGATTGTGATAGCCTTTTAGCCCCCAATTATCAAACCAATTTCCTATTGAACAACAGGAGCTCCTCTCAGCCATGACACTTAATTAAATTCTCCAACTGCCTCACACCTTTACTGAGATGGAGAAAAAGAAATGCTCTGGAACAAGAAAACCCTTCTGCTGCTCCTTAATTAATTCAGAGTTATTTTTAGAATTTAGTTTAACAGTTAAAATTAAATGACATAAATGTTGTGCAAAAGGAGTAGTAATGAGATGGATATCAGCATTATGTATGTGTGTGAAGTTCAGATATATGTCTAGGAAATATATTAATGCTAGCTTTGCACACACACTCAACAACCACGATCCCCTGTTGAACATGATAATGTTAACCGGACCTGGAGGTCATGTTGCTAACTTAATTGCTTGCTATGTAAGGGAAATGGTGGAAGATGGAACAACTGGAGTAAATGTGGAAACTCAACCTTGCAAAAGAAAACTATGGTATTGCATTGGGCAAGGTAGGTGAAGACAGAAACTGAAACATAGGTGTAACAGAGTGGAATGCACTGCTCTGCCTCAGTGGGGAATTGAGCTTGATAATCCCAGTCCTGGAACACACACCCCTGAACAACAGGAAAGCAAAGCGGGCTGGTACAAACTTGTTTATGGTTGAACTGCCCACTGATACAGCATCTATTCTGGACCTGTCCTGGTTCAGCCACGATGGCGAGTTTTGGGAGATGAGAGAGACTAGTGCTCTGTAGCAGTCAGTACAGGCCAAACAGTTGGGCTTCAGTCTGCTGACCGAGTTGAATGTGTCTTCTCCTATGTCCTTGCTAAAAAGACAGCAGTGGTCGGCAACTATGTCAAACAAATGACAGTTCTTCTATTTCACCATAGAAGACTGACACCTACATTCATGGGTGTCTGATCTCCATCATAGCAGCAACATTCGTAGCATCACTTCCTCTTTACCAATTTGTTTTCAAAGTCAAGGCACAACATGTTTTGTTGCTGCAGTGCTTTATCAATTAAGCTGAATTACATATATGTATATACAATTGCCACATTGGTGAACAATAATTAAGCAAATTCAGTTGAATATTCTTTGGAAACATTGATTATAAAATCCTCATTACAAACAAACCAGGAAGGGTGAACACAAAGTTGTATAACTTCACTCTGCACCATAGTCTCTTTATAAAAAAGCGCTGCACACAACATCCAGCACACAAACAATAAAAAGTGACAGTATGTTAAGTATATAACTGACGGGGAAATATTCTGAAGTTGCCCTGTACACAGAAAAATACAAGCAGGCAGGTTTAGAAGGGGCACAGGACTAGTTGGAATAATGTTCCTGTATGTGTTTCATGTTCTTGTAATTGTCAGGTTCGGTTTTTAAAGGTGGTTTACGCAAACATTTCACCACCTTTCTTCCTGTGACTCCGCAGCACAGCACTGTACCTCCTCAAGTTCCCCCTGAGACATGTTGGAGTTTTCAAAGAACTGGGTGGTGAGAAACAGCACTGCCCTGTTTATTGAGGGGACAACATGTAATCACCTGAGGCGAGGATGGAAGCCGACAGCAGCCGCATCATTTGTTGATTTATCTTTCTCTGTCATTATCCCAGTGCATCACAGGATTGAGTGGCCAAACCTGGCGCTTCCCTCCATAACAACTCCATTACCTCAGCAGTATCTCAGTGTTTTATCAGACGCCTCACAGCGAGGCTGTAAATGCGGCTGTTTCCTTAAATCATCATGAAGACTTAACACAGTAACTCAGAGAGAAAAACAAAACACAGAGTGGATCTGATAAAAGTAGCCAACTAGGGCCTGGAAAAAAATCACACTGATATAACTGAGCAGCCCAAAATCCAAGGTCACAATCAGTTTTGATACATAAGATTATTTTTTTCTGGTCCAGCAGTATTATCTAATGTGATTAATGGACACAATCTCCAAAATACAGGTGTACCCCTGATGAACAGGATAAACAGACAAACATATATATATATATATATACATTATTAAGATAATGTTTTTGGCAATAAGAGCAGTCATGATTCATAAATCCACCCAACAGGGGCCAACAGTCTGTTTGAAGAGGTTGTTTTGTAATTCTAGAATTTAGTTGTTTTTTATCTAAGAAATATAGCATATAGTTATTCTTAACTGCCCCTAACATGCAGGTCTTCTGGCCAATAAGATCACAGGATGGATGAAGGTGTTTTGAGGTGTTAATTATAGAAAACAGTCAGAAACAGAAAAGAGGCTTTCACATTAGCAAACAGTGTGTAATGGAGACGCAGTGGATTAATCTCAGGTACCAGTGAACACCTGAACACCTGCGAGTGCTGCATCACCACGCTGATTAATGAACGACCAAAACTTAGATCCGTCCGCCGCCGCTCAGCACAGTTCATTTATCCAAAAAGAGAGGAGGCCATTTTGTAATCGCTTCATTCATCAAAGACAGCGTCCAGAAGGAGGGACGCTGTTTTGTCCCCAGAGGACCAGATGAACAGAGAGGAAGGAGAGGAATGAAAAGAAATGAGGCAAAGAAAATACAGATGGAAGAAAGGGAAAAAATAAAAATAGTCCTACAGTCTGAACAAGAAGTGGACACAGAACCCATTAATACTCAACATGTTTTGTACGCCTCCGAGGGGAAAAGAGAATCATCTCATTTGATTAACTTTTAAATCTTTCCTTCATTCATTTTTTCCCTCTTTTTTTTGTCCTTATCAGGTTTTTTTTACATTCACCTTTATTTCACTTTGTTTTCTACATTTTCTCAGAGGTACAAAGAAAGACTATGATTTAAATATAATTATTGTTTTAACTCACAAATAGCCTTCATAGAATCTTAAGTATATACAGATCTGTTTCACAGTTGGCTATAAATATAGCCAAAGTTATAAGTCTTTTTTTTACATATCTCATAATCATAAATTGTCAAAAAATGTGCAAAGACAGATCACTTGATTAAACAATCAACCTACAAATTAGATGGTCTTAATTATATGATCTATAATGTAATCTCTGAATTATTATGATTATGATGTCCGCGCCTTCTCAAATGTACGCGCTTTAAATTCATCATACAAACTTTTTATCCTTGAACAGTTTTTTTGTCCCCTCTCTTCTGATGTCAGAAGTCATTCTCAACAGTCGACATAGTCTCATCTGTTTGTTTCCCCACACTGCCTCACAGCCTTGTGGCCTTTTTGATTCAATGCTTTCAGTCTGATAATATTAATGTCCGGAGTAAAACAGCAGCAGGTTATAACTGTCTTTTTTTACTCCACAGCTGTGTCAGGAGCAGAAGATGTGTATAAGAAACATCTGCTAACATGCTAGTTTTAAATGGTTCCTCTGGACGATGCAGCCTCCCTGTGATGCATGCTGGGATTAACCCTATACAGAGCGGGACCTGTGCACAGGAGCAAACACTCAGACTGTCGTAAGGTATTCCAGCCTGAAAGTGAGCGCACAACTGAGTTTGGCAGTCAGAGCTCTGCTGGTGGGTTTCAGGAAGCAGAGCCGCATAATACAAAGCTAGCGAGCTCCTCCGATACAAACTGACATAAATACCAACATGCAGCGCTCAGAAACGAAGGAAAGGTCATTAAGATCCAGACTCACTATATCTGCTGCTGAAATCTTAGTTTCATTTCATCATTTCTAAACTGTGACTGTAGCTTTGCACCGACTGCACACTTTAATTTTAATATTTTTTAAGTAAAATAAAACTTGACTCGCCAAAAAAAGAAAAGGACACAAACACATAAATATATGTATATATTTAAGTGACAGGAGGTGACATGCATTAATATGTAATAATGGAAATGTAATTTTGACTAATGACTGTAAAATATACATTTATATTAATTAAACTAGCTGACAATATTTAAAGCAGATAAATTTAGAATCATCTCCACCAACTTCTTCCATTTTGCTAAAATAATTGTAGAGTTCACTGATCAGTCAAATTATCTATTAGTTACATTGAAAACCGATCATATGTTGTACTCATTTTCAAGCAAAACATTCAGAGCATTGCTGATTGTTACCTGGCTGTTGGTCGGACCAAACAAAACAATTCTACCCTCGGTTTCCAGATGTTGATGTGCATTTTTCTTTACTATTTATAGAATTACTGGGAATAGAAAAAAAAACTGCAGATTTATGTGTAACATGCAAGCCACATGTCTTTATAATTTTTCCAAAAGTATAATATTGTAACAGTTGCCATTCAGCATAATGAGTGGTTTAACTTTTTAACCATGTTTTCTCACTAAAAACTGCACAGCTTTTATTTGTACTATTACATGTACTATGAAACAAACCGTAAAATTCTGGAAAAAATGTCTGACAGCAACAATTGCCAAACTAACTTTAAAACCTTATAATAATGTTCAGCAATGTAAGAATGTGTTTTTGTGTTCTGTTTTTACGTAGAATTCAATGTGATTGAGTGATTGAATAATCCTTTAAAAAAAAGTTCTAGTTATATTAATTAAAACCTTTATTTTGTTGTTTTTTGAAGTTGTTTAATGTATTTTTTATTGCATTAATATTTAATTTGAAAAAAATATACCAAAAGTAAAATAATCCAGGTAATTTCTGTGAAATAAGCTTTTTTACGATACAAATAAATAATTTGACAAGTTTTTTCACCTCTGTGTACAGTTCATGTGATGTGGGTGCATGAAGTTGTTTTGTTAATTTTGGCCTTGTGACACTATAGTTTTGTGTTCCACCCTGAAACCTTCCACGGACTTTAGAGTTTGTGTTCCAGCAGATTGTAACAGCTAACCCAAACTGACATTCATACCAACATGCAGCTCTGTAAAGGTCACACTGAGACACAGATGAAAGCCAAAGTTTGCTCCAAATACCCTAGAAAGTACATATTCCATCCACTCTGATGTAAGTTTCACTATATTTTAAATACAAGTGCCAACTATCCTGCATGGCTGGAATGTTCAGGTGTCCACATGTTTTTAGTTGTACGGTGTACCTTAACGTTTCATCATTGCAACGCAGTGGTTGACCAGAAGCTGCTGATGGAATTTAGATTCCATCAGCACTCGTGGAGCTGGAAGACGGATCCAAAGAAAATGTAATTTCTTTCAACCAAGAAGACAAACCAAACAGCTTTCTATAATCTAAACTATAGGTCACCTAGAGTTTAAGAAGGTTTTAGACTGTAGGGAAATATAAAACAGGATGCTGCTGTTGAGTCTCTTAGCTCAGAAAACAGGTCATCGTAATTAGCCATGTTTTCCAGCTAAGTATGCTGTAGAAAATATCATCCTAAAGCAGCAGAGAGTATTCAAACTGTTCTGAATGCTCAAAAAACACAACTTTTAACCTGTTCATATCCAACCACACAAACTTGAACCTGTTCAAATCCAACAGCTTTAACCTGTTCGGATCCAACCACAACTTTTAATCTGTTCGGATCCAACCACACTACAACTTCAACTGATTCAATTTAACAAAACAATATTTAACCTGTATGTTGTTGTTGCTCTGAAGATAGAGCAGTTCATCTACAGAAATCAGCGATTACCGAATTACCAGGCTCCCCATTCTGCATGCTGAAGTGTCATTGGGAAAGATACTGACCCCCGTATTTCCCATAACTGCAGTGTGGGACTGAAGTGGGATAGATAAAGTCTTGCATATAGATGCATTGCATGTATGTGTGTGTCAATGGGTTTACAGCAAAACTGGAAATGTGCCATCAAGACTAAAAAATGTTTTTTTATGCTGACATAGGCTAGCAAGCTCATTATAATTTTCCGCACCTATCTTATTCATAGTGGGTTTTTTGATGGTTGCATTATGTTTTAAGACCAAACCATTTGTAAGCTAGAGAGGAAATAGTTAGGAAACATTTTTCCTATTGCACAAGTTTTGTGCAATCTTACATGGAAATCAAAAATTATAAACAGACGTATTCCTAGGGCTGTATTGAAGAACTTTTTTAAAGATTTGTCTTGGAAATAAATCTTACAAGCCCCAAGTTTTGCAATTCTAAGACAAAAGCTCTAAAAAAAAAATCATAACACCAAATCAAAATTTCAAATCAAAATTCCACCACATTTGTATTGATGTGCAATATGTTGTTATAAAACAAGCCAGACACCAATCCATCAGTGTTACGCTGGAGCTCAAAGCTCTCCAATAAACAAGATACAGTTTTGATGCTGATTATTTGAAAATATCTTGGTCAAATCTCACTCAGCCCAAATCTCTCAAGTGAAGCTTTATTGAAGAGACAGCAGGAGGGTGGACTCCAGAGGATCTTGAACTCAGCCAAACAACTGTTGACAGTCTCTGAAGATCACCAGGAGTGCCTGTAAATCCCTGCAGAGTAGACCCAGTCCCTCCAGCTGTTTACATCTTCTCCAGAT
Organism: Limanda limanda; assembly: GCF_963576545.1. Taxonomy (NCBI): domain Eukaryota; kingdom Metazoa; phylum Chordata; class Actinopteri; order Pleuronectiformes; family Pleuronectidae; genus Limanda; species Limanda limanda. The sequence continues at coordinate 25,977,928 of NC_083643.1, forward strand.
GGCAGAAACAGAGACAGAATAAGAAGGGGAAAGTGAGAGACAGCTGGTGATGAAATGCAATGAAACATTGGGCTGTTCCCATCTGGGCTGTGGCTTTCTGAACCTCAAGGTCCAGATAAAGAGATATGGAGGAGATGTTTATTTCCTTCACAAAAATAAAGTTTGCCCTAAGCTGTGAGATGACCTTTAGCCTCGGAAAAGAATGCGCATACATTCTTGTTCTAACTTATTTGAAGAAAAAAGCTACTGACTGGTACTCTGAACACCTTCAAAAAACTATATGCACTGCCACGAAACAGTTCCTGTTAATGTATGTTATAGAGCATTTCCTTTTCCTTGCTCAACGTTCATTAAGTAGGTACTCATTCTGTCAGTTTTGAAACAGAATAATACCCATACAGTATTAGCTATTTGTAGTTGTTGTTTGAATTTTACACACATATAAAACTCCAACACAAAGAATAACTTCAAAATGTGGGAATTCTCTGGTAAGATCTGTAGTGTGTTTTGGCTGCTTGTGTGTCTGACTCTCAGGAGTCAAGTGAACTGGGTACCAACTTTGGTGCATTCTGTGTTAATATGTGGGACAAAGGAACTAACTAGCTTCAGTTATTTCTGCAGTTACACCTCAAATCTCCCCCACAACTGCTCCCTTTACTCTCCTTGTGCACCTCATAGTTAACCCCTGGTGGAGAAACAATCCAGCTGGTCTTTGTAAACATGTAAAGAATCAGAAACTGTGGAACAAGCACTTGTATGCTGTATATATATATATATGTATATATAGCAAGATATATATATAGCAAGACAGGGGCAGGAATAACTAGAATAACTGCAGTTGTATGCCTTTCTACATACTTTTGTTCCAGATTCATATAAAGGTCACTATAACATTTAACTTTGACAACTAAAAATAATCGCTTTATCTTTGAGTCCAAGTGACAACTGATCAAAAGTTGAAGAAATTCCTTCAAGAGGTCTATCACATTCAAAAGGCAAAAAACACCTTGACACTGAAACCTAATCAATAAAATTGTCACACGCACACACACAAACACACACACAGTACTTCCTGTTTCATGTTATATGTCACTTCCTGTTTTACTATGACACTCTCGCACTTTTCATTTCCTTTAGGTAACTTTCTGCCTGCCCTTGTATACTTTACGGTTGCCATTCCCTTGCCGGATATTTTACATCTGCGTCAAGTTAAAAATCAGTTATAGCCGTTAGAGGGCGTTGAGCGTCTTACCCTCGACACAGGCCGGTCTGGCTCGTGTCGTCCCGGCGATCTGCCCCTTCCTGCAGGCGCAGCGGGCCGTCTGTCGTGCAATGGTCCTCCTTGGTTGGCTGCTGTCCCTGTCCAGAGTAACAATCTCACAGGTCCCCGCCGCCAGCTGACCTGAGGGACGCAAGAAGGTTAATCATGTAAATGTAATACATTCCATGACACACAGACACAATGTTTCAATTTACATTGCTGTTACTGTTTACTTCACTTTTAATACCTTCGGTTTGAAAGTTAACAAATAGCGACAGAATTTCTGATTGTGCACTTGTTCGTTGTTTAAGGGTCTTGCTCATAAGCTGATGCAAGTTGAGATGCTTTGTGTGACTGTATGAAACCACTGAGTGGTAAGAAGATAAATACAAGAATGGAGGTGTATCTCACAGGTGATCTTCTTTTAAATGCTTTGACAGCAAGTCATTGTCCCTCCTAATCGAGGGTACTATCCTGCTGATGTAGTAGGGCTGGGCCACATGACTTCAAGTCAATATCACGATTATTCCAAACTTTTACCTCAATTACGATTAATGAACAATTACATTTTTCGTATGTTTTTGTGTGCGTGTCTGCTGGCAAAATGTTGGACTTTTTTTCAATCTGTGGAAATACGTGTTTTATAAACTCTAGAGTGAATCAAACAAACACAAAGTAAACTTCAAGTACTGTACCTGCCCTAATAACATCTGATTAGTGATTTTTGTTGACGTGTAAAGTGAGCACAGGTCAGAGGGGGAGTGAGGAGGGAGGACATAGGGCAGGGTGATATGGAACGGAACGTAGCAGAAACCTGACAGTTCATGAATGCATGCATTGGGGAGAGACTAAACCAAATTAACCAACATTAGCAAAATTAAGTCGGTGAGAGGTTATACATTTTAGTTTCGATACATTTTCAGGTTAATTGCCCAGCCCTATGATGACGTATGAATCCAAGCACCAACGTAATCATCAACCATGTCGACTCTAAAACCCTTTGGAATCTCTACAACCGAAATTGAGAACATCTGAATCCTCTTCAATGACCCTTTAAACTATAAAATTGTAAAAACATTTTCAAATCACAATTAAACCTTCCTGGGGATTTTTGTAACAATGTCAAGGACCCAGGCAGCTAGAAAATGAATCATCACAATCACAACATTTCTTTGTCATGACAATGAAATACTTTTCTCGGCTGTGGCTGAGGGGTAGAGTGGTCGTCCTCCAACCTGAAGGTCGGCGGTTCGATCCCCAGTCTGAACCATCTGCATGCCGAAGTGTCCCCCCATAGAATAAAAAGTGCTGTAAGTAGATGCACTGTATGAATGTGTGTGTGAATGGGTGAATGTGAAACTGTACTGTAAAGCGCTTTGAGTGGTCTTCATCAGACTAGAAAAGCGCTATATAAATACAAATCCATTTACCATTTACCATTCCCCCTGCTCCTATTCTGTTTGGCTTGGTTGTGCTCTTTCCCTTTCAGGAAGTGGCAGCAGAGGGGAGGTCGTCAGGAAGATGAAGTTCACCTGGGCTGCTGATCTCAAACCTCTTTAACTGGCAGGCTCAATCTCCTTCACTCTCTCTCAGCTCCCACATGTGCTCCTGGCTTTTGTGTGTTATGTTGATTCAACAGGTTATATCTTCCACTCATTCATGCACTGCATTACATTACTGAATTTCACTGACTTAATTAGCATCTTGGGTTTCATTTTGTAATTCTTTGCTTTGTTAAATTCTCATTTGTTTGCTTGGCAACCATTCTATTGTATGTCTGAACCGTGAGCCAATTTTTGACATTTTGGGGGTCGTCAAAAAAACTTTTGTTTACAGTTGAATAACATCAGTAAATGAAAGAACTTTGTTAAGAATGTTGTAAATTCTTCTCTTTGGAGGTTAAATTGTAATTGTGGTAGGTGGAGAACAATGCACTGGTTGGTTGTCATCTGTGGTTTTAGAGGGAGCTTTTGTCTCTCTTGGGCATATATACACAAACATGGACTTAATTTTTTTTTGGCTGAGGGGTAGAGCGGTCATCCTCCAACCTGAAGGTCGGCAGTTCGATCCCCAGTCTGACCCATCTGCATGCTGAAGTGTCCTTGGGCAAGATGCTGAACCCTGAATGGCCCCTCATAGAATAACAAAGTGCTGCGAATAGATGCACTGTATGAATGTGTATGTGAATGGGTGAATGTAAAAAACTGTACTGTAAAGCGCTTTGAGTGGTCATCAAGACTAGAAAAGCACTATATAAATACAAAACGATTTACCATTTAATTGTTGTTTTCAGTCATCGTCTTCCTCCCCCTCCTTTACCTTCTTTTTTTCTTTTCTCACTTAGTTAAACTTCAGGAATGTTCTACTGTGAGAAACCTTACATTTACGTTCGACCAGGTCTTGTCATTTGAGACGCATAAAATAGGTGACTGGCCTTCTTCCAACTGTGCAATAGCTAACCCAGATTAGATTTCTGTAATTCTTTATTACCAGGATGTCCCACTAAGTCAGTGAAAAACCTCCAGTTAATACAAAATACTGCAGCACAAGTACTCAGTACAAGTACTCCTATCTTAGCTTATCTGCATTGGCTCCCTGTAAACTCACAATAAATTACAGAGAGATCTTCATCATATATTAAAGAGCTCATAGCACCCTATTATCCCAATAGATCACTCTAACCTTTAAATGCAGGCTTTAGTTCCTAGAGTCTCTAAGAGTAGAATTATCATTGTTGGATAACAACTTTGCTGTATAGTCCAGTACAAATATAAATATTAGAATTGAGTTAAATCATTTATGAAAAACATGCAGTAGAGTTAAGCTTCATGGCTAATAATTCAGATAAAACAGTTTAAATAGTGGAAGTTGTATTTGTGGCTGTATTTGTGAAATTTTGACAATAAATTATTAAAATCTTCACTAAATTCAGCCAAGCCAGAGACTGGTGGGGGGGATACAATTTGGGTGAATCAGAGGGGACAAATCAAAGCCTCTGGTTTTAGTATATGTGTCTTTGGAGGGGGGGGCGGGGTATCTGATTGCTGTAGTGACTGCAAAAGCCCCCCCTGCATACTAATTAACTGTCATCAATAGAGCCATGGACTGTTCCCTCTCCACAGATGACTGGGCCGACAACAACCAGAACCTCAGAGAAGAGAAAAGAGAGGGATCAGTTCTGTGAGACGGGGGTCAGCAGGGTCAGAGAAATCCTCATCAACAACAACAACAGCGGGTGTTTAAAGACGAGTCTTTTCTAAGAAGCACACACTAACAGTTCAACATCAGCCTCTGATTGGGTAGTTGGTTGTTTTGGTCATAAAGTGAACCCTTTTCCAGCAGGCAATTACCTGTAAGGGAAGTTTGTCTTGTCCAACAAGATCTTAACAAAAAGGAGATTGATGCGAATAGAGCACGTCAAGGTGTGATATGACTGGCAAGATAAAAGTGGTGGGCTACTTCGCCTTTTGAGAGTATACATACAATCACATAGAGGTTTGTTGTAGGGATGGGCATTCGATTAAATTGTCTTAATCGATCTTCGGGAGAATTAATGACGAATTTTCGATTAATCATTAATATTTTTATTTTCAAAAATGCACTATTTATAGGCTATATTAAAATGCAGTGAAAATAAAAAAAACAAAGCGTGTTTCCTCATTCAGATCTTTATTACTAGATGAACAAAATATGCGCTGCCGTAATCTCAAGCAGCGGAGCCGACAGCCAGAAGCCGGTGCTACTAAACACTAATAATTAGGGCTGTGCAAGTTAACTAGTTAATTACGAGTTAACTCATCACTTATTTAACTCAACTAATTATTTTATCTCGCATTAACTCAGGTTTGATTATTTATTGTTTTATTGTGAAAGTCAGGCTTTTATTTTGTGAAAGTCTGTTGCTGACTGCTGCGGAACCGGAAAAAAGAAAATAATTGGCGGATAAACAACCATGGATAAGGCTACGGAGCTTTTACATGGCCATTTTCATTTTAAAGTTCTTCCAGACAGCGGAGTCGACAGAACCAAAGTTATTTGTAGCCACTGCCAAGGTGAATTTTCTTATCACCGGAGCACTTCCAGTCTAAAATATCACCTGAATGCAAAACACACAGTTGATATCAGCAAATCACTCAACGAAACAGCGAGCGGAGCGAGGCTTCGGCAGACTATGTTAGACGCAGGGAGGAGTATACATTTTTCATAACGAAGAGGATAACATTAATGCCCTGGCAGTGGCATTGAGCTTTAACTTTGTATTTGCTTTGATAACATTGTTAAGTTGAGATTTACACTGAATATTTTATTTAACTGCTACTGTATTAAATGCTGATGTTAAAAGTGTTTGCACAACAAATGTTATGGCACTTTGGTTCATATGGCAGAACATTGAAAATAAAATTGCGCTATACACTACTTTTTAATTCATTATTGGATTTTGCGTATACAAATGCGATTTATCGTGATTAATCAGGGAAATCATGCGATTAATCGCGATTGAAACTTTTAATCGTTTCCCAGCCCTACTAATAATATAAAAAACAATCATGTTAAACAATAACTTAACCACAAATATATAATACTTAGGTCTGACAGGTTTTGCCACATGTAACTCAAAACTATCAAACAAGGCACCGAGTCGAGAAAGCTTCATAAAAATAACTAGTAACTCACATACAACTTCAGCACCAGCCTACTGATTTGTGTTGAGAAAGATGACATGTAAACATGCTCTGGGGACAGACACGAACGCAGCCTGGTGACCGTCAGTCCAGCTGCTGAAACAACTCGCTCTGAGAGGACTGACGTCGCCGTGATACACAGGTAGCTCCGTGCTAACTTGGCTAGCCTGGGGAACCTTATTCCATTCACTTTCCACCTGTTGAGTCATTGTCTCTGCTCGTTGTGCATCGCAGCTCCTCCATGCTAACACCGAGTTGATGCTAAGTTGAGAGTGAGACCGAGAGCAGGATGCGCCGCCATTAACCAGGGTCGGATGTGCGTTCTTCAAGTGGTACATCATTTGAGTCGTGGCCGAGTTGAACTTAAACACAGCTTCGCAGGGTTTGCAGTGAACCAAGTCACTTTTTAATTCTAAATGGTCCCAAGCTAAACTTCGCCGTGACTTCTTCGTGTTTACTTTGGAAATGGTAACACGGTAACTCGCAGGTAACTGATTAGGTCTGTGGCGTTTTTTTCAAACACTGCCACCCGTGGTCAAATGTGTAATTACCGAATTTATCGATGAAAAAATTATTTCCTTGTCGAAATTCTTAATGATCAATTAATCGATCGTCGATTAATTATGCCCATCCCTAGTTTGTTGGAATATGATGTCGAGACAGGCCATTCTTTTCCCAGCAAAATTCATAGTACGTGAAAAAACAGCCTTTCCCTTTCAAACATAACTAGTTTCTATTTGAATGTTAATGTCTAACACAGTTTCCTCTCTATAACCTTTATGTAATAAGCAAAACTGAGGTTATTTTACACATTGACAATCCCTGTCTGTGAAACAAGTTGCTACCCTCACTGCACTTACACTGACAAGTCAGATAAAATCCAGGAAAAAAGGTTTACATGTGGACATTTATTTCTATGCAGTGGTGGTAAACACACGACAGGACCCCATCAATAACTCTGCTGTAGTCGCAGCTTAGCATGATTTGTAGGGCTGACAGCAGGGTTTCAGCAACACACTGACTCTCCTGCACACACACCAACTCCAGAGTTCCTAAGCTGCAACACAGGTATCCAAGCAGACTCTCACAGGAGGCCATAATGTGTATCTAGTGCAACTACACTGCACAACTTGTCTTTAAAGGAGACAAAAGCCATTTTTAGACAAACTTTGGAAAATTTCTGTACACCACAGCAGGCTCAGTGTGGAGCAGCAGGAGACAGGACATGACGTATACATTTTGCTGCAGATACCACATGTTTATCTATACAGCACATATCAGAATTTATCATCAAAACTCTCTAATCTTGAAGTCTTTCCAAGTCGAAATCATTGTCAGCGTCTTCAAAGTGAATGGCTGCTCTTTTTCATCTTAAAATATTTGTATTCCTTGCTCACTCAAAACCACTGAAGAATGTGTGGAGTAACTAACTTAGATAATTGCCTACTCCCATACTATTTTTTAATGTATAAAAGCACTGCATGCAGTAATTTCCAGGTCAATAATTTTAAGTTGGGTTATTACTTGAAAACGTTTATGAGCTCTAATGTTTAGAAAACATCACTTTCCTAATACTTTCAATTGCTGCAGCTCCTCTTCACTGTCTCTGTCTACAAAGGGTTTGGTTGTATCCCCTAATTCTTGTGAAGTGAAAGGGATCTATTGGCAATTGAATATACAATAATCCTAGTTGTTTTCACTAGTGTGTTTCATCCAACTTGTAGAAATTGTTTTCTTTACCCTAGAATGGGCCATTTATATTTAAACACTTTATATTTACATCAGGAGGTGGTCATCTCATGGAGGCTGCCATATTTTTTACAGTAGCCTAGACTGGACAAACTAAACACATTTTGACATGTCTAGAAGGGTATGGTGAGTTGAGGGGTTCAGCTGCAACATGTCACTCTTCACTTCTAGATTCTACACACTGAACCTTTAAGAGCCATGCCCTGATGCAGGCCACTTGGCCAGTTGGCCCATTCTTTTGTTATTGGTCAACCACCTCCAACACGTGTAAATGTGAGCCTCTGCTCTCCATCTACCTAACTTTAGCCGTTTTTAGAAATAACCTTCTGTGAAGAATTGGGTCAGGACTTTCTCCAGAGGTTTATTTTCTCACATGAAAATGGCAGCGGGAGAGTCTCCCCCCAGGTATGTTTACAACAAATCCCCCAGAGGATTCAGGTGAGGGCTAGTGCAGCAGGCAGGGGCAGGATGTATTGATTCCACTGTGGAGATCACACGTTTTTGTTTAAAGCAGATAGATACCACCCAAGATGATGGAATAAATATAAACACTTATTTTAGACCAAATTAAAGTTTCATATACAAAGCCATTTTTGTTGCGCATGCGAAGCACAATTACAGAAACAATTGGTTCCGAATCTAAGATTAGCTGTTAAGGTAAATTCTGTTTTGTATATACCATGTGTGCCAAGTTTGAACTAAAGCTGGCAGCAGAAGTCTGCAGGCAACTGCCCTCTGGGCCCTATAGAGCCGCAGGCTAATAACTGCCCATGAGCCAAATCCAACGATCTAACAAAAATATTTGGACCCAAAACAAAAAAGTAAGTGATATCAAAATTGGACATAATTTCTCATAAATCTACTGGGGGTAATATGTCCAAGGCTAAGTTTAACTCTAGTAAAATATCAATAATAATCTGGTAGTCTAACAGGAGCAACCAGCTGATGAACAACAAAAAGTACATTTCAGTCAACCATAAATAAAGTGATTCATACAATAATAAAATAAACCTGAATAACATGAAATGTATGCATGTAAAATAAACGTGAGTGAATCATGAGAGGCTTATAGAGATACAAATGAAAGTGTGTAAATTAGAACGAGATAAAATTTAGTTTGAACAGATGAAATTATTTTTGGCACTTAGAACCCAGTCGGAAGGAGATGCCATAGAAGCTGTCCTAGGAATGAAGTGCTTAGAATAAAAAGGGTCTTCCCCCGGAGCCTGGACACAGGAGGTGCTGATGAGGACTGGGAGATGGGATTTCTGATTAAGAGCTCTTAATTGGATGGTTGAGAAGGGTCACTCATTGATGGTGATACTGATGGTGCCTATAGCAGGAATGCTGCATGTGATTTAGAGACAGGCGCAAGAAGCATCGTCCTGACGGAACTTTTGCTTTTCTTCATTAGTATTGTCAAAATTGTCCATTTTGACGTGTTTCACTCTATTATAACGATACCTTTTTTACATTAAGTAGGCTCAGCATGTCATGGTTCACATATTCCTGAAACACACCAGATATTTATTGTGTGTTTGAAACCTGTGAACATCCAGTTCAAAACTGAACTATGTTTAAATTTTTGAAATGTAGTCTTGAATGTTAGTTTAATAGTTTAATCGTTACTATTAGCTTGCTGTAATGCACCTCTAACTGGGTGTCCCTAAAAGCCTTTTGAGAAACAGTTATTTGAAATCTTGCTGGAAAAGAGAATTTTTTTTTATCTCAAGCTATAGAGAGAAACTTGGTCAACTTGGCTCTGTAAGAGGATTTTTTGAGCAAAGTTTTCCTGTTCAATGTAATTTGTTCCTTTACAGTTTCTCAGCTTGTCTGAAAGGCCACGCTGTCCTTCAGCTGTTTCCTTTTAAATCCATTCTGTCATTTCTGCAGCTGTAGCTATTTGAAGTCCTGACTGTCGGGGTGAAAAGCCTCAGCTATCAGACCGAAACGTGACACAGCGGCAGCAGCACTCAGCAGCTGAGAGGGTTTTGATGTGGCGAGCGGCGTTCGCTGTTAGCAGGCTCTTTGTGAAACATCGAATGAAGACGCAGTGTTATTGTTTCTATCGTCTCCGAGTCATCCCCGCTCTCTGTCTGGTGAGTTATCACTCAGGAGGATTCATGTCTGTGGGATGAGGAGTATTTTTCTCTTTCTTACACCTCAACAGGATAACAAGTCAAAACTATGAACCCATGTGTGCTCTTTAAGAGCTTTAGTTCACATTTCACGGCCTTCATGGAGCTACATCAAAAGTCTGCAACTTTAGTAGCATATGGAGTAGGGCTGCAACTAACGACTATTCTGATAGTCGATTAGTCACCGATTATTGAAACGATTAATCGACTAATCGGATTATGAATGACACAAATTCTCAATAGCTATTATTTAGCAAGCAGCTTTTAAATTTAGCTTGAGGTTGTTCAAGGCATGTGATGACTGAAAATAAAGACAATAAAGATAGATACTTCATTATAAAAAATGTATTTTAATAAACTTTGCTGCATATAAGGGTACTGTTGACACAAAAGCAAAGAAAAATCAAGTTTTTGTCCATTTAAAACCAAGGACAGGCAAAGTGCTAATAAAAAAAATTAATTTAAATTAAGTTTCCCTTTTTACTGTGAACCAAGAACAGGCCAAATGCTGGTACTAAAAATAAATAAAAAATCAAGTATCCATTTTTCGTGTTAACAAAAAAGGACAGGGAAAATAACAATAATAAAAACATCAACAAACGAAACTACAGTCTTCTTCGGACTAAATCATTTTGATTAAAACAAGACGTTTGTCAGGCAATAGGATAACATTTCGCTTTTAAACTCGTTAAAAAAAAGTTTAAACCATATTTTTGTAATGGATGCTAGAATCCTGCGCGCAGGTCTATACGTGTATATATAACATCTGACAGAGGCGAGTCCGCATCGTCTACGTTACGATGTCACACGTGCCTCCTCCTCCTCACATGCACGTGTCCTGCTTCAATGGAGAGCAGGTCCTCTGTACAGATACTGCAGGTAGATTTTCTCGGGCCATGTTAAGAGTGAAGTTCTCCAGAACTTTTTACTTCCTGGTGCGCGACTGCGCGCGGCAGCGGACGCTGACATTGGTCCATGTTTCGTCGCTATTGCACATGCGCGACTTTCAGAGATAGGAAGGGAGCGAGATGGCTCACTCCTCAGTTACTTCCATCAGCACCTCCGGTAAAACGACGTTAAGTTCCGCTGCGCGGCACGAGAAACACGCGCTATGACGTCACCAACGAATCAACGACGAGTAAATTCGTCGGCGACTATTTTGGTCATCGATTTTTGTCGACGACATCGACTAATCGTTGCACCCCTAATATGGAGACAGATTAAGTGATATGCAAGGATATGAGCTGCATTTGTTTATTTCCCATTTTCTTTTATTTCAGGTGCCATTTGCTTTCCCATAAACACAAGTTTAGTTGTTTACTAATTTCCAAGTGCCATACGAAGGTGTCAGCAAACCCACAGGCCGTTAAATCCCAGTTAGTTAGAACTGAAGAAGTATTTTGCACGAGAGGTGAAACTCAGGCAGTTTAATAAACTTTGACTGAGAATCTTCACAGAAAGATGCTCTCAAAATCCACCAACATAATAACATTATATTTGAACCATATAGCTGCAAACGTTATAGTGAAAGATTCTGTTGTAGGGTTCTATAAAGACTATCAGTATGAAAACAAACTAGAATGCTGCTCAGAGAGCTTATACCTCCTTTAGGCCTTACACCCGAACCAAAGTTACAAGTGACCAATCACTGACCAGCAACCAGGTAGGCTGTCACTGGCCAATCACAACAGCTCACCTGTAATTTATCAGACACAGGCATCATAATAGGTCAGTCAGGCAAAACTATTTCACTTATCTGAGGTTTATGGGTCAGTGAATGCAGTAAATCAGATTAACAAATTATAATCCTTAAGATTTGAGTCTTGTTTGATGACACCTGTCTTTACTGTTTGGACAGTGTTTAGTTTTAAATGTGTCAAATTTCACCAGCAGCTGGTGTGGAACAATCTCACCTTTTTGATAAAGACGTTGGAGGTTGTGCCGTCTGTAGTCTGCAGTTCACTTTGTTTTATTTCTCCCTAAATTATCTGATTATGACCTTGTCTTATTGGGTGTCTTTTTCACAAAAAAAAGCAGCTAATCGGGAATAAAACTTATTCTGCATTAATGTTTATCTAATGTTGTCATCCTGACACTGTTTTGTTTTATTCTGTACACACAACACCTACTGTCCATCCTGGAACAGGGATTCCTCCTCCGACCTCTTACAGACCTGGTATTACTTCCTAGGAGATCCGATCACAATTTATATGCAAATAATGTGACTGTTAGTGTTTGTGAAGAAAAAAGATGCTGTTTTTACTCAGTCTGACTTTGTATCTGTTGGCGGGAGTATGTGTTGATCAGTGGTAATATTGTGGCGGTGATAAAAAACAAATCAATGTAGCTGAGTAGGCGGTCCTTCATATGTGACCCTGGATGGACTCACATCTACACAGCAAAAAGAATGTGGGCACATGCGTCCCAGACCACCTCTGGATGTGGTCTGAGTGATCAGAGCTTAGACTGCAATCAGGCTGCATTTGGGTGTGTTGAAACCTGACGTTACTGCTGACCACGAGTGATCAGATCACTCAGTACGGATGTTAATGCAAATTCCGAACAGGGCCTCTGCTGCTCTTTCTGAGAATTTTTCAGTTTTTATCCCTTTTTTTGTTATCTGAATATAAACGTCTCGGCACAGAGGTGTCAAGTGCTTTAAGGACAGTAAACCCCCTGAGGAAAATTTGTAACCTGCTGTGATGTTGAACTAAGTGAATAAAATTTACTTGTCTTTACTATACAGACGGATAGTTCCTAATTGTAAATACTTAAAAATGGCTTGAAGAGCTTTAAGAAAAATGATTCACTCAAAAAGAAAACCCAAGTAGTGACTATTTTAATCTCGATTTAAAAGATTGAAGTTTTTTTCTAAAAACGCAGCTCAGATCTTAGCGTTGCAGTTTGGAAGAAGCTCATAATTGCATGTGACAGGCTGCATTAACAAGACTGCTGCATTCTTTCTGATCCCTTGGAAACCCACCCCATTAGCCTTACAGCTACATAAAAGTGAATAATAATCTATCTCATCTCTGTCATTGCACTGCTGTGATGAGGCTAATCACCTCCTGCTCTTCCTCTTTGTGTCTGTGAGCTCTGTGGAAGTAGCAGTCCACTTCATATCTAAAGGGTCAAAGGTCACAGAGGAAGGCGCTGAAGCCTGGACAGCCAGCGACATACAGAGGGGAGGACATTTGAACCCGCGTCCCTTGGAGGGTTGTACTATCTGACACAAAGTCAGGGGATGGAAGCTGTGCACACACACACACACACACACACACACACACACACACATACAGAACCACAGGGGAGTGAGACTGTCTTTACAGGGTTGAATTATATTACAAGAAAAAATAAAGTCATTGGCTGAATGTCCAGATAGTGAGCTTTCAATTCAAAAGAATATATTCACTCCTGCTCTTCGAATATCAGGAGTTGGGAAGTCACATGCTTAGTCTGTCATGCTAGCTAATTATAGCATATATCTAAATATATTTTTATCTGACATTCTTTACATTTCACCAACTTTTTCATTATTGCTAGGTCATTAAAACATGCTAAGATAGCTTTAGGCCTTGGTAACAACAACTTTAAATGGAATAGGGTTAGGGTTCCTCTCCGTCCAGACCAAATAATGTGTAGATTAGTTTTGGCGTGTCACTTTCTGGTGGCCTTCATACTGATGTCAGTGTAAAGGTAGATTAAAGCTCAACTCAACATAAGGTCTCAGAGCAGCGGTGAAACAGCTGTCTTTCTTTTTTTTTTAAACATCACAGGCCCACTTTTCGACGTCAGTGATCCTGAAGTCTCTGAGCCGCTGAGATGAGAGCTGTTGCTGCAGGAATAGCCCCGGAGCTTTCTGCAGGAATCAGGATCCAGCCTGCATGTAGAGGATACAAGAGAAGCAACTCGCTACCAGGTATCCCATGGTAACCACAGAGGGCGACGGCAGGTTTCTGTTTGCTTGTTAGCTGCAGCTTTGCCGGCCCTGTGTAATTCTCCATCTGCAACAGCATAGTAGGATGGAAAAGCCCCTATCTCTCGTTGGTGTAAGTCTGAGCAGAGCATGCTGGGAGAAGACGGCCGTGCAGTACTTGAGCTGTAAACATGACTGAAGTAAAAAATCCACTGTGCAGCAGGTCTGTTCTGTAGCTGCATGTGATAAACTTCAACCACGGAGAGCAGAGAAGTGGAATATGAATTTCTTTTATTTGCAGAGTCAAAGAGGGAGCATGTACTTTTTATTAAGTGAGACACAACGCAGATCCTGAAGCAGCAAAACACAGTTTTTAACATTTAACTGCACTACATTTTTACCATAGAAAATACAGGTGGCAGGTTGACTGGCTGCTGATGTTAGAATCATATAGAGTATTTGTATTTTTTTATTTAATTTATGAATTTTTATTTTCACAAGGACAATGTATGATCAAAAGAAAGAGTTATCTAGCAACTAATTTGCAACTGTTGTCACATGGGCAGTTAAAAGAAGATAATAATAATAATAATAGTGATTATTATTATTGTTATTACATGAGGCACTACAATACATAAAAGTCCAGTAAATACAGAGTTGTTGATTTTAGCCAGAGCTTAAGGCTGGTTATAAGTACTGCAAAGCTTCCTGAGTCTCTAATGTCTGCAGGTAAAGTAATTATTCATCCCCACTACTTTAAAAGAGAAAGCATATTGATTTAAGGCAGTTTTCTGAACTGTTGTACCTTATAAATCTTGTAAAAAGAGGTGGTTCAAGAATATGAATAATTTCTAACAACTGGCAGGCATCTGATTAAAATAAGAAGTTAAGATCAAAAGTGAGTAAATTATATTTTCCACTAGATGTTGATGTGATGATAGGCCCTTGTTTTTGTATCTAGTCAAAGTCAAAGAGAACTTTATTGTCATTCAGACCATACAACAAGAAGTGCAATAATTTAAAAAAAACTCCCTTCAGAGCAATATCGAGAACTTCCTAAAGTCTAAGGGGCTGAGGAGGACACAGAATGTACAGTAATGTGGTGCATTTAACTGTCTGTGAGCTGTGCTACATATTAAAAATAAATGTATCATGCAGACGACACAAATAAATATTTTGCATTTAGAACCTCTCATTATGATCATAGAGCTCAATGTTCACTGAGCATGACTCTCGATTAGGGGTGTCACGATACCAAAAATTCAGTAGTCGGTGCCAATACCAGTAAAATAACACGATTCTCGATGCCAATTTCGATACCACGGTAAAAAAAAAGTGCATTATTTGGATGTTGTTAATGTCATATACGGTAATTCAATGTGCTTGCGCTGCGCATATACTGAGGGTTATACGGTAGTTGCGGTCGCATGTGAGTGACGCTTTGTTGTGAGACACGTTATGCATTAAATGATACATCTGCCTCACGCCGGGTTTACACCGGACACTGAAGCGACGCCAAAGCGACTCGTAAGCGCAGCACGAAGCCTTAAATAACAGCTGGCTCCCATCCACTCCCATGCGCCGCTTCAGCTTCCGGTGTAAACAACCATGTGCCGGCGCGCTAAGGATTAGCGCGGAGCGGCGGCGTTGCTTCCGTGTCCGGTGTAAACCCAGCGTCAAACGCAAAATACTTCCATACACGACTCTTTGTGCCTTTTTAATAAACAAGTCGAGGTGGGGCGAACGTTGCAGCCGCAGTTGCCGTCTTGGTTTTCAGAATGTAAACGTCGACTGGCGCAGCACCATGCTAATGCTAAGTTGCTAACAGCTGCTGGCATCGAAGCTGACGGTGCCTACGGTACTTCAAAAACTTGGGCATCGGCATCGTTTTGTTATGTTAGTATCGAAAGGTATCGTAGGTATCGGTTCTCGTGACATCCCTACTCTCGATGTAGATGTGCTCTGAAGAACAAATCAAACCGTTAGTGCAGTGGTGCCACATTTGAGTGACAGAAAAGTTGCCCAATTATGTAACTATTATTCAGGAGAGTGGAATCAGTGTTAAAAAATGTATTTTAGATAATGCTACATTAACAAAATATGTTATGGCAATATTTGAGAATAAAGAAATTCTAACATTTCAAGAGTAAAGACATAAAGTTGTGATATTAAGCGGAAAAAACCCAGCCTAT
This sequence comes from Limanda limanda, assembly GCF_963576545.1. Lineage (NCBI taxonomy): Eukaryota > Metazoa > Chordata > Actinopteri > Pleuronectiformes > Pleuronectidae > Limanda > Limanda limanda. Next base: position 25,993,866 of record NC_083643.1, read on the forward strand.
GACCATTGGCTCTGACATTTCTGTTGTCACATACAGCCCCTCTGGATAATTTCAGGAGATTATCCAGACTTCGATGCATGTCTGAAAGAAGATTTAGTGTTAGTGTTAGTTTAGTGTGTCCCTTTCCTGCCAACAGTCAGATTTGGTTTGAAAAGATGTACAGAGAACTGTAATGCAGTGGATTTTTTCAGGAAAGTATATATTATCTTCATAAAGAAAAGTCTGCAAAGAAAAGTGCAAATTTTCATATATATTTGTTGAACTTTTATTATTATTACCATAGTGATTCCATTCTTCTACAATAGATTGGTAATGTTGGTGTATTGACATCTTGCCTGCGGGGATCAATCTCCTCCAGCTGATCTCTGCAGCAGAACTCTTGGGCGTTTATTTTACTTTGTTATTTGTCTGAATGAATCACAAAAGCAACATTTTGTCCTGAATGCAGTGACATCAGCATTAAGGCTCCAAACATACTGCTCCCATCACAGCAGAACGATGAAATTAAAACACATCTAGCTTTCTCTGCCTGTGTTGCTGATTTCTTTTTTTTCTGTGCAGTCACAGCTCCAGTGTCGTCTATTCATGAGGGAGAGGATGGTGAAAAAAAGATAAACTGACGTCTTGGTTGATATGAGCATTTATAATCAACAATCTTTTTTCAATCCCCTGCTCACTGACAAGTGGAGTCCCCGTGTTTATCCTCAGAGTAAAGACACGGGAATAGTGATGAGTCTGAAATAGGTTTTGACGGGACTCAGCGGCTGTCCGCTGATCATCCGATGACAGTTAATGAGTTTGTTATTGTGCAGCAGGAGATAAATTATGAATCCAACACGAGGTCGGAAACTGTTTGGAGATGTTTTAATGCCAGTCAAGGCTGTTTCAGTTGGAAAGTCTAACATGATGACTGAGAGCAGCTGTAAGGCAGGCAATAATAAAAGAGAACAGAAATGGAAAGATGTTGGGAAGGTCGGTTAGTATGTTTCTGTGTTTTACCTTCTATTTTTAGGTGCATTTTGTTTTACAAATTTAGAGTTGAATTTAATGCTCGGCAGAGGTGGAAAAGTTGGTGTATTGATAATAATGAAAGTAGAAAAAATTCATATTTATAGATTTATTCTCCAGTGGGACAACAGGTCCAAACTTACAGTCAGAATAAGGACTAAGTTTGTGCGTTTAAAAACGTGTGCAAACTTAATTTCCCCCATACAAACATGCAAGCTGATCTACCAACGGTGCGACTGAGGATTGCGTGCAAAATAGCACCCACTGTTCATTTAGTACGTTTGCCTTAATTATTATGCATTATCGGGTATTTCTACCCAACCGGCAAAGTTAGAGTAGATGCAAATACTTTAATTAAGCAAATGCAAATGTGATTTACAAGGATTGTGACTGTGTCTATATTTAATACGCTTGAAAGGTAGGTTCTAATCGGCACAGCGTTACACACAGATGGCTGCAGTTATTGTGGTGAGGAGCAGACGGCGGAGAACGTTTTTTTTCAGAAAGTGAACTGCACCTGCTGCTCAATATTGGTCAAAAGCATCTCTTACACCGGCCTCCCACCTGTTCTATTTGCTGATGTTTTATAATGAGCAATTTTTTCTTTTGTTCTTCTTCTCATGTCCTGCCATCTTCTCTTAATTTTATCGGTTGTTCTTCTTGTTTCAGACACAGCATTAACTTTCTCACAGAAACTCTCCCATCTCGCGTTTCTTTGAGTTATATTAGTATTTCTTTGCTGTAGCTCAACAACATGTTTGTTTGCCTCCTCCACTAAAACCTCCAATTCCATGGAATTAAATTTTGCTTTGCACTTGCGGTCACTTTGCTCTCCGAATGCTCCATGGCAGAAACCAGTAACACATGCAAAACACTCATTCAATTACTACTGCCTCTACCAAGTATGCACCTGTTATCATGTACCCAATTATTTTTAGAAGATCAGCCGGAAAACGCCCACCAACCAAACGTGCAATCTGTTATAATGCACAAGCAATGTATCCCTCTTTATTTGGGATCTTAGTAGATCATGCCCTGAGTGTCTTAAGACGCAAACAGAACAATATATTTAAATGTTCATCTTCGTGATGTAACTTAAAATAAAAGCTAATTACTGCATTACTTTAGCAGCAGTGTCAATGAGACATCTGTACTTGCATTTGAGAACGGGCATGTGTATGATGTATTAATTAAAAGTAATTTCTAGGACCGCGTTTTTCCACTTGCGTAATATCTCAAAAATCAGACATGTCCTTTCGCAAAAAGATGCAGAAAAACTAGTCCACGCCTTTGTTACATCGAGACTGGACTATTGTAATTCATTATTATCAGGCTCCAGCAGCAAGTCGTTAAAGACTCTGCAGCTGGTCCAAAATGCCGCAGCACGTGTCCTGACGAGAACTAAGAAAAGAGAGCACATTTCTCCAGTATTAGCATCGCTACACTGGCTTCCTGTTAAATCTAGAATAGAATTTAAAATTCTCCTCCTCACCTTCAAGGCCCTTAATGATATGGCACCTCTTTACCTTAAAGAGATGTTAGTTCCATATCAACCTACTAGAGCACTCCGATCCCAGAACTCAGGTTTACTTGTTGTCCCTAAAGTCTCTAAAAGTAGAGTAGGAGCCAGAGCTTTTAGCCATCAAGCCCCACTGCTGTGGAATAATCTCTCACTTTCAGTTAGGGAGGCAGACACGCTCTGTTCGTTTAAAAGTAGACTCAAAACCTTCCTTTTTTATAAAGCTTATAGTTAGAGCTAATTTGTGCGATGTTCCAAATTTGATTAAATGGCAAAAACCCCTGATGATGCTAAGACGCACAGGGAATTTATGACACAAGACACACAGAGCTTCTCTTTCCTGCTTCTCCTTCCTTTTCTCCATATTTATCACATCAAGATAATTCTTATCTGATCAGAACATGTTACTAACTTGACCCCTTTTCCCGGAGTTTCTGTGCCTTAGCGCCCGCGGATGCAGGGCCACAGCTGTGGCCGCACCATGGATTATGATTGTGGATCGCGTGTCGGAGGTCACAATGGTGGATCCAGTTCGGTGGATTCTGTATCGTGCCAGCTGATCGTCGTTGTAATGGAGGATCCTTTGTCGCGTTGGCATCGGATGATGAGGGACCACGACCGAGGCGGCAGCTGATAATGGATTCTAACTGGCGGCGGTGGACAATGACTGTGGATTATAGTGGATCCCATCCTGATGCTGGATCGTGGTCTTGCTGGCTGCTGGCCAGAGACTGTGATTGCAGCGGGACTGCCTGACACATAGTATTGAAAAATGTTTAGCCTAATGGATGCTGCTAAAAATCCTGATGATGTTTTCTTACACCTGACATCTATTGCACTTCTGTCCGTCCTGGGAGAGGGATCCCTCACATGTGGCTCTCTCTGAGGTTTCTACATATTTTTACCTGTGAAAAGGGTTTTTAGTAGTTTTTCCTTACTCTTGTTGAGGGTTAAGGACAGAGGATGTCACACAATGTTAAAGCCCCATGAGACGAATTGTTATTTGTGAATGTGGGCTATACAAATAAAACTTGATTGATTGATTGATTGATTGATACTGTTTAGAAGTGCCATATACGCCAGCAGCCTATCAACAGTCAACAGTAAAGTACCAATACGAATCATTACATGCCATCAGATTTATGAGCTGAGTGACAAATCTTGAGCAAACAAAGAGGCAGGTGTTGTGGAAGCTCAAGTATACGTAAGTTTAAATGCTACATGGAAACACTGATGTGAGTGAGCCAATCACTGCGCAGAGCTAGTTGGTTGAGGTGAATGGCAAGTGTGAGCACAGGCCTGTGTGGTTAAGACAACAGAAGAACTTTGGATAAGGTTAGATCCCGTGTACATAGTTTAGATTCAATTGAAATTAGCTTGTCTTTCGTCTAAAATCCCTTACCTTAACCAATGCAGTGAGTCTAAACATCATCATACTTCTGCAGTCACTACAAGTACATTGTGCTGCAAGATCAGATCTTTTGTTGGCAGCCGAATAAGTTGTGTACGAAAATTTGAATGATATGATTTATGTCTACATCTGATACAAAGTTATATGGCTGCTGTTGAATAAATAAGTTTAGTGATCTGTTAAATGTACTATGTGTAACTTCGGCCGCTAGGGGTCTCTATATAACAAAAGACATAGTTTGATGACTCCGTGAAGCAGTGTGGGATCATGGGAGTTGGTGTCTTCACCACCATTGCTGATGGTGTGAAAATCATGTTCATGGATGAGGTAAAATATTAAAGTTTTATTCACGTTACGCTGTAAACACCAATGAATAATCGTGCTCCATTACACGTGACCAATACAAACAATAGAAGGAACAAACAACCGACAGGCTGCCAGGCTAGCAGTTTGCCATTTGCCCATGACTGAGTTTTGATAGCAGAGAAGGAAAAAGCCAGGGGTAAAGCAGATAGAAAGCCATTAAAAGGAGACCAAAATGAAAGGTCCAGTTGCCTATAGTAAAACTGGGGATTACTCATTGGAAAGTGCCCAAGTCAGCAAATTATGTAACATAGGTCTCATTGGTATTAGACATTTGATGAAGAATTGTTACATTTTATATTTTCAAAGATCATGGTTTGGCTTAAAAATTTTTTTTTGGTTAAAAGAAAACAACGACTGTGTGTGGGAAAAAGGAAAAGAAGCAACTTTCCTGTGGGACAATGTCAGATATTGTGTTCCTCTGCGGATTTAAGGCTCCATAACGACTCTGCTCCAGATGGCCACGACTCATCATTCCAACCGTGAGAGGGCTTTGTAGCTTTTAACAACTGAGGATTTTTGGGGCTTTTTTTGTGTCTTGAAGTTTGTGAGTGTCAGGGTTGATTTTTCCATCACCCAGCAGGGGATTTTGTCTTTGTTGCTGTCCCACATGTGACGGATTTCATTCTTTTACTTTTTTTAAGAGAGAGAAGTTTAAACAATAAGCATAATCGGCGCCACTCAGGGCTGCTCACCGCTCGCTGTTGTTCCACCTCCTGATGAATTTATTCAAATCCAATTACACCCTCTGCAGCCTTTTGCCACGTTAATTTCTGTTTGTTATTTTTTTCCTTTGGTTTTCTTTTTTTCTCTTTCATTCCGATGCAGTTTGTTCATAACGCCCATGAATATATGCTCTACTTAATGAAGCATTGAGAATTAATTTGGATTTTGAAGGCTCCTTAGATAAGCATTCTACACTGCAGGCACAACAGTATGTCTGCATAATAGGCCTGTTTCCAGTATCTAAACGAGCTTCATGAGCGAGCAGAAAGAAGAAAGGAGTCTCTCAGTAAACAGATGGAGATGAAGTTTCAGTCTGCAGTTTGTGTTCATTAAAGTGTTTCACACTGAGACAACACCTCCTGAAATTCACTCACTCTACTTTTCTTTTAAAGTTTTCCTTCAAATTTCACATCTGGGATTTTAACTTTTTCCCATTAAAGATGTTCACATGAGCAGAAAGATGATGAACCACTTTTGTTGTTTGATAAAGAGAGGACAAGTTGACATACTGATCTTTCAACATCTGTATGACAGGGAGAGGAGGGTTGGAAACTCTTCTTCCCCAAAAAGGGGGCCGAGTCCAACCAGAACGGAAGGCTTTACCAACCCGACTTGTATCTGCTGCAGTTAATATAAGCTGCGCTAAATTTGTGTTAGCTCAAGTGACCTCATGTTTTTGTGAACATGATAGAAACGCCCCATAGGGAATTTCATTACAACTAGCATTAACATTCACTTGGACTCATAGATAACCATAAAAGTTGGACATGAAGGTCATTGTTGTTGTCGTTGCAAATTTGGCAGAAACATCCTCAAAGATGAACTGATCAGGTTGCAGGGGTCAAAGTTCATGGTGTCCTCATATGAGTCTGGGGAAAAATAGTATTTGGACTGAAACTGTACTGGTTGGTGGAGGCATACAGTTGCAACGCTGTATCTGTAACACCTAGCGTTTAAACAACATTGTAGCAACAAAACTTTGAGAGGATTCCCTGCAAGAGAGAGGCTCGCCTCTAAAGGCTCCATTATGCACGAATCAGTTACGGACGGACGAACGGACAGATCGGACGGACACTTTTTCATTTATACCTCTCCGTGTTGAAAACAATTCACCGCCAGAACAGTAGGTGGCGCAACGGAAGACAAGCTTGGAGAAGCCTACCTCAGGAGTAATCAGAAGTCCACGCTGTTTATTTACTTACTCCCCACTTTCCTCACACACAGTGTAGGCTACGATGGCGACTAAATAAAATAAAGTGGCAACCAGCAGGTCAAAATGCTGATGTAATCGTTTCTTAGCGCAGCGGTTCCCCGGTCTTGTTTCCGAACTGTTCCGAAGCTAATGCAGCTACACGGAGCTAGCTAGCTTCCCCCCAGCTAGCTACCCCCCAGCTTCCACATACAGTCAGCAGGGCCTCCCGACACTAACTAGTACCCAGTGTTTGCTTCTAACCTGACGGTATTATAGAAACAGTGTCATGATAGAAGTGGAATTAAAGTCGTGACAGCGGGTTTTTGCACTGTTACCACCGCAGTTAGCATGGTTGCTAGCCCGCTAGCCTAGCCCGCTAGCGCCGTTTTGAAAGCTCGTTATACATGTAAAAACATGTGCAAACTTAATTTCACCGCCTTACAAAAAAATGCAAGCTGATCGACTAACGGTGCGCACTGAGGATTGCGTGCAAAATAACACGCACTGTCCATTTAGTACACTTGCCTTAATGAATATGCATTATCGGGCATTTCAACCCTAGTGCGCAAAATATTAGGAGAAGTAGATGCAAATACTTTCATTTAGCAAACGCATTCTGATTTACAAAGCCTGAAAAAAATTGTGAGGATTGTGACTGTGTCTATATTAAGTACATTTGAAGCGTAACGCACAGATGGCTGCAGTTACTGTGGTGAGGAGGAGACGGCAGGAAGAGAGAGCGTTTTTTTCAGAAAGTGAACTGCACCTGCTTCTTAATAATGGTAGGAGGCATCTCTGCCACCGGCCCCCCACCTGTTTTATTTGCCGAGGTTATATTATGAGCTATTTCTTCTTTTGTTCTCTCTCTTCTGTCCTGCCATCTTCTCTTAACTTCATCGGTTGTTCTATTTGTTTTGGACACAGCATTTACGTTCTCACAGAAGATCTCCCATCTCGCGTTTCTTTGAGTTATAGCCTATTAGTATTTCTTTGCTGTAGCTCAACAACATCTTTGTTTGCCTCTTCCTCTAACACCTCCAATTCCATGGCATTACATTTTGCTTTACGCTTGCGGTCACTCAGCTCTCCCTAACGCTATATGGCAGAAACCAGTAACACATGCAAAACACTCATTTATACACTACTGCCTCTACCATGTATGCACCTGTTATCATTTACACAATTATTTTTAGTAGTTCACCTGCAAAACGCCCATCAACCAAACATGCAATCTGTTATAATGCACACGCAATTTAGCACTCTTTATTTGGGATCTTAGATCAGGCCCTAAAGGCCGGTGCATGCTTCTGCGTTTTCACAGGCCCGGAAGCGTAAGAGCCCTTCCGGGCCCCTTACCTACTTACGTATCCTTTCTTACGTGCTTACGTGCGTCGCCCAATTTTTCTAACTAGACGGCAAATCTCCGCAAGCCTCACGAGCCCACAAGGCTGTGATTGGTCTGCTAACTACATCCTTTCAGGAGTCGCACTTCCAGTTTCATGCACCATAATACCGGCGGAAACCACGGAAGATTTAGAAGAACGAATATGGACCAAATAGAAGAGCGTTTGGCAGAAGAGATCCAAAACTATGACCCCTAGTATAACCCATCACTGACTGGCGGATTTGCCGCCAGAAAAAGGCTCTGAGGAGCCGCCGTGGCGATGTAAATAAACAGTCGACGACGACTGCCACACACGAAGAAGAGCCGACTTTGACAAAAAACATTACTCCGCCTAGTGGTCTGGCGGTGAATTGCTTTGCATCAAGTGCAACCCTTGGGGAACCATAAATTAAAACGAGTCCGTCAAACAGCTGCGTAAAAAGCCGCAGACGCCGTTGCAGAAGCATGCGCCGGCCTTTAGTTTCTCTATTGAGTGAGAGTCAGAGAGGTGGAGCAGCAGTTTGTTACCCAGATGGAGGCTTTGCAATGCATGAAGAAGTTGCTTTCACACATGATATGTGAATGTTCACAGACGTGGACAAGGCCAAAGGGGCCCAAAATAAACTAGTCTCCTACGAATAATACTAACAAAAAATATGACTGAGTTCAGAATTTGTATTTACTAAAGTACACAATGGAAAGGAAACATTTTCTAAATCTTTTCAATAATGTGTGCCGGCTAACATTAAACAAGGATTGCCTTAAATGTGCACCTTACTGAATCAGGAATTGTGCATGGATGTTGAACATATAATTGGCCCCTCTGTGTAAATTGTGGACCCTTTATAGCCCCTGATTTAGGAGAATCCTAGAGCTGCCACTGTACTCCACTGATTCACTGTCATTTCCAGAAACCTTAAAATAGAAAGAAGAAAAGGTGCAGCAGAAACTAGTTTGCCTTAATTACCTATAAACACCTCATTGCCTGAGAATTTCATATTCATACTAGAATATACAGCAGTATTGCAATGCACATTGTTTTCCTTCTTGATTAATCTGCTGACTGTTTTCTCGATTCATTGTTTTGTCTATAGAATATCAGAAAGTGAAAACCCCCTGCTATAAGTTCCCACAATCCAAGTGGACGTCCTCCAATGCATTGTTTTGTCCAAGCAAAAGTCCAAAGATTTTCAGCTTACAATTATAAGAGTGAAAGAGAAAAGGATAAAAGCTGGGAGCCAGAAAATGTTTAATGTTTAATTAGTTTTCTGTCGTCAACTAATTGATTAAACGACCAATCGTTGCAGCTTTAGGGGACTATAAATATAAAATTAAAGAAGCGGTGCAGACACTGTGAAACCATAACTAAGCTTGTGTGTTAATTTCACTGTTTCTGCTCCAAACTGTTCTGCTCACTTTACATTTACAATTTTCAAGGTTATGCAGGCTGCTGCTGTTCCTGCAGAGCATCTCACTGGGAGACACTCTGCACTTTAGAGAATGCTCTGATAATGATCACACAGGATCAGTACTGCTGCTGAGGAGCTAAGTAGACATTCTGTGATGTTTATTTCATATCTGGTCTCTTTTAAAGCTGAAAACTGTTTTTACATCCATTCTGTTAGCACAGGTCAAAGCTCAAATGAACCTTTGCTTGATTCAACAGAGGGAGAAGAAACTCTGAACTAAAAAAAAAAAAGCAAGGCTTCATGTTATACAGTCTGTGTTGAGATGAGGATCATACAAACAAAGGCACTTATATCTGCACTTGAGATAGTTACACAATTTCTACTGATCGGTGATAGAGTCATCCAAAATGAAACTGATAAATAAATACTTAGCAATGACCAACGGTGTAGGCTTGGTTTGGGAACTGGGGCGACGCAGAGATCATCATCAAAAAGACTGGATGTTAATTTCATTTTATCAAATAAGATATCAGAATGTAATTGGCTATCAGACTTTTTAAATGAATAGCTAAAATTAAAGAAGAGTGTTACTTATTACTTACTGACGCCTATTTTCACTCTCGCTGTTGTAACATTTCAAATGTCCCCATTGTGGGACTAATAAAGGATTATCTTGTCTTATTTTATCCTATTAACTGGCATTATACATGTTCATTCATTACATATTTGTATTAACTCCACCAATGAGCTTATGTGTTCCTCTGTGTTTGTTTGTTTGTTTATTTGTTTGTTAGAGATTAGGCAAAAAAAGCTCAAACAATTAACATCAAATCTGGTGGTGGAGCGGGGTATTACCCAAGGAAGACCCTCTTAAATTTTGGTGTGAATCCAGATCAGGGGGTCTATACAAGTCATCATGTTGGAGCTTTCTTTAATATTGTAAGAGTTTTTAAATCCAGCTTGTTTTGACAGATATTTATGTATGTGTGTAATTCGATATAAATATGTAAATGTAGTTAATTTAAATGTGTTGTTTTAGGGTTAGGACTGTTGGGCCTTGGCAGGGTCTAGGGCAGGGGTGTCAAACTCAAATACACAGAGGGCCGAAATCAAAAAATTGCTTCAAGTCGAGGGCCACATGGGTTCAACGTTTATTGAAAACTTATTGAAAGAACCTTAGTGCACATATTGAACCTGGAACTAACAAGGCCTATAGAGTATTGCCGATAAAACAACATTAATTATGAAATAAATGAAATACAAATAATAAATAAATAAATATAAAAGTAATAAAATCAGTTTCATTAATTGCTTTCTGGCTTTATCTGCAGTATTTCCAGAGTAATTTCCAGTGAAAACATTTTCTACAGACAAAAATAATTGACTTCAAAGAAAAATCAAATGTCCTGTAGTAGCAAGAGAAAAAACAGTTTTCCTGCAGCATCTGCGTCTCCCACAGGCGCAGCTTGGTTTTAAGAGCCCTCACTGTAGTGATGACACGCCCCCCCCCCCCCCCCCCCCCCCCCCCCCCCCGAAGCTGCAGGTTGAGCGCATTCGGGTGGCTCGTGATGTCACACAGAAACGTTTTACTTCGCAGTTCTGTTGTGCCTTTCCCTTTGCTTTCAGAAAAGACTTGAAATGGCGGTGATTTAAACCTTTGGCTCTGATAAAGTTAACCGCTAATGTTATGATGCTCATCACATGTTCATTTTCAAGGCTTTGCCACACAACAACTCCTGGTGTATGATGCAGTGATAAGCTGTCAACTCACTTTTTCCTCACTTTTTTCCTCCTTCATCTTTTCTCGGATCCACCCTTTACATCCGGGAACCTATACTCTGCCTCCTACCTGTCTTGAAAGCGCCTGTATTCAAATGCCACCTTTCGTTTAGCCATGTTTGGGAGCGGGATAGTTGAAAGTTGTCACAAGTGATATGTGATACAGACTGTGAGGCGCGCGTTCGCGGGACCGTGATTGACATGCCGTCACACGGGCAGTGCATTGTGGGATCTGTCATTCACCATTGACCCGCCCACTCGTCAGCCAATGAGAGCCTGCCATTGGTCTAGAACTGTCACGTGCCCCATCCCGATGTGTTCACTGACCCTCAGGAATTCTCAGTACTTATTTTGTATTGAGAACTTGCAAAACACTGCCGGCGGGCCAGCTCTAATAGTAAATAGATTTTATCATGCGGGCCACATATAATTCATTCGCGGGCCACATGTGGCCCTTGTGTTTGACACATGTGGTCTAGGGTCTAGGGTCTCTATTAGCTCTAGTTCTTAATGTTATTATTTTCTTGCCAAAAAAAAAACTAAAAGAGTTTGCAGTATTTTTGAAGGCCTGAGTTGTGCATGTCGGTGCAACGTCCAGTCGAAGGGTCAGAAGGTCAGACCTGAGCCTGAGAGGCAAAATCCACGGGAGAGGCTCTGCCGACACTGCTACTTGTAAAACCTGACAGGAGTGGAATTAATTGAAGGCTCGTTTCTTGTCTACTCTGGATTTTAGCAGCTGGACACTGCAAAAATCCTCTGATATCTTCAGAGACATATTTGAGAAAACGAAAACCTTACAAGGATTTAAATTATTAATTTATTTTTCAAGTTCTCCATCAGACACTCAGACAAAACTGAAAAACTAAAGTAATCTATCTGTGGTGATTTTCAGCATGAATGAAAAGTTGTTAGTTCAACTTAACAGTTTATATGCACATAACATCACTTTCTAAGGTTCAGTCAGAGGCAGACAGCCCCATCGGGAGCGCCAGGTCATTTTGTCCCTCGCCTTGAACTGTCCATATGAACAAAAAAGGAATGAGTGAGCGGACCTCTTGCTACTATTTAGTTTGTTTCATTATGGTTAAATAATTATCCATTGTTGAATATTGAAGAGTTATGACCAGAAGCAGTCACATGATACGAAATCCCTATAATGGTTAAAATATGTAAAATTTAACCCAGTTTTTTTCTTATCTGTTGGTCATTTTGGTATTTAGAACTCTAGAGGGAAAAGTTGAACCTTTTCAGAACTCATACGCGGTCGATCAGGCGTTTAGTGTGTGGGTCTGTGCCACATTTTAAAATCTAACTGCATGGATTGTGATGTTTAAAACTTATCTCTCCCACTAATTAATGTTCCTATCAGCACTTAGACACCGGGAATGTCACTTGGTTGATAATTGACTTTATCACCTATGTCCCCTTGGAATTTACAGACTAAAAAAATGAGTTCACAAAAAAAACAATAAGCCTATTAATCAATGATGGATTTGATAGTTTTGAAATGGTTGGAGGACCGAAATGCATCATTTCACAACCATAGTTAAAATCTAAGCGACAATTAACTGAATTCTGTCTGTGTGTGTGTCTGTGTGTGCGTGTGTGTGTGCGTGTGTGTGTGTGTGTGTGTGTGTGTGTGTGTGTGTGTGTGTGTGTGTGTGTGTGTGTGTGTGAGTGTGAGTGTGAGGGAGAGAGAAAGAAAGAGAGAGGGGGGCAGAGTCTCAGTGTTTCCTCTCTCTACCATTGTCTCTTATCTTTCGGAATCCTTCCAATAAAAAACAGTCTATATCCACTGCCTCTGTTCCATGAACTGTTCTCCATCTCCCGCCCTTCATCCCCTGTATCACCGTGTCGTCCACTGCTGTACGTGCCTGGATGCGCAACACTGTACATTTTTTTATTTTCTTAATCAAAACAAAACACCATGTCGGTCTCTACTTTAACATCGGCAAATGTTTCAGAGACCTGTTGAGGCCCTGAGTTTGACCTTCCACACAAACACACACTCACACACACAGACACACACACACACAGACACACACACAGACACACACACACACACAGACACACACACACACACAGACACTCACACACAGACACACACACACACACACACACACACACACACACACACACACACACACACACACAGACACACGCACACACACACACACACACACACACACACCATCCCAAAGTGGGTGAGCTACCTTCTCTGAGGATTTGGTTGTGGAGCAGCAGCAGCAGCAGGATGCAGACCGCAGCGGCAGTCAAAGCCCAGGCCGGCCGGAGGAGCTGCATGAGGATGAGCCGAGAGCCTTACCGGCAGCCACAAAGTCCGAGCTGGGATTATCCGGGAGCTGGTGCCTCCTCACGGCGCCACATCCAACTCGATCCCATCCACAGGAGGACGGAGGCGAGACACAGGTGGCATCTCCGGGATACGAAACCACGCACGAGCCTGAATTGATAAATCCAGAGTTGAGGAGATTTAAGAAGCACTGAGGGGTTTTTGTTTCTGTCCCCGGACTCTCCGGGTGAAGCAGCCGGCGGGTCCTCGCCGCGCAACCCGGCGCGTCACGGTGCGCAGCGGCGACCGGGAGCAGCAGCAGCAGCGGGTGATGATGCCCGAGGTGAGCCTCTCCACCGCAGCACGTCCATCAAATCATCAAACCTGCTCCAGACGGGAAGTTTCCCACTTTACCGCCCAACTTACAGCTCCCTGCGCCTCGGATCCACCGAGAGTCTCCGTCCGCTTGTCCGCGTAAATCCCAACAGAGTTTGAAGAAGCGACGCCGGGGCCGACTGGAAGTGTTCAGCGGGCATGTTGCACGTTTCCCCCCGACACACTGGGCAGGTCGTCTGGCGGACCCGCTGCCCGGTGGTGATGGAGTGGAGGAGGAGGAGGAGGAGGAGGAAGAAGAGGAGGAGGAGGAGATGCAGCTGCTGCCACTAAAGGTCTGAGGATCCTCTGCGACCTGCTGCTTCCACAGCATCTCTCTCTCTCTCTCTCTCTCTCTCTCTCTCTCTCTCTCTCTCTCTCTCTCTCTCTCTCTCTCTCTCTCTCTCTCTCTCTCTCTGACGTCACTGGTTCCGTGTGTCTTGGGGCAAATCCAGGGAGATACACCGGGACCCGCACGGTGCAACAGGAGCGACAACTTTAAGGTTGAAATGTGAGGGGCACTGCGAGGGGAACCCTGGTCTTTGTGTATGCAGTTTATAATTCAGGTTGTATGCCACTCTGTAATAAGACACCCTTTATAAAACGTTTATAAGATGTATTAATAAATCTGATTAATAAAAGAAAGTTGTATGGGAGTATAGTCAAGCCACTTACCCAGTTTGTATGAATCATGAAAAAATTATTAGTTATTTGAAATAATTAGTTATATCTTAACATTACGTGGGTAATCATTTGTAGCAAGGCTTTTTTCCAAATACAAGTTTAAACATCCACTAAATGGAAAAACACAACACAACTGAAACAAGTTTTTATTGGCTCGTAACCTGCAGTAATGGTAACATGAACGTGAAAAAATAAGTCTCTATTGGCACTAAGAAATGAAACAATATCCTTGTGAAGTCAAGTGCTTCGAATAAATCCAAGAAACCAGCAGCTTTACGTCACTGTTAGTAACTTGTGTGAATCCAGCCAGCCTCAGATGTAATCTGAACATGTCTGAATTTAAACCTGTTCATGTTTTGTCTCTTCCTATTCTATAGGAATGTTGCTGCAAACAGTGTGCTGCTGTTGTTGGAGGAAAATGTAGATCTTCCAGTTGTTGGAGGTAGCACTGAGAGCATGAATTATTTCAGTCATCCACCGGCCAATTACTATTTTTATGTTTTCCCTGAACTCACACGATATTGTGATCCAATATGTTGTGTTCTTTACTTTCTGCTCTAATTATGTGTTGTTTACCATAAAGAAATATATTATTCAGAGTTTCTATAGAAACTGAAATGGTATTGTACACACATAATGATACAAATAAAATCTTATATGTTCCATTTGGTTAAATAAAATTTAGAAATCCCTTTATTTCTCTATGTATAAATATATATATTAAATATTTATCGTCTTAGACCTGCTCTTAGTTATGCTGCTATAGGTCTAGAAGGTCGATTACATCACCTGGTGTTATGCATTATTTAGTACGGCAGAACGTAAATTGTGCTATGTTCTAAAATTGGGAAGCGTTTAGTTTAAAAAGGCATAGAGGTCTTGATGTCTGTTCTACTGAGTGGGCCACATGGCTTTCATAGTACTGTCATACAAACCAGTAGCCAGTCAGATTTACCTTGAGCCTCAGTGTACCCTCAAGCTCGGCCTGTATCATTGATTACATGGCAAACACAACTGGCGACGCTAAGGTGCAAAGGGAATTTATGACACACAGAGCTTCTCTTTCCAGGTTCCCTTTCCTCTTCTCAAATCATTATCACATCAAAGTTATTCAAATCTCATCAATACATGTTTCTTACTTGATCCCTTCCCCGGAGTCCCTTTGCCTTATCGCCCGCAGATCCAGCACATCATGGATTTCGGTCTGTGGATTGCGTATCAGAGATCGTAATGGTGGATCCAGTTTTGGTGTATTCTGTATCGTCCTGGCTGATCGTAATAATAATGGCGGATCCTTTATCGTTGGCATCTGATAATGGTGTTGGACCACGACCGAGGTGGCAGCTGATAATGGATCCTAATTGGCGGCAGTGGAGAATGACTGTGGACTATAATGGCATCCAATCTTTTGCTTTAATGTAAAGTGCCTACAAGTGTCCCACTTATTGTACTTCCCTAACACCAAGAGTGGGACATTTCTAGGCATTTTCCCTCAATGATAAGTGACTAGACGTGTCCGGCTCATTTTGATTGGTCGGGACATTTCTAGGCATTTTGCCATAATGATAAGTCCCTACAAGTGTCCCAAGTATTGTACTTCCCTAACACCAAGAGTGGGACACATTCTAGGCATTTTGCCTCAATGATAAGTTCCTAGAAGTGTCCAGCTCATTCTGATTGGTCGGGACATTTCAAGGCTTTTTTGCTATAATGTTAAGTGCCTACAAGTGTCCCACGTATTGTACATCCCTAACCACAAGTGTGAGATATTTCTAGGCATTTTGCTGTAATGATGAGTTCCTACAAGTGTCCCAAGTATTGCACGTCCGTAACCACGAGTGTGGGACATTTCTAGGTATTTTTGCTTTAATGTAAAGTGCCTACAAGTGTCCCAAGTATTGGACATCCCTAACCACAAGTGTAGGACAATTCAAGGCATTTTGCCTCAATGTGAAGTGCCTACAAGTGTCCGGCTCATTCTGATTGGTCGGGACATTTCTAGGCATTTTGCTACTATAAGTGTCTAGAAGTGTCCCAAGTATTGCACCTCCGTAACCACTAGTGTGGAACATTTCTAGGCATTTTGCTTTAATAGTATTAGATAATTTAACTGTGTTAATGAAGTGTACAGCATCATGAAGAGAAGCATTTCTATTATTTTGTTAAGCCAATTTTACATGTTCAAATAGATATTCATATGTGCTAGAAATCCTTGGTTGTAATAGAAAAATATATAATAATAGTTGTATTAATAATGATAATGAATTTGAAAAATAAAACCTTTCCATTTTCTTATCAGGGCCCGACCACTGACAGGCACTGACAGGTGAGGCCCTATTGAAATTGTTAGGATTATTATTATTATTCAGAAAAATGAATTGGCTTTTTGAGGGATTTAACATGCTCAAATTCTTACCAAAATTTGCAGAAAATTAGAAAGTGGTGAAAATTTACGTATTCTGGAGGAATTTTCAATGGGCGTCGCAAAATGGCTCAATGGTGCCCCCCGAGACCCCCGGAACGTGTTCACATTGACCGATCTTCACAAAAATCGATACACAGGTGTATCATGACCAGACAAACAAAGACGTCTTGAGGTGCAATGGGAAAAACGCAAAATGAAGCCTGCTATTTTGCATTTAGTGGCCATTTTGGCCATATTCCACATTTTTACTTTGAGGTACTTGTACCAGGGCTTACATCAGATCAACTTCAAATTGAGATGAGTGTCATCACAACAAGATGGAGATACAAAGTTATGAAAATATCGATTTTTCGACACGGTGTGACCGGGGCGTGGCGTCAAAGTTTGATTACATGCCAATAATACACGATGTTCTGTAATGTGGACATACATGGACGATGAATCCTTTGATGCTGAGCCTGAAAACAAACAACTCCACTCCTGCAGTGTCAGTGGTCAAATATCAGAGGAATCTTTATGTCTTGCAAAGGTGACGTTCTCAGAATTGGGACATTTCCTCAAACCATGTAAACATTAAGGTACGGGGAAGGTTCATTCTTGGCCAAAGGAGACGATGTTGTCGTAACTCTACTGTTTATTGTCCTATCACTACCAAACTTCTGTCTCATGATCAGAGTCCAAGCCTGAACAGCTCTATGTGTCAATACTTCCTCAGTAATTATTTATTTTTTTCAGGCAAAATGCATGCAACGCTTCAAAATGCATGTGCTCGGGCCAACCCAGTGCTGCTTTGCAGTCCTAGATATTTCAGAAATTATATTTAAGTATAGTAATCTATTATTTGCTTTACCGGTGCAATGGCCATTGTAGATGGATTGTTTGCTTGGACTGTGGTAATGCTGGTTATAATCGAAATCCATATGACAGATACTTTTGCTTTGATCTTTCATTTATTTAAATTCTCATCATCATTCAGACATTGAATATTACCTCTTTGTTTTTTTTTATATATTTTTGAAAACCCGATTAAATCCACGGGGTGGAAAAGGCTCTGAATTAATAAAATCCTTGGTGCTATTCAGCTGTTGCTTTGTATCTGCAGGTGCTGTGGTGATGATGTGATATTTACATTTTTCATAGTAAAGTCCAACATTTTCACTGTGAAATAGATCATTTCAGGATTGTCACTGTAGAAGATAGATCATTTCAGGATATTTCAAGGTACCTAAAAAACACTTTGCTCAATAAGTTCAGAGAGAGACTGATTTGCCTGTGTTCAGGAACTCTATGACTACCTACATATTGAATATCAAACATTTTTACTGTATGGATTTGGGGATTTTTCAAAGTAAAGTCCAACATTTTCAGTGTGGAATAGATCATTTCAGGATTTTCACTGTAGAAAATAGATCATTTCAGGATATTTTAAGGTACTGTAAAAACACTTTGCTCAGTAAGTTCATAGAGAGACTGATATGCCTGTGTTCAGGAACTATCTGACTACCTACATACTGAATATCAAACACTTTTACTGAATGGATTTGAGGTAAAGTCCAACATTTTCATTCTTTATTAGATTGTTAGTGCTTGTAATATATGATGAAACTGATTTCATACCTGTTAAGCCCATAATGGGATGTTCTGTACATTAAGGTGATGATCTGTCTGGAGACAGTTGTTGATTACACTGTCTTTTCCGCAGATGTTCCAGCACAAATATGTGTCCTCCATGTTGAATGATGGCTGGTTGTCTGTTGATGGAGACGTGTGGTGATGATGACAACAGCTCTGCAGTTCCCTGCTCTTCTGTCTGAATGAAAGAATCCAGCTGATTGATTGATCAGCCTCAGAGGCTCCAGGTTACGCTCAAGCTCTTATCAAAGCTCTCAGCAGCTCTGCATGTGACACACAGACTCCATCACAGCCGCCCTTCGGCTCAGATCTTGACCCCTCTCCATCAGGTCGCGGTCTCTGGGCATGCACCGGTGGTGATTATTGCTGATGTTTTCTGCAATCGATTAGATTTCCACTGAGCCTTCACTCAACGACCGGCGGTATCGCATAGACAAGTCTGGAGAAAGAGATCAACACAAACACTGTCAGGACTCATTTGGTGTCTATAGCAGCAAAGGAAATGAAAACTGTCCGTCTGACGGGATGGACAGTCAAGAGGAGATCAAGACCGTCTAGGCCTCAAATCATCACCTGACAAATAACTGTGACCACAAACTCTCTCAAACTCACAGCCCACTTGGAGGAAGTTGAATCTAGATATCACTTCATCTTTCTTAAAAGGATAGTTCACCGAGGAATGAAAATTCACTCATCATCTACTCACCACTATGTCGAGGGAGGGGTGGATGAAGTGTTTGAGTCCACAATACACTTAAGGGTGTCAGGGGTAAACTTTGTTCCAGCAAATTACAATACAAGTCAATGTTGAGCTATTCTTCAGACGTAAAAAAACAACAGAAAAAACATAACATGCCTCCTTACTGCTTGTGTGGTATCATCCAAGTTTCCGCAAGCCCTGACATTCATATTCGACTTGAAACGGCGTCATTTACACAAGTGTCCACCAGAAGTGGCTAAGCTAGCAGACGTTATTACGCCCGACAGTCTTTGAATGCATCTCGTCGGAGATATCAGCATCCTTTTAGGCTAAAACGTGGTATAAATGTCCTTGTTTCAAGGTGAATATGAATATCACGGCTTGCGGACACTACACGAGCAGAATGGAGGCATGTTGTGTTTTTTTTCTGTTGTTTTTGATAGAACTTCAGAACACAGACTAACCATTTCCTTATTTGATGAACATGGATGAGACCCTTGATACACAAAAATTGACAAATTATGTTAAATCTGCTAGGTTTATAACCTTGAGAGTGACACGATTTAGCAAGGAAATTATGAGTATAAATGACAGATTTGGAAAAGAAAGATGGACTCAACATCAAGTCATGAGGATCTGTTACATCTTTCACTTGAAAACTAGGGGTACACCCAATATTGATGCAGAGAGGAGAACTGTCACTGCCTGGTACTGCTGCTACTTCAAGGAGTATTTCAGGATGTCAGTTGACAGTTTGCAGAACCGTGAATGTGCAGCTATCACAAACAGCACACATTCTAATTTGTTTGATGTGTTAATTTCGAAAATATCTAGCTAATGCCAGCTTTCACATCAGCGACAGAATTTCGTTGAGCAATATTTTGACTTTTCTTTTTACATGTAAATAACATGCAAATTTATTGCATGGAAAAAGAGACATCTTAGACATCAAACAAAGTGTGGGAGGAGAAAGTGTTTAATTTAGCTTCACCATCAACACCCAGTCGATGTAAAAGGAAACTGTTTTATCGACTATTAATAAGTTCTGTATAGAATTTCAGTTTTGGAGTTTTCTTATTGTCGGATTTCTTGTGCACGGTTCATCAGTGCAATACTACAGCAGTGAATGAACAACCAAAGATGTTTTCTATTATATTATATTATACATTTCTAATGAAAAGTGACAGCAAAACCACCGCAGCTTAACCAATGTCACTGACGCAAGATGTAAATTTGATTCAAACTGTGTGTGAATGGTGAACTAAGTGGAACCTCCATAAAGTCAACACCATTAAGTGTTTCCTTGTTGTTGCTGAGGACAAACTGATAATGAGTTCTCCACCTATTTTTTTTTCTTTCCAAACATGCTGCAGACGTGCATGCAGACAAGTGCGTTGACTGTTTCTGATGAATAATCAAGTGGAAGCCACATTAGAAACCCTCTGGGGTTTTTTGTGTTTATTTCATGGAAATCAGCTCGATGTGTGCTTCACCATCAAAACTCCTCCAGACTGATAGTAAACAATGATTTTCAGCCGGCATGAAAGAAGCAGAGGAAACTCTTTACTCAGCATGAGACAAATGCAAATTCACCACAGAAAATCTGCACACAATCAACAGCAACGACACAGCTGGTTTTAAATCGAGGAGTGTTTCTGCTGATTCCTCTGCAGGAGAATCTTATTTGACACCGTATCTGTTTGTTTATTTGGTGTCTGGCTTTTATTTTGCTTCCCCCGGAGCCAAATGAACTCAGCAGCAGAGGCAGATTTACTCTGACAAATGCTGTTTATTCGGTGATGAGCAGAGAATATGTGGAATGTGGGATCGCACCCAAGACTAATGAGAGACCTCGTTTTACCAGTCCACAGGAAAACAAAAAGACTCACACTCACAAGGGTCTTCTGTGGTCTACAGTGCATGTGTCTCATTTAAAACTATTAAAGCAGACATCTACATCCTGTTATTCATCAGCCTCCGGCGTATATCTTGCCATTCTGAGCACAGCAGCATCTAGCGCCTCTTCTCATGTAGAGTATCAGATTGTTCGATGTTGCGTCTTGTTATTGTCACGTTGACAATATGAATTCACCCACTCTTTTCTGCCCTCTCATCAAAGCTATGCCCCCAAAACACATGACCGCTATTTGGTCCTATAGCCTTTTTAACTTTAATCTTTCTTTACTTGCGTTGCCTGTTTGCCTGTCACGGAATCAGGACATATGGCTGCTGCACTGTTACGTGTCGGGCAGGTCAGTTAGTGACAGATGGATACACCTATCAAGCAATTTAAATTTTAGGTGCTTAAGGAAAGATCATAAGATAATTAAATCAGTCTGGAAACATGAGCTTCTGGACCAAGCAACAGACCAACACTTTTAGCTTGGTTTTCAGTTGATATCCTGTATTTAAAGGGATAGTTCACTGAAAAATAAAAATCCACTCATTGTCTACTCACCACTATGCCGATAGTGCTTGGATGACACCAGTATGGAGGCATGTTGTGTTTATTTCTGTTATGTTAGCTCTGGTCTTGTGTAAGTCTGAAGAAGGATTAATAAACAATAAAGTTTACCCCTGAGACTCCAAAAGAGTTGTGTGGACTCAAACACTTCACCCACCCCTCCATCAGCATAGTGGTAAGAAGATAATGAGTGTATTTTCATTTATTCCTTTAAGCAGCATTTCTTCACAACAATGTGAGTATACTGGTGAGTGGTATAGTGAAATATGACTCTCTGACAGCAACAGTCTGATTACACACAGCAGCAATAAAGCTTAAGTATCAGTGATTAAACATGATGGCAGAGCATGACATTTTATTACCATCTGGGTTAGTGAATCACAGCAGAGTGAAAAGTGACTCTCAGAGGAAATGATCAACTGCAGATCAACTATTTCAACCTCTGCTGATTTCACCCACAAAGAAACATGAAACTTACGCCTGTAAACTGCAGCTCAGTCACATGTTTATTTCTAATGTTTTGTCCTACATTCATAATGAGGCAACGTCTTTGATCTTTTAGCACAGATTCAATGTCTGTATCTGTTGAATATGTCACAAACATAAATAATTGCAACACCTCTTAATTTCAAAGTAAAATCTGTATCTCTGGATTGAATCCATTTGTCTTAACTAGGTTTTATTGTTATAGCAGGACCAGAAGACGCACAGCTTCAAAGCACAGAGTCCCGGCATTTAGTTGAGTATAGATCTACTTTATTCAAGGAATGCTCCACAGCAGACATGTAACAGAAACATTGTGGGCACTGCCACAAGACTAACAAGGACCACAACATGGTGATTTTGAACTTTTTTAAACAAGAAAAATCTGTTTTTATAATAAAATGATTGATTTATTCAGTCCATCCAGGCTTTGGTCTCTCCTGCTCTCTGCTCTCCTTCTGACACTGACAAACACACAATGATAAGACTTTTAAAAACCAGTGGTGTATATGAAAGCCATACTTGAGTAGAAGTACAGATATCTTACCTGAAAGTGACTCTGGTAAAAGTAAAAGTCATACGTAGAAAAATGACTTGAGTAAAAGTCTTAAAGTAGTTCATATTAAATGTACTAAAGTATTGAAAGTATTTGGTTCTTGTACTTTTACTTCAAAAGTAAAAGTACAAGCAACCAAACTTAAAAATGCAAAGTGCATTTTATAGTCCATACAGACACGAAACAACCAAATATACATATAATGTATAATTTGGGACCCCAGATGCTGAGGTCATGATCAAAATATTTACTAAGTGAATTTTCAGCTGATTTTTAAGCCGTTTGCTTTATATTACGAAATTTGAAGATGTTTATATTTCTTACAGAATGCTTGGTTACATGAAAAATGAAGTCTTTCATATAAAAACATTTGGTCCTTTTTAGATCATAATTTAGTATTATTTCTATAATCTAAATAGGTCTATTATTTGCTTTAGCTTGCTTAATCGTTATTTAGGTAAGTGATAAAGTTCTTATGGAAATGGTTCACTAATTTGACATCAGGCAAAGCTAACGCAGAGAGAGTAGCTGAGCACAGACAGGCTGGGACAGATTTACTTTTCGTCTTTGTAAAAACTAAAGAAATTAGTCTTGTTGTTGTGTTGAACTGTGTAGTTATGGAAAACACCTTAACTCTATTGTAGGAGACAAACTGTTCAGGGTCATTGAGAGCGGTTGGAGGGTCAGAGCCACGGGACAGGGGCCCACCGCGTAAAACAGTAAAAATGGGAGGAATATACTTGGAGAAAAAATGATTGTTTCCATTCCACTACTGGGTGAATGAAATTACTTTTATATTTATATTAAGTTCTGATGATGATCTTGTGAACTATAAGTGCAATCAGCTTGTTGTTCACTGGTCAAATGTGACAGACAGGAGCTCAGACAAATGTGAGGATTCACATCAGTTCTAGACAGTGTGACGAGATAAAACTGCTTTGATTTTTAGATTGGCATGGCTGGGTCTAGGTGCAGCTACGCGGTTGTAACTCTAAAAGTGGCTGCTGCAATGAATTGTGGGAAAGCATTTCCTCCTTTCCTTTCACAAAAAATTGTCCAGTGTTTCCTGATAAAGGAGATAAGTTATGAAAGCAAAGAAGCTCCTTTCCTAATTATTCAGAGAATTCAAGCTGCTCTTATTATGGCGGCCATTGAAATACTTCCAGGTTATTTTAGCCTCCAGTCTGATCACCACCTCCTTGCATTAACCTCACCTTCCTTTTTGGTATTCAGCTGAACTTTACCAGTCCTGTTCAGAAAACTTTTTTCTGATTTTTGTATGCTTGCTCTTCACTTACCGAGTCTCATCGTCTTCCCCCAGGATCCCAAGGTTACCTGCTCTGCACAGTCACCCCCAGCAAGCTCCCTTGTGTGTTCCAGGGTCAAATTGTGAAACTTAGTAACAGATATAACAGCAGTGTTTAAACTGTGTAGTTTAGTGGAAGGTTACTAGACATGTGTGATTGGAAAATGTGCCCTCTTCTTCTTCACCAGCTGTTTATCTCAATGCACCAACTCCTAATATTCACATAACAGCAGTGGCATATTATTTTTAGGGCTGGGCAACGATTAAAAGTTTTAATCGGATTAATCGCATGATTTCCCTGATTAATCACGATTAATCGCATTTGTATACGCAAAATCCAATAATGAATTAAAAAGTAGTGTATAGCGCAATTTTATTTTCAATGTTCTGCCATATGAACGAAAGTGCCATAACATTTGTTGTGCAAACACTTTTAACATCAGCATTTAATACAGTAGCAGTTAAATAAAATATTCAGTGTAAATCTCAACTTAACAATGTTATCAAAGCAAATACAAAGTTAAAGCTCAATGCCACTGCCAGGGCATTAATGTTATCCTCTTCGTTATGAAAAATGTATACTCCTCCCTGCGTCTAACGTAGTCTGCCAAAGCCTCGCTCCGCTCGCTGTTTCGTTGAGTGATTTGCTGATATCAACTGTGTGTTTTGCATTTAGGTGATATTTTAGACTGGAAGTGCTCCGGTGATAAGAAAATTCACCTCGGCAGTGGCTACAAATAACTTTGGTTCTGTCGACTCCGCCGTCTGAAAGAACTTTAAAATGAAAATGGCCATGTAAAAGCTCTGTAGCCTTATCCATGGTTGTTTATCCGCCAATTATTTTCTTTTTTCCGGTTCCGCAGCAGTCAGCAACAGACTTTCACAAAATAAAAGCCTGACTTTCACAATAAAACAATAAATAATCAAACCTGAGTTAATGCCAGATAAAATAATTAATCGAGTTAACTCATCACTTGAGTTATTCACTCGTAATTAACTAGTTAACTTGCCCAGCCCTAATTATTTTGCAAATTTTTCTGGAAATGGTGTTAGAATTCATGGTGCAGTTGAAATATGATTTCAAACAAAAAGACTATGCAGAGACTCTAAACTGACAGAGCTCAACGTGGATGTTGCCCCACATTTGTGATTTTTTTTCTCTCTCTTTACTTCTCTCTGTTTGTTCACTTACACACCTAATACACATTCATTCAATCATTCCCTGTGTGTATGGATGGCTTTATAACTAATATAACAGCCTTTAAAATGAAACTTTTTATTCTTCTGACTTTTCTACACAGTTTCGTGTTTGCTGAGTATTTAATGGTGCGTAAAACGATTAATTTCCACTTTTCCCTGAAGAAAAGATGAGTGATAGATTTTTTTTATAACAAAGCGTCTTAAAAACAAGCAGAGAATTCAACGACCAAATATTACAGCTGTAAAACAACACCGGGTCTTAAACAGTGTCTGTGTGAGCACAAGCTCTTCGACTGGCTCAGAGAGAGAGAGATGAATTTAATTTTGCTATAAAAAGAGGGGATGCAGTGAATGAGACTGGCCTCAGGTCAGCACTGAGCACATTTCCTCAAAATTCAATCCGAAATTTACATTCTGTGTCTTGTCATTGTTATGCAGAGCCACAGAGTTTCTCAAAGGCAAAGTATAGAATATCTGAGTGAACTGAACTTAAGCTCTTTCTCGTTCTTATTTATCTCTCACGCTTTGATTGTTGGCAGAAGTCTGACAAAAATTCATACAGAAATTAGGTATGAATCTTTAGGGTTTGATTCAATTAAAAAGTATTATTTCCCTCAAGGCAAGTGTATTTGCACAGCACCTTTCAAAAGAGTAGGTAATACATAGTGCTTTAAATTATTTTATCATAAAATGCATTAAGTAGATACAAAGACAAACACATGGAATAAAAATAGACATTACAATAGAATAAACAAATTGGCAACACAAAGTAGAAGACAAAAATGAACAAAATACAATACAGCCACCGTGTAGTGCATGATATTGATGAATTGAATTCATTAAAATGCAGTTAAAGACAAAGTCTTAAGCTATGTTTGGGTCAGGCCTGCTCTACGAGTTTTTCCAGATATTTGAAGAATAAAAGGCCAGATCTGCTTCTTCAGGTTTAGTCTAGATGCTGTGAGCAAACCTGTTCCAGGACAACTGGTCTGAACGGCTAAGCAGAAATATTTTGGCCGCAAACCATTTGCTAAACCAACATGTGAGTTTTTCAGTAAATTCTCTGACAATCTGGAAGCCAGTTCCCTAAAGTACTACCTCATCCTCCACAGGTTTTGCAGAAACTGTTTTTTTGATCACTGTTCTGAGAAATTCAAATCACATTCAAGTTATTTTTGTTCAGTTTATGGAAAGAAAAGGCCCATGAATTTGTTACCTGTGGCCCAGTTTTACATTTACCTTTAACCCCAATTTATAGCAGCAGCAGATAAAGCTGTTAAAATCCCTGTAAATAAATAAAACTTGTTTTTATATGAAAATGTTTTCGTAAAGCTTTGTGCGTGTTTAGCCACAGAAACAACTTGGTTAGTTGCAGGGAGAAATTGTGGTTTGGGTTCAGGACAGTGTATTGTCAAGGTTAGGTTATTGGACAGATCATGGGCATGATTACAACAATCCATCCCAACCTGCTCCTTATGCCGACCTTGAATTACACATCTATTGCTCCTGTCATAATTCCTGAAGCCTCTAGAGACACTGTTTCTCTAACGTAAATACATTTGATGTTTAAACTGATGTCACCTCACGATGTATCACACAAAATGTACCTCTTAATGAAGCTTTTATAAATACAAAACCATACAGATGATCCCTGGGGATATTTTTGATCAGAAGATAAGGTCTCAAGAGCTTAAGTTAGGTTTTAGAAGTGCGGTGGCACATATGTGTAAACTCCGAAACTTGTTTCCGAATACTTCCTGATAGTTACCTTCGCCAAGGAGGTTATGTTTCCGTTTGTTGTTTGTTTGTTAGTTAGCAAGATTATGCATGGATTACCACAGAATCTGGTGGAAGGATGTGGTATGGGTCAGAAAAGAGCCCATCAAATCTGTGGAAAGAGCATTTGATATTATGTAAATTAATTTGTAATCTCAAAATAACTTTCTTCTGAGCCTTAGTATCTGAAGGTTTTTTTTCAAGGTTACGTACATTCCCAACAAATGTCACCAGTGAGGCGGGCGTACAATACGACACAATATTTATGACCCTCATTTTACTCTAGAAATCTGGAGTAACGTAACACACAGATTTTGGAAGGGACGATTGGATTTAAGGTGCATTTCTCCCCTTCCTTCTCCTCCTGACCCCGCCCTCTCTAATTGCCACATTATTCAGCGGGCGTCGCTAAAGCTTGGGCCACAGCTGGATTTATGGTCTGGCTTTAAGTCAGAGGTAGGGCAGCAAATTATGCAGATCACAGCGGCCTGTGTGGAATTATTACACTCACTTTACTGCACAGGAGGAGCATTAATTAAAGGAAACACAGAGGTGATACATCAGCGGAACTGTCGTTTCATTTCCCACAGCAGACACACACAAACCAGACTGTGGGTTATACTGGATACTCAGCATGGGGCTCCTGTATTAAGTTATACAGGAAGTTCCACTAAATACTCTGTTCTACAGTGTAAGGTGTTTTGTTCCAAAGCACTGCTGGTGTGTCATTTTTTCAATATTTTTTGAATATTGTTGCAACTGTATAATCAGTGTTAGCAGCCTTTTAAACTCAATGACTTGTTTAAGGTGTCTGGGTTGAGCTGAATATAGAACCACATGAACATGTGTCATTAAAGGTCTTGATGTTGCACTGCATGTTTGGAAAATAGCTTGAGCTTTGAAGAGTTTTCAATCAGATCAGCTGTTTGGAGTATGCTGGTGTGAAGCCAAAAAGTATAAGACTTTATATTGAATTGTGTAAAGCTGTGACTAATAACTGTGTTTATTTCTTGGTTTCTAATGTCTTTCCTTGTCGTGTGTCGCACGAAGAAGAGCGATTTATTTACATCGCCACGGCGGCTCCGCAGAGCCTTTTTCTGGCGGAAAAATCCGCCGGTTAGTGACGGGTTATACTAGTGGACATAGTGTCGGATCTCTTCTGCCAAGTGCTCTTCTATCTGGTCCATATTCGTTCTTCTAAATCTTCCGTGGTTTCCGGGCATGAACCGGAAATGCGACTCCGGAAATGATGTAGTCAGCAGACCAATCACAGCCCTCGCGGCCGGGTGACGCTTGCGGGGCTTTGCCGTCTAGTTAGAAAAATTGGCCAACGCACGTAAGGACGTAGGAAGGGCCGTGAGGGGCCCGGAAGGGCTCTTGCGTCTCCGTTCCCGTGAAAACGCAGAAGCATGCGCCGGCCTTGAGCCAATGCAGGTCACGTGATAAATGATCCAAAGACTCGTACCCGAAGACCCAGTAGGGAAGTGAACGAATCATTTCTGCTTCCTTGACTGAGCCTATGGAACAGTCCCGTTGCGCAGCCCCCCCCCCCCCCCCGTTGAAATGAACGAGTGACTCTAGTAACAACTAGGAACATTGTTTTTTTCATGACCGATTTATATCCTTAACATTGATCTTGTCGGAATCCCATGTCATTGACCTGGTCATGCAATTCCTATTGTGGGTTTCTGATTGACATTGCCCAACCCCTTTCTGTGACATTACCCCCATGAAGTCAAGTGATTTCAGTCACATGATATCCGTGCTAACCTACGGCAACATCTTTTTAGAATGGGAATTAAACAAACTAAAGCTTAGGTGTCCCACATTACCCAATGTCCCTGATTCACCCCTACCCTGGAGCCTGTTGAACAAGAACATTTTGGAGGTTGCTGAAAACATGTTGATGTAGAATGGTCCTCTATTACCATCACTGTTCTGACCAGATACGAGAATAGTGGTAGTAAAGTAGGACTAGAGATGCATGAAATCATACTTAGGTGGAATAACAACGTAAATGTACATTGCAATATCCCAGCACTGCTTTACCACTTAAGACTTTTGACCTAATGTTACCTAGGGCGGTCATTTCAGTACAATCAATACTGTCATCACTAGACTGCACTGTGACAGAAACAAAATATTGTCACGCTGATGTGTTCTTTGTATGTATTCTATTGTTCAGGCTGAAACTCTCATTTTTTGGTTCTAAGGTTTTGGTTTTGTGTATCATAATACATCCATTATATGGGATTTCAAGCATGTGTAACGGTGTAAATGTGTTGTATGTTAAATACAACGTGTAACTGCAGTCACAGTTTTTGATGTATTTCTTTTATTTTGATGTATGTGTCTTATTTTGAAGGCCCACAGCGGGAGCTTCTGAGGGATTAGTTATATGCAACTTTCTTTTGCAGATGACTGTGGCTGTTTGTCCCTTATATGTTACAGGTATGTTGTTTAGTATAAATAAGTCTAACACTATACGATCACGTGATACCAGAGAAGCAGATTCCTTCCCTGTGGGTGACTGTTTGTCCCTTATATGTTACAGAGAATGAAGTTCAACTGTTTCTATTAAGCCTGACTCAAGTGAAGTGAATAAAGAAAGCAGCAGAGCGAAACAGAGACCGTCACACATGTGAGCACATATCTGAAACTTGCAAAACAGTGAACAAAACAAGTACAACTGGTTTGCCTTGTTGGGAAAGGAGGTGGGTCCCATCTGTAGTTCAGTGTTCAAGTGAGAGGACACCTGTCCTGGTACTCTAAACAAAGGTGAGAACGGCAGTCTTTTTAAAATTATTATTCTGAGATGATGGTGATTCAATTGTGTGGTTCTGTATAAGATCTTTAGATGCTAAATGATTGTTGCGATGATCCATGAAGAAGATGTGGACAGAAATAAACAACCGAGTCTGTTAGCCCTAGCATGATCATTATTGTATTTATTGTAAGACTGGATCTGCCATAATATAAAACAACATGCCATAGCCTGCCTGGTTGATGTTCTGTGATGTGGAGTTTTATAGGATTTCATTTGTGATCACTTTCTACAAATCGGTTAACACGTCTGAATATCAGGTATTGATGAGATTAATTTAAATATCGGACAAGATGGTAAATTAAGTTACTCATAAACTCTGGGTACATCAGCAAGGATATCAATATACATCTAGGGTGTTGTTAGACTGTTTCAAAACAGAGAGGAGAATAGAAAATAGAAGTAGAAGTAGTAGCAGTTGCAGTAGCAGTATAGGCAGTTGAAGTACCTTGGGTACTGCTTAGAGAGAGAAGGGAGTATGTGTGGAATTAGTCAGGCACTATTCTCCTCTACAGATATAACACACAATATACATTATTTACATAATATAAGGTGGCATATACAGTAATGTGTAAGGATGCTCAAAAAATCCCCAACAATGAGGTCAGTTATAACTAGTCATCACATCCAATGATAAATCTATGCCTGGGGAATGTGGACATGTGCCTTTCTGTTTAAAGATGTATCTTATTTTTTTTATTTGCCACATATTTTTGTTTCCTAAAACATCAGAGTAAATGCTTATTTGAAAATGTTGCATGATTATAAAAATGGCTTGCATTTTTTGTAAATTAGCTAATGAAAACCTTGTGATGGCTATATCAGATGCTTCTTGTGCTGTTAACATGTCAAATTAACGACGACAAATAAAATTAGAGTAGCTGAGTTATTGTAGGTTATACCAGGGCAACACAGGGCATTTGTTCTTTGTTTATATGGGTAGAAGTCTGTTCCTAGTATGATTAAATGATCATGATATGGATGATAATATCAATGTCTTTTGTTGTCTCCACAGATGAAAGCATATTTCACTAGCTTTCAAGCTTTGGGCCTGGCAAAGGTAGCTGTTCTTGGCCTTATCTGCTTTACTATTGTCTTCTTTCTATATTTTTCGCATTCAGCTTCTTCGTGTCCACCTACGTACACATTGGCTGAGAAAAAAACTTCTGAAGCCCCAGAGCCATCTGAAAAGCCCATCGTCCTGCTGTGGACCTGGCCTTTTGGTGTAGTGTTTGATTTTAAAATATGCAAAACCTACTTCAACATTGATAGCTGCATACTGACTAATAACAGGTCATTGTACAGCCAAGCAGAGGGAGTCATTTTGTTCCATAAAGACATCTCCTGGGATTTGAAGAACTTGCCTCAGGATCCACGTCCATATTTTCAGAAGTGGATTTGGTTCAATGTGGAATCTCCCGTGGATACGGCAAAGATCCCAGGTTTGGAAAACCTGTTTAACTTAACACTGAGCTACAGACGAGATGCTGACATCACAGTGAGGAATGAGGTGACGATCAAGGAAACAGACACACGGGAGGAATTTGTTCTGCCCAAGAAAGACAAATGTGTTTGTTGGATTATCAGTAACAAAAACCTAGCTACTGGAATAGCTTGGAGAGAGAAATATTTCAGAGAGCTGTCCCGACACATTAGGATCAATGTCTTTGGTAGTGATGTTACAGAGCACTTTTTAGAATTTGAAAAGTATTACCCAACCCTTGCGACTTGTAAGTTTTATCTCTCATTTGAGAACTCGTGCAACAAAGACTACTTTGTAGAGCAGGTCAATGGGCCCCTCTTGGCGGGGGTGGTTCCTGTAGTTCTGGGTCCACCAAGAGAAAACTATGAGCAGTTCCTTCCCAATGGTTCCTTCATTCACGTAAATGATTTCCGTGATGCTGAAGGACTGGCAAAGTTTCTGAAGCACCTGGACAAGGATCATGAAGCGTACATGAGTTACTTTGAATGGAGAAAGTACTACAAAGTCACTCCTCATCCTTTGACACTATCCAAGGAATTCATTCAACCTGTCTGCCTCGCCTGCGACCACATCTCAAAAGACAAAGAATACCATGTTATCAATGATCTTTATGGGTGGTACTTTTTATGAAAACTACAAAAACAACTCCAGCTTCATTCGTCCATCAGACACTGGTTTAATATGTCTTCACTTGCTGCCTGTTTATGATTTGTTCCGAGGATCCAGCGGAACCAGTTGAGATGACGACAAAGATGCTTCAGACCGTTACGCTGAAACTAAAATCCTAAACCACGTCATCATCTGCCATTCAGAGACATTTCTTATCCTCTCCTGCCCCTTGCCACACAAGCCAGAGGGAATATTCAGGATATCTCAGCGGCCTGCTGTACACCCCTGGAACTACCCCACTGAGGAAAGTGGTGGATGTAGCTGGTCCCGACTGAAGTCCATTCTGCAGAGCAGGAGTATCTTGAGCAGGTGAGCTGAGAGACTTACAGAGGAGGAGGTCAAGATGCTGCATAAGTATAGTAGAGGAGAGGAAACGCCCGAGGCGTCTGATCCATTTCCAGAACTGGGATTCGTTCTAAATCTGCAAGGGGCCTCAGAACCCTTATTATATGGAACAGCTAAAGGAAAAACTATCTATACACAATATGTAAAAACACTAAACCATCTAAACAGGCGAGCTGACACTGTGTTGAGACTGAAACTGGATGTGGACAGTGGAGTGAAACCAGTTTGGAGAGTTTTATCAGACCTATCGAAAACAAAAACTGTTATTACTCCTTCGGTTTCTAATGAGTTTCCATTTTGTAGGGATGTGGAGACTGTTTTTCACTGTTTTTATGAGTATACAAGACTCTGTAGTCGTTTTACTGCAATGCCGTTTGTTTTTAAACAGTTTGGCGAAACATGGTGTCAGTCTACCTTCATTTTAGGAGTCTGCCAAAAAAAAAGCTAATGCCTCAAAGTTGCAGCGGCTCAACCTGATTGTAGGACAAGCCAAAATGTCGATATACAGCAGCAGAAAGAGTAGAGTGGAGGGAAGGACAGGGGAGGAAGCCCCTCCCTTTTTATCTCCTTAGTCAAAAACCTAAGCATGATTTTATTTTAAAATGGTGCTAAAAGGATGCAATGTGTTGTCTGGCCGGAGATGACTTAAGGCTAAACACTCCTTTTCGGTAAAGAGTCAGTGTTTGTTGTATTGTGCCTATGTATTGTTGTATTGTCATGAAATTTGTCATGTTTTTTTAAAAATAAAAGTAAAAAAAAAATCACAAACAGAAAACATAATGTCTCCGGCCACTGACAGTCGCCAGCACGGAGGCATAAAACCCTTTTTCTACTTTGGTTTAGTTAAATTGAGACACTCCAGCTCCTGTACTCTCACCCTCAAATGATAAGCGTATAGATAATGGATTTTTCCATTTGTTTTTACATCCGAGTCTTGAAACATTTACATCCAGATTAGTTGGGTTGATAGGACGATAGGATTTATAGTTGTGCACCATGGGACACTCTCATTGATATCAGATCTTTCCTTCCACAGCTGAAAACCATTTCTCCATTCTTATCATGACATCATCGTTCATGATGCTTTCATTTGAACTTCAGATGCAATTATTTGATGTGGGAGAGCAATCCTTTGTGTTTCAGGCCTGTTAGTAACGGCAAGTTGTTATTTTTTTTACATGAAGAGTCTAAACACATTTACATCTAGGTTAGTTGTTACTGTGTTTATTAGAGAAGTCCCTCCCTATCGTATAATTTGAGGTGCAGGTAAACTGTGCCTTTCTCAGCAGGAGGTCATTCTCAGGTGCAAATGTTTACATATAGCTTCACTGTGCAGCTGTATTTTCCCGTCGGAGATAACCTCATCAACAGGATGTATGATGACGCTCGCCGGCATCTCGTTCGTCTGGGGACGAGCAGTAAACAACGGGGCAAAGAGACGTCTGCTCTCATGAGACTTTGATTCATCCTATTCTCTTATCAACTACTTTCCATTGACCAACCAAACCATCCCAACCCCATTTATCTGAGGAACCACGGTCTGCCTCTGTGATAAAGCTGATGATGTTTTAACTGTCAGGCCATCGCACATGGATCAGAACATGCACACTAAAAAGACATCACTGTATAGGGATTAAAAAAATAAAACGCAGCTTGAGTTAAATTTTGAAAATTAGTCTACAGTTTAAAGTTTGACCTGTGCTTAATTGCATCATGTTGTTGTATCTCTTCTTCTGCAGTGGTTTAAGGCTCTGACTCGAGAATGAGCACGATCTGCTTTTTAAACTTAAAAATAAAATATTATAAAAAATAATTTCAAGATGTTATTGATTCAAGAATAAAAAAAGAAAAAGAGCTTGATGAAACTTATTGAAAAAAAATGATGAATAAAAAGAGAGAATTAAAGACACAGATATAAGTTCTGTTCGATCCTAAATAATTCAGTGCTCAGGTCAGTATTTGATTCATAGCATTCGTGACCTGAGCAGAGACTCTGTGCACACACAGCATCATGTGTTAACAGTGAACTGAGTGTGAGTATGAACCTGCTCAGTGTTAATCAGAGACTCGCCACTTTAATTTAATCATCTGCAGTTTCATATTTCTTCGGCACAGGAACCGGAGCAGCGGCTCATTACACAAATTAATTCATAGGAAGGTTACAAATGAGCTTTATTTATTATTTCAAAGTTGAGACACCAACTTTTTACTGCATCCTGCAGTACTCCCGCAAATTGGAAAGCTGATGGAGACACTGATTTAATTATGCTTTTAAAGGTCAGTGGTCACTTGAAGACACAAAAGCATTTTACAGACTGAATGTATTAAAGTTAGGTGACTGACACAGCTAAAATAATCTGTCCCCTTGATTTCTTAGTTAAAGACATAATTAATGTTCGGTCTTAGCTGTTTTCAGACATAAGGAACTCCAGAGAATATAGTCTGAACATAGTACCTTTCACACATGAACAACACATAAGGAAATTCTCATCTCAGACGTGTACGAAACAATCTGTACAGGTGAGGAGTGGTGCAGCAGGCAGAGGCAGGATGTAACATATTAATTCCGCAGCACAGATCTTGTGTTTTTGCTTACAGCCCATTATCACCAAAAACTTGGCGATGTCGTCTATGTTTATGGCACCGCTTTTTCATTCTGACATATTTGATTTGTTATTGTTTGTCTTTCAGTTTTGTATATGTAGCATGTTAGAAACATCATCAACACACCCACCCGCCTGCAGTGAATCCTGCGGAGGATCTCCTGCTGTGCTCTCACATCGGCTCCTGTGAAAGTTTTTCGGAAACTGCAGAAACTGTTGAGGCTCTCACTCAGATACTTGCGTTCACACAAACACCTACTCCTAATAAAGTCCAGAGGTTTTCTGGAGTTCAGTGCATGTCTTAAAGAAGCTCATCAAACTAAATGTTCAGAGCAACGTTATAAAACGTGATCACAAACTGTGGAGGTGTTTATGTGTCAGGATAGTGAGTTATGACAGATCGAAGCTCCTCGTGTTGAACAAGCTTCACACAGAAGAATGAGAGAGACCCGACAGTTTGGAGAGATGCTAACATGTATAGTCTTGGAACTGTCATTGTTACGTAAAGAGGAGTTGGATTTATTTAATTTAGATAGTTAGAGGAATATTTCTATTAACACACTCCTTCCATTCACTTTCACTCTTCAGAACAATTTGTTGTGTCTCATCTCTGTCATCACACCACTGAAAAACTGTAATCATGATTGCATAAAATGCAAAACTGCACTACTCTTCGGTGGTATTGGGTGAAAACTGTTAGTTAATGGCCTAGTAGTTGTAGAATAAGGTCATGCAGAATAAGGCATTAATAAGTGCTTTATAATGACTAATAAAGAGCCAATATGCTAATAATATGCATGCTAATAAGTTACTGGGTACTGGTTAATATGTGTTCCCTAATTTCTTGTTTAATTTAGTCCGATTTTCTTTAGAAGTTGAAACCAAAATGAAGTCCCACTCCTCCTGACATCAGTAATTTCATGAGCAGACTGACACTGTGGCGCCGGGAGACAAACTGAAAGTTATTTCCTGAACACAACCCTTGTGTTTCCTGCTGCTGTTCTCTGCTCCTCTGTGGTCAGACTACAGAATCAATATGAGCTGTGTGTGGACCACAGTCGCTGTAGCTTCAGATTGATGTGTATGTGGATTTTAAAGAGAAAAGAATATTAGTATTATATTAATTAAATTTGGAGTTTAACCAACATCTGTGCTGAAACAGTGTCAGGTGAGCTATCAGGACAAGGTCTGTTAGGACTAATACATCAAATCATTGTATTTGACGCTAACCTGAAACAGTGGAAGATGGTGAACCAATGTTACTCAGATAGACTGAAACTTGGTCAGAAAAATAATGAGATCTGTAGCAGAGGTGAGAATAACATCTGCTCACATTGTTTTCATCCACAGTCCCGACCAGCTTTTTTAATGGATTCATAGACTTTATATAGCGATGGACGACTCGTGTCCAACAAAGCAATAATATCAACTCAAATGAACACTGACATCTTGATCATTTTGGAGCCATTGGCACATCAGTCTCAGGTGTCAATAAAGTTGTTTCACCCTGTTTAACTAATTAAACACATCTTGCCAAAAAAAATTGCACTCAAACAAATATCAGTGATAAGAACTATTTTAAATGAAAAAACAAAAAAACTTTTTATACCCTGACTTTTGGTCCATGTCCCATCTGCTAACGCAGAGGAGTTGAGGTCAATGACCTTAACTGTGGCCAGCCACAAGGGGGCAACCAACATGTTTTGTTAAATTGTAAACAATTAAATGTGTTTTGTCATATGATTATAACAGAATTAAAAATAAGGTTTAAACTGAAAAAACTAAATAGATACATGATCAATTTGGAGATCCAAAGCTTTCAATATCAAGACATGATGAGATGGTTTGGTGTTACTGAAGCTAACAGTTGGCTCTATTTTTTGTCTTGATTCAAATAATTTAAGTAAAAAAACCTGCATTACAACCAATTATGTTTTTATTACAATGGAGGAGGAGGAAGGAAAACAGTAGAGGAGACCAAGAACAAAAAGAGGAAGAGGAAGGATTGGTAAAATGAAGATTTGAGCGGACTTATTTTTTAATCCATTAATAACTGAGTAATTCAGATTACAGACGAAATATTAAAAGAATGAAAAATGTTTTCTTTCAGAAATAGAATGGAGTGACTTTAATGAGCAGATATTAGGAGGAGTGCACATCTGCTGCTAAAGACTTAAATAGCTCCGGTCTTTAATAACTCCAGCACCACTAAACACAGTCACATGAAGGCGCCAACGGCCTGCTACGACCCAGCAGAACCGACTCCTGAACAGCTGAGGAGCCAGAGGGTGAACCCTGCGCCGGGGTACAACATGTTAGCAGAACAGTGAGGGAGCAGAAAGACCCTATTTTATGTCAGAGATGAGACGATGAGGAGGAGGAAAGACTGGACATGGAAGCAATGTTGTGTAAGGTGAAAACCAGCTGTTGATGTGGTGATTGATGTCATGTGTAATTCTATCTGCGTTTTTTATGGACAAACCATTAATGCTTAGAGATTCAACACGATACATATGTTATCTAAAACGTCAAAAAACTTGTGTATGAAAACCATCCTCACAAGCATATTTCTGCTCCACGAGTGCAAAGAAGAGCAATACAAGTAGTATTGTGTTAGATTAAAGCTGCTTTCAGACTTGATATTATCCAGAGAGGCTGTAGGTGAGAACACAAATGTTTGAGTTCATATCTGTGGTCATTCTCTGGAGTTTCTCCTTCAGGCTCATAAAAAGTCTGGATTAGCAGGTCAGGGCCACACTGGCTGCCATTGCGTCGCGGAACAACTCCTGCATGCAATATGTTTTTGCATAGTGTTTGAATAATTAAGAGAGAGAGAGAGAGAAAAAGTTCTTTACGCTAACTTTTAATACCAGTGGCTGTTTGTTAATATGGGGCACTTGGGTGCCCCATAAGTAACTGATCCTCTGGTGCAAAAGGCAGCAGCAGAGCTGCCACAGAGGAGACACAGAGACACACGGAGTGAGACACAAATGGCAGAGAACTGATGTAAGACACCAATGAGAGCCGAGTTGAGCTGGAAAGCCGGGACGACAACAGTAACTTCCGGACACTTTAATACGTTAAGTTTTGTTGAGTTTATGTTTGCAGTGCAAGAAATAAAGATCCTCAAAAGCAACCAACTTGCCTCTGGCTGTTATGGTGAGACCCCGGTGGCATCGTCAATTACACAACGTCGTAGAAAAACAAGGTTGGTGGGAAGACTCGACACAGGTGTTGATGTGTTGTGAACACAAACCCGTGATCAGCTGAAAGCAGAGTAAATATTGTGCTAGGTCATCACTTGGTCATAAACATGACTCTGTTGTTGTGTCTGTTGGATCTATGAGTAAGCAACTGAGGTTGATGTCACATGTTGTGTTTAAAGATGTTCTGCTGCCTCGTTATATCCCAAAGAAAGTTAATGCATATTTAATGCTCAGTAGCCTCGGACACAAGCAGAGTCACAGAGCACTTTCAAAATTCAGATGAATGACAGATACTGTAACAGATACAGGTAAAATGACAGATACAGATACTGATGTTTTAGATAGGATCCATTAGTATCCAACATGAGCCTGTTTTAAAATGACTGAAATTGGCTGTGTTAGCATAAAAGAGGACAGTATCAGTAATTTCACATAGTTCCAAATAAACCAATAAGCTCTACAACTGACAGACGCTCCTGTGTACGATGTGTCAGACTCCAACAGCACCGACACTGATGTCTACCAGCAGGAACTCCATAAATCCATCACTGATACTGACTGATGGGTCTGCCATGCTCCTGGAGCTCTAAACAGCAGCTTCCAGCAATTAGATAACAGCGGTCATCGTTTCAGCAGCAGCAGCAGAAATAGCAGAGTCATTATCCTGCTGTGTGTTATCAGCGACGGGTGAGGAGGCAGGATATCGGCTCCTAATCTCCCCCCCACCGCTGTCTGTCACTGGCACAGCCACCACCCTCACCACCACTGCAGCGACAGGCCAAGGAAAATGGATTCCCAACGCTTTCCGCCAAAACATTCCTCTTCCCAACCTCCTTCCACCTTCTGGCCAAGAGTTTGCTGAAAAATGTAAGGTTGACAGGAGAGAGAGGGAGTCGAGCACCCTCACAAAAAACAATCAGTCTGACTTTTAATTAAAGAGAGACAAACCTTTCTGTTTCAGAAGGGGAGGGAGTTTAAATTGATGTACATGGCTGTCCAATAGAATCAATCTCATAAACACACAATCACTTTATAGAGGTGAAATTACTCCTAATGGTCATATCCGTTGCAGTGGTCTCTTAATGTAGATTTACATATATATATATATATTACAAGAAAAATAAGTTTTTCAGAGAGTTAAAAACAAGAGAATAAATATATATAATCATAATTTAAGTGCAAAGAGCAGTCATAAAATATAGAATAGATTGTATATCGGTAATATCACTTAAGAGAAAAAGCATGGGAACCAAAGTTCTGATATATTGCATAAAAGTATCTAAAAAACTAGAAAACTGAAGAAAAGAAGACAAAGCAGGGATTGTGAGCAGTTGAGGAACTCAGAGGGGTTTAGAAATTAGGAGCCACACGAGGTGAAGATGGCACAGATGGCATTTTTTTTGCCCTTTGAACGCTTCAGAGAACTTTACACTGGGGAACAGTGTGAAACCATATTCCTTTATGCTCAAGAAAACTGTGAAATATTGACAATTTTCCAGCCCAAAGACCCCAAATAGAGCTGGAGTTATCAGGAATGCAGTCAGAACTTGAACCCAAGATAATCTGCTGGGTTAGGTTTAACATAAATTCATGGATCTAAACAACATCCACCCATTGTAAGACCTATGTTTTGTTTAATAAGAAAGCTGTTTTCACCTAACTACACAGCTTATGAGGCTTTAAGTAAAACTTTGACTCCCCACAAATTCAAGAAAACTATACTTGACCAATTATCTTTCTGTCCGTGTTATTGTGCTGTCTTTCAAACCTGCTATTGAGAATCCCACCACCACCATCTTACCCTAAAGGCTCCATTATGCTTCTCCGTGTCCGTTGCGCGCGGGGGGACGCACGGATCCCAGGGACTCTTTTTGATTTTTGCTTCTCCTACGACTGTACGTTTGAAAACAATTCACCGCCAAACAGTAGGTGGCGCAACGGAAGACGAGCTTAGAGAAGCCCACCCCTATGTTTGAGAAGAAGTCCACGTGTGTTCATTTTCCTGCTGCCGGATTCCCTCACACACACTGAAAGATGGCAACTAACAGAACTAAATAAAGTGACACCCAGCGGGTCAAAATGCTGATGTTATCGTTTCTTAGTGCAGCGGTTCCCTGGTTTTGTTTCCGAACTGCATTGCTAATCCCACAGCTTGAAGCTACACGGAGGCAGCTAGCTTCCCCCCAGCTCCCACACACAGTCAGCAGAGACTCCCGATACTAACTACTGCCCAGTGTTTGCTTCTAACCTGACGGTGTTTGAGAAACATTGTCATGATAGAAGTGGAATTAAAGTCGTGACAGCGGGTTTGTGCGCTGTCGTTAGCGGACCAATCACAACCAAGGGCTGTCCCCAGGCTCTCCGAAATAACCACGGATAGTTAGAAAAATCAGAGGTGCACGAAAAGCTCTCCGAGGCGCTTGGAGAGGGCGTTTCCCTGTCCTTTTCTGTCCGTGTCAGTAAAACGGAGAAGCATATATCAGCCTTAAATGTCCTCCTGCGGTAAAAACATTTTTACATGACTACCTTATGACTATTATGTCATAAAAAGCATATTTTGAGAGGAATAAGTGGTGAACATTATGGCTAAGTATTTCCACCTTAACAGTGCAGTAAAACAAAAAAGAAAAACATGTCAGAAACCTGAGAACCCAATCATGTGTCAGCTTGTGGGCGTGACTAAGCAGCCGGATTTTCATAGATCCTAATCAGAACTAAAATGGAACACAGTGGAGAACATACCTCCACCAAGGACTTTTAAATTCACTAGATCCAGATTTTTAGCTGGAGCAGCATCAAAATACACACATAAATATAAGTCCCCTAAACATGCCATATTTATTTATCAAGATCAATATACTATTCTGTGAGAGGTCAAAGAAAAGGCTGAAAAAAGCTTTATCTCACTTCTCACATCTTCTTCCACTTACCTCCTAATCCCACCGGTAAGTTATTTTTGTGAAATCTTGCCTACAATCAAACTAACACACAAACAAACAAGAAGCAGACGAGGGCAAACATTTTATGAGGAATTGTAGAAGCGTAGAATTACATTTAAGGACACAAGCAATTTTTAATGACAACATATTGAATATTTATTTTGAGCTTCAGAGATTTGGTGGGTGAAGTAGGTGCTGGAGTGTTTTAAGGGTGGCTGTGGCTCAGGAGATAGAGAGAGTCGTCCATTATTCAAAGGGTTGGCGTTTCGATCCCAGTCTCCCTATTCTGCATACTGTGGAAAAACAGGTTTTAAGACGCAATTGTTAGGGATAAATGTGTGGAAGAGAAGATGCTGCACATAGATGCACTGTGAATGTGTGTGTGGATGGCAAAACTGTATTAAGCTCTTCGAGAGGTGATCAGTACAATAGAGACTATTTACAATTGACTTAAAGTAACTCATCTGAGACCTAGTTCAAACTGGCTCAGACCTGTTATGCACATCCATCCGGAGTGAGCAGCTGTATATACAGGAGTGAACACACCCAAGATGCATTAAGTACACATTGATTTTCTTTTATCCTAACAAGTAAAATCTTTTAAATCTACTTGCATTGGGTCACTCAGCATCTCCAGGCCCCACTCTCTCCCTTTCTCTACTATACCTTCCCACATACACACACACACACACACACACACACACACACACACACACACACACACACACACACACACACACACACACACACACACACACACACACACACACACACACACACACAGGCCACACTGTCACACTGGCTAAAAATAACATGATTTGGTCTTTGCAAACAGAAATGATGTACGTTATTATTTGGATATAGAGCAGAGAGATGACAAGTGTTCACAAGAGACATATCAGGAGGTATTTTAATGTAAGATGTGACTAGAGGAACCTAGAGCTCACCACTTGGGATCAGATCTCTCAGGATGGATGTTAATACCAGGTCTCAATAGGAGCTGAGAGTTTCCATCTACCACCTGCTGGCTTTTCTCCACCACCACCACAGTCTAGTCTCTGGGTAAAGCTGTCCTATCTCCTGTCTTCATTTGAGCCAACACCTAATGAAGACACCTAACTCAAATGGAGGCTAATTGCCAAAATCTTTTCAAACATAAATCAATATTATTACATGCTTCCAGCTCTGTCCCTTTTTCAGTCTTGAAAGTCAGCTGAGACACACTAGACAAGGAGCAGACTGGGATTAGAGTCGAGTCCCTCAGGGTCCGAAAGAGATGCACTGCAGAATCTCTGCAAACAATCATTACATGTGCTTTGTGTTTGTGGGTTTCAGCTAATGCTCAGGTTTGTCCTGAGCTTTAATTAAGAACCCGCAGCCCGGTCTTCGCAGGCGTTATTGATCATTGATCACCTCTGTTACCTTTGGGATTTCAAGC